>NC_085002.1:20466312-20583812 GCF_963854185.1 Sardina pilchardus | reverse complement strand
GGGAGAAGGAGGGAGAGAGAGAACTTCACAAATAGGTTAAAGTAAATGGGCAAATAACATGGTTGCTTGTGGGGTTGAAATAAGAATGCAACTGAATAAATTCTTTCATTTATCCCAACAGCCCAGAGTTGAACAACAACTACAACAACAAGAGCTTTGAATTGATGAATTTGGGAATGTGGCCCCTGAGCAGAAGCAGATTTATAACATGCCGTCGTTGTCAAGCTGGCATGATTCACATACTCTGCCGGAGTCTGCCTCTGCTTTTCTGCTGAGCCAAACAAGCCAGATTGAACTCCAATTCAGATGGAATAGAACATGTTGCACATGTTTGCAAAAATATGAAGGTGAAACGTTGAAACTATTGAATGAGTGCGTGTGTGTGTGTGTGTGTGTGTGTGTGTGTGCGTATGAGGGAGAGAGAGAGAGAGGGGCGGCATTTGTTTTTGTTCTGAATCAGAATCAGATGGAAATCATAGGAAAACTTCTCAAAACATTTTAAGCAACATCTTCTGCTCATGATCCTCCACAAGTGATGGCATTAGATAAGGAGCCTATGTCTACACCATGACAGCAACAGACTATACAACACCAGTGTTGCTCTCTTCTGTTGTGTCCATTACACATAAACCACCACCATGCATATTATAGATGTTATGGTTTACAACGAGTGCAAACATGACAAGATGCGCAATCGATTAAGTCATAGAAAAGGACAAGTCTCAAGTCTTTTCTGAAGAAACATGCTTCTCTGAAAAGAAAAATTCCCTTCTGACACTTCAGCAAAGCTAGCTGACAACAGGTCTTTACAGAGAAGAAAAGGTGCCCATTGTGCTGGTAGAGCTGTCAGTCTCCTGACTCACTGCTTCAGTAATAGTCTGACTCACGATAATTATATCTGTATAACACAGGCCAGGTGTGCAAAAAAGTACCAGACCACCCCCCCCCCCCCCACACACACACACACACACATACATACACACACACACACACACACACACACACACACACACACACACACACACACACCACCCCCTCCCCCTCCCATGCTGGGCCATCTTTACCATCAACTGCTTTTGTTCTTCACATTCTTCTTACATTGCTCTTTAAATTTCACTTGTTTTAGATGCCTTGACTTCTGTGTTTTATACTTTGTTTAGATTCTTTGTATCCCTCTCTCTCTTTCTCTCTCTCTCTCTCTGCCTGTTTCTATGAACCTATCGGAACCAGATGTGTATATAGTGATGGAGGAGTCAGCTCCATTCTCTATCACCACAGAGAAGTGCTCTGTCACTCTTTCACAGAGCTTGGCCACAGCATGAGTTACAACTATACGTCTGTGTGTGTTTGTGTGTGTGTGTGTGTGTGTGTGTGTGAGAGAGAGAGAGAGTGAATGAGTGTGTGTGTATCCATAGCCTCAAGCTTGACCTCTACCACAACAACCTTGGCAGTCTTTGTGGTGATGTGAGTGGAATGTGTTATGACGAAAGAGCTTTTTGAGTGAAATCTTTGAATGCAACTGTGGACCTTATGTCTTTATGGAAACCACCAACATTGCACAATCAAACTATTCAAGCCTGACATTTACACTGATACAACCCCTGTATTGACTAAGTAGCCAGTGAATTAATGAATTCTTTTATGTTTGCTAACATACGAAGATCAGTTAACGGCCCTTTCACATGCTGTCACATACTTGCGTGAAATAGTTGCATGAACTATCTGAAGGGCGGGGGATTATTTTATAAAAACAATCCATCATCACACATTTCAACAGATCCTCACAGAGTACGGTTTAATAAAACACAGCCGTGCACGCGTGCTAACACGCACACACACACACACACACACACACACACACGCATGCACGCACATGCACACACACACAGTCACACACACACACACACACACACACACACACACACACACACACACACACACACACACACACACACACACACACACACTATTGTGTGTAGGTAAGCCTCCCTCACTTTTGTAGTTTTACAATACGTTTTAAATTATTTATAATAGAAGAAATATCTAGTATGAAAGCGGAAATATCCTGTCAAATATGAGTGGGTAAATGGCCCCGGCCGTGGCGCGGCTGGCTGGGGCGCCTACACCGCGCGCCGGCGACCCGGGTTCGATTCCCGCCCCGTGGTCCTTTCCGGATCCCACCCCCGCTCTCTCTCCCATTCACTTCCTGTCTATCTCCACTGTCACTGTCAATAGAGGCATAAAATGGCCAAAAAAATATACTTAAAAAAAAAAAAAATATGAGGGGCGGACATTTTTTTTTATGAATATGGAGTATGCAGTACTAGAGTAAGATACATGATGGAACCATTGTTGTAGCAGTCACCTGTGAACTGTATATGTCTCCTTGATCTAAAGGGAGGAGAATACATGAGCAGCAAGGGAGATGGTCTGCTCTGTTTTCCCCATGAACTCTAAAACGCTAAGGAGGGAAAGAGTATTCATTGTAAACAAAGAAACCTGAATTACTGAATTGGAAAGTGTTCAGCTCAAACAATATGATTTTTATTGGTCAAATATCAGCATTTGCTGAATTGTTGAAAGAGATAAGTGACACGAGCCCGCTAAGTCTTACAATGGAGTTCTGGTTATAAGATGCAGTCAATGTCTCTCTCTGGCACAATATGTCTGTACCAGACTCCGACGCACCTGACCAACATAAGGAGGCATAGCACAGGTGACCACATAACCCAGGGTATACCCTGATCTACCTGGGTAAGGAGCAGTGTGAGGTAAGGAAATAATAACTGTTGTTACGGCCAAAGAGTCAAGGTTTGACAGTGGAATTTAAAGACAAACTTTCGCACTGGTATATTGTGCTGATTTGTTTTTGGTGAGAGTGTAAAACTGTTTTCATTCACTGCTGTTGTACTGCTCTGGAGGGAAAGGTTTAAGTATCTCTCCCAAGCGCACACAGCAGAACTCTGAAGCTCCCCATCTGTGTGTGTTACGCTCTCTGGTGGTCTGGTAGTGAATGGCATGTCCCTTCTTGCTGCTTATTCTCTGTGTAACTGGATGAAAAAGCCACTGAATAACTGGATTCTAGTAGTCTGTTGCAGGGTGGATTGAGCAAACCTCCAAAGCTGGTGTGGTTGAGAAGATCTTAGTTTATTCTGCATATCAGCCAATTTCACAGTGTCCAGGTGTCTGGCCTAGTTGATGTTAGTGATGCCTTAATTGGCAGGGTAAAACATCTTCCTGTTTCTGTCTTTCCTATAGACTGAGCTGTTCCAGAGGAAGTTAGTTTACACAGTGGCGACATCTTGTGAAATAGTCTTATTCCATGTGGCAGACGCAGCTGCACACCACACACTGGAGTGATGAGCAAAGTTTACTGGAAGCAATAAGTCCATCAGTGTTCAGGTGTCCGGCCTCTTTGACGTTAATGATACCTTAATTGGCAGGGTAAAATGTCTTTCCTGTGGAGGAAGTTACTTTACACACAGAGTCAACACCTTGTGAAAATATGGTGCTTACCCGAGCAAGTACCATGCACACTATTATTACTCTTTGTATTATTCTTATTCTTATTCTTATTCTTATTCTTATCAATCTTCTGAGATTCAGGACTATTAAAAAATGGACCTCTAAATATACCTTTCAGGCATGTTATTACCAAAAACAGGGTACGTAGGAAAACCAAATAATTTCAGGATGACTTAAACAACTAATATTGGAGTAAAATTGCAGATAGGCTACGACACTTTGGCTTTATACAGCAGATACAATGAGTGACTTGACTTGGTCAAGGATGAGAGCATTCAAGTGAATAGGTGGATTTAGGCCTAATTTATTTAGATTATGATTATGATTCCGTTTTATTGTCATGTAGCAGAGAACAGACACAGAGCCAATGAAATGCAGCTGACATCCAACCAGAAGTGCAAAGAAGCATTAAATACCAGTTGAGTTAATAATGTGTAACAGTGCATTAGAGAAATACAAGTTTTCCCAATTACATCCACAGACCTAAGTAGATAAGAGTAAAAATAGACATTCTATATAACTAATATAGGCTACATAACTAATACATATTAATATTATAGAGATATTGACATTGCTGCTAGAAGCAAATTTACTGTTTTCCGAAATTATTCAAGGAACGCACGCTTTTCTGAATTCGCTGTGGTCTTGAACGCAGCATGGATCACCACCGGAAATGGTAAAACTTTTAGGATTAAACCGGAAGTCCACGTTGTTTTCTTTCCCACATCCTAGTTACTGTTTTCATCAACATTAGTATCCGTGGACACAAGTCCAAAATTGATGTCGTTGATATTTTTAAATGATCATTTAGGAGGGAGCTCAAACACACATGTCTGAGCTCTATCTAAGCACACAACGACTTGTTGCAGTGCATGCAATTGGAAGTGTGTCAAACGGCAAAGATGGAACAAGAGCGGACTAACCATTTGGGCACAGCTCCAGTAATTCCACCCGGATCAATAATTATTGCAGACTGGCATAGGTGCCCCGATAGTAAAGAATATTTCAGCAGACTATTTCAAAAGAAAAGGCGCAAAATGTTTGGTAAGAATGAGACTGCTACTGCTAAGTTTGGCAGTAAGTTTGGTAATGGCAACATTTGATTGTTACAATGGCTTTAGAATATGCTGAAGTTGAGTTGGATAGCCTACTGAATAGCGTGAAAACTACATTCATCAGTGGGATTGGTCAGCAGTGCAACTGAACCGTCTCTTCATTGTCAAGGTCTTCTTGAAGCCCCTGCGATGCCTCCGCAAACGCACGTCGACATCGTCCGCTACAAAATATTTCTAGCAGGGAAAAGCGGCGTTGGAAAGACTGCTCTAGCTGCCCGTCTAGGCGGATCAGACATTCCCAGTAGGCCTATGCATTATGAAACTACAGGTGAAACAATGTATCCTATCAATGTATCATATCTTCCTAACTTCTGCCATTTGCACAAGTCTGTGGGTATTCCTCTAATTATGAATTATTTATGACTGGAGGATGGTCAAATACAGCCTACTACATGATCATAATGGGCTTGTTACCAAAACTCATAGTGCCACCTAGAGGGCCTCTCACACCAATACACATTATTTACCACAGGTATTGAGACAACAGCAGTGTTCTGGCCAGTGAAACTGAAGGAGAATGGCCAAGTAATATTCTTCAAGTTCCTCTTTTGGGATTGTGGGGAGAATTCACTTCGCAGATTTGACCACTTGTTACCGGTAGGCTACTGATACTTGATGCTATAAGTCATGTGTGTTTTATTTGGGTGTATGGTTTGAAAATGTTTTTAACATTTGAAAAGATTTTGAAGTCAGAACCATTGTGTTTACCTCTGGTCCAACATGTAGAAGATTCCCTGTGTAGCTTTTATGTCATGCTATCTTTGACATCTTGTTTGGAGTCCTAACTAGCGTTTGTTTGTTTGTTTGTTGTTGTTTCTTGTAGTCATGTAAGGAGCAAGCAGATGCAATGTTGTTTTTATTCTCATTTACCGACCATGCCTCCTTTGAAGATTTATCAAATCAGATATCCAGAGTGTCAGACCCTTCTGATAAAATTGTTAAATTGGTCGTGGGCACTAAGTATCCTTTCTGAAGTGTTTTGCTGTACATTTAATCAGAGATCATCTTAATTTAGAAGGTCAAGTTAAATTCATTTTTTAATATTCCAGGTAAGAGGTATAGGTATAAAGAATAGGTAGATCAAAGTGCTCAAAGCATTACCAACTTTTAAATTGTTTACTGTTAAATTTGACTATGTCGAAATAAATGCTCTAACCATTAAGATACTATGTTTTTGTAATCTAGACAATTTGGCTGTCTTTCTTCGTTGTATTATTAGTCAATCACAAATAATGTGAATAGACATTGGGTATTTCCAGCTTGTGGTGACTATACCTGTATCGTTTTGTTGACTGGCTACTTTAATTCTATGCATGTGAGGTACATTTTTCTTAACAGAGAAGATTTGACCTGTTCATGCACACTGACGTGACAGAGAGGGAGATAGCCCGCTTCCAGGAGACATGGGGCTTGCCCGTCTTCCGTATCGGGGGAGACGTTAATGGGGGCTTGGGTGAGGTCGCCCCACTCCTCAACGCTCTGGCTGAACATCTCTGGCACCAGGACTGTGTTGCTGCAAGCTGCCTTCCTCTGTCCTCTCAGGTCTGAGTTGGGGAACAAAGGCATGAAGTACAAGAGTCCAGACACTCGTGTATCCACTGCATGCACCTTATGGACAGCAGAAAGCTGTTTTAATGACTCCTGATTGATTGTGTCTCTTGTATTTATTAGAACGACTTATGTCAGTCAGACAGGTGATGTAATTTAAATGTAATAGCCTCATTTGTTTACTGAAATTATTAAAAACACGGTGTGCTTTCTCATAGTAGTTTGAACACTCCTTGTTTTCATAGTATAAATCAGCATCTGGATTAACACTGGTCTTTCAATTATCCATGAGCGTCCATAGTTGTAGCCACTGCAACTATTGTGGAAAAAGTCTGAACTCTGTGTGAAATTTCATACCCCAGATGACTCCATCAGAATATGTTTGAGGTTTATAAATAAGTGTGAATTGACCACACCACAAATTGGTTGCTTAATAAGTGTATTTTGTTCAGTTTACACAGACATAAAACTTGCAAAATGTGTATGTGATGTACACTAAGGAATCTTTCTCAGTTGATAATTCGCCAAATATGTTCTTGAACTCCAACAATTCAAACTAAGTTCAGTTCAGATATCAGGAAGCACTGTTAAACATGGGTTTCAAATATCGATTTCAAATATTCAAATATTGATTTGACCAGAGGTAGACATTTCAATTTCACCAAATTTAGGAAGACTTGGATATAGACCAAGAGGAAGTGAGAAGGGCTTTTGGGAAACAGATCGTCAGGTTATGTTGACACTAGAAGCAGATTAGGTGTCAGTCGGGTTCCTGCGAGCTTTCACTGTCAGGGCACCACCATCTGCCAATGTTGAAGTTACAGACATGGGATCCACATCTGATGGCAGCTGGCACTTGTGAATGAAATTGTTTAGGACTGTACCATCTTCTCCTACCTGGAAAATAATAGGGATTGTTAAGAAAGCTGGCTGAAGAGAGGGGAACATCACAGAGACACATATTCAACTATATACATTTGACTGAAACATATAGACAGTTTCATGTACCTTTTCAGCTTGGACTTCAATCAGGTTATTTGAAGAGGTGACTATGATTTCCACAGGTGAGAACTCGCTAACATCAACTGTGAACAGGTACATGTTTCCGACAGTCAGGAGTTTACCCTGGAGGACAGCAGCAGTTACAATCAAAATCCCCTCATCCCTTATTTAGGAAGACCGTGGAGAACATTACAAGTATTTTTGCAAAAAAACATAACTTGTCCCAGGTGGAGAACTACTTACCCACCTGAAGTCTCCTGGAGATTCCTTGCTGCCCATCTTTATTTTGAATAATCCACTTGAATAGGCCTCAGATGTAATATAAAGGTCTGCTGTTGTTGTTTTATTCGGGGAAAAAAAATCTTAAAACATCTTCCGTGAACCTTATGGCCAGTGCAGAGCAGTGTACAGTTCCTCTGCAGTCTGAAGCATGCTTTTATACTGCTGTCCTGCTGTCATGGTGTGACCGTGGGGAGTGTTTTGCCAAATGATAACTATGTGCAGTATTTATCATAGACCAGAGAGATGTGTATATCTTACCCTCCCAATCCAATAATCTATCAGGTTGTCTATCCATCTGTCTGCCTTGCACTTCACCCGTCTGCAAGGTTTTCTATCAATGACATAAATATGAACCACTTATTCCATCTTAGCTCAATTAACAAAAACAAAAGGCTGTAAAAAGAGTACTCAATCATTTACTCAACGGGCCACCTGGACCCAAAGACTCAGGGCCCCCTGAAACTAAGCCTCTGTTTTGAGGTCACTAGACCAACTATGTTCTCGACCCCTGATATCTGAATACGGCCACACAGGTCATGTGATAATCATGCTTTGTAATCGGCATGTTTCACAGCAGGATGCCTTACATCTGTTGATTGTCATATTTGGAAGACCCAGTCTGTCCATTTCAGTCCACAAAACCCACCAGACATATTCAGTTAAGTGCTCTGGAGTCAATGTCCTTTGTAATAGAATGGACAAAGGCCTATCACTTTGGATGGAAAGTGTCTGCTAAATATTTAATAAATGTAAATGTTCTAACTTTCTGAGGTGGGCAGGGGGGCCCCTCTCATGTCTGTGCCCAGGGGCCCAGTGGCTCATCCGTCCATGATGGAGAGGCTGACACCAAAGAACGGGAGAAGAGTCAGTCCCTACAAATATGGGTGTGAGGCTATACCGAGCAGATGTGGTATTTCAGACCACAGCACTATTGTCGTTACTGTAAACCACATCATTAGATAGATACACATGAATGCAAAATAAAGAAAATATTGTTATGGTATGCTAAATCAAGTGTACCATTTGGTTAGTGGCTCTTATAGTCATTATAGTCAGTGACATTAACAAACCAATGCCTTTATTTTATTTGCCCGTAGGCAAAGTAATTTGCCGTTCATGAAATAATGCTATCTTCCTGTCCACACGGGGGCACTGGTGTTTCAAAATTAGCAACGCGCATAAAATAAATAATACAGAAGAAGCAAGTGTAAGCAGTGGCTGTGTTCGAACTGCGTGCTAAATACTAGTCACATACTGATAATGACGTGAAGTAGCAAATAGTATGCAGTGTTTGGAAAATGTAATATTACCAGTACACAAAAGTTTCCCGGATGTTATACTGATGGGATACTGCATCCCATAATGCATAGCGATTGTTTCCAGCTTCAGAAAATTTCAGTAACAATGGCGGACAGCGAAGGGACAAGTATGGCAAAAACCGGAGATGAAGAGCACAAATGTGAGTATTAGTTGGGTGTTTTGGTATGGAATGTTTCGTGGCTTCTGTTATTGTGGAAGTTTTATTACTGTAGAGCTGTATTTGTGTATGTGCAAGTGAATAAATAGCCCAACTTAACCAAAGCTAACGTAAACTAACTGGCGCTCAATGGAAATGAATGGTAGAAACCTGTTAGCTTGCTAAGTCGCTAAATAGCATGACGATTTTCTAGCCTCTAGGTAACGTCGTCATTCACATTAAAGGGATATTCCGCCATTTTTGGAAATACGCTCATTTTCCACCTCCCCTCGAGCAAAACAATCGATATTTACCTTGTTCCCGTTCTATGGAAGCATATGAGTTCCATAATTCAAATGAGAATGCATTCTGCAATATGCAATTCTAAAAGACATTACATTAGGCAATTGCTAATTCATTATGCAATTTAATATTACAATTTGCAATACTTTCTTTCAAACTGCATTTTAATATACAAAGTGACAATGCAATCATCAAATCAATTTGATTTATTTTGGTTAAAAATTTGAATAAACATGGATTGAATTGCATTCCATTTTGCCATGGTACTTTAGTCTCAAAATTCAAATGGCAATTCATTTTGCATTTCAATTTTCAATATTCAGTTTCATCTTTTAATTGTCAATTACTTTTGCAATGTAATGTTCAAAATTCAATGTAGAATTGAATTATTTTTTAATTTTTTAATTTATTTGATTTTTTTTTTAAAATGTTTTTTAAAAAAATATTGAAAACATTTTGAATATTTTTTGGCAAAAAGTTTTGCCCGGTTTGCAGAAATAGCGCCCCCGTTATTGCATAGCACTTTGTCACGCTCTTTGTGTCTCAAAATTCAAATGGCAATGGCAAACGCGATTCCAAAACACTTTGCAATCTGTCAGTCTCCCATCACCCATGGCGGGAACTACGTCACGTCCGTGTTTATCTCGCATTGGTCAGTCTTCTCTTTAAGGCGGGTCTTGGGCAGGGCGGCTGACGGCCTCCAGGTAGAGAAGATAACGTAAAAGAGAAATTGTCGCTGACACAGTAGCCTACTGTTGGAGGTGATGGGCAAGAACAGTCGCTCAGCTACTGAGGGAGGCAGGCGTGTGTGTGTGCGCGTGCGGAGACCTTGATCCGACCGTACGCCACCCCCTCCAGGAGCGTGTATCAGGGTGAAGCGTGAAAAATAGCACACAGGTAGCCAGGGGAGCTGATCGAGGGAGCTGGCAGCCCAGGGCCCTGGAGCTCATATCTGGGTGCAGCGTTTGCTCCTCTCAGCCCGGAGGACTGCTCCAGATTAACGACCATAGACAGTAAGATAGGCTACTGACAGGGCTAACACAGGGCAGGGCTGTTAATGACAGGGCAACATCGTTTCATTCACACTCAGGCACTCCTGGTCTGACCACGACCGTCCAGCTGCAGCCTGCACTGTCAGAAAGGAAGCGAGCCACGTCCTGAGATATCGATGGCTTTGCCCCAAACGAGGAACGTGCATCGTTCTTTTCACAAATACACCATATTTGTAAGCAAATAAAGTGGTTTACTTAAGATTACTCAGCGTTTTTTCAACGTTTGGTCCGCGAAAATATTCTCGCTGCACCGGTAGGGAACCCGCCGTCATGTCATCCGGCACAAGCTTCCTTGGTACACTGCTGTCATAAGCATTACGGTTCCCCATTGACTCCCATTGATTCTGACAGTCAGAATCAATGGGAGTCAATGGGGAACCGTAATCCTTATGACAGCAGTGTACCAAGGAAGCTTGTGCCGGATGACATGACGGCGGTGGTAGGGAATCGGTTGCGAGACTCGGTGAGACGTGATCATCCCACTGGATTGTTGTTTGTACAAACATTCAACATCCAAAACTATAACTGAAAAACGTCAACATTGACGAATGTAATACATTTGTGCTACGTTATAAAAATAAAACGTAGACACCTATTAAAAGATGCACTTGCTAATTTGTGCTACATTCTTATCAACGATCAGTGAAAAACTACTTCCTCGTTTGGGGCAAAGCCATCGATATCTCAGCAAGTGACTACGCTTGCTTTCCCGTTCTGACCAAACGTTGATAAAACGCTGAGTAATCTTAAGTAAACCACTTTATTTGCTTACAAATATGGTGTATTTGTGAAAAGAACGATGTACGTTCCTCGTTTGGGGCAAAGCCATCGATATCTCAGGACGTGGCTACGCTTCCTTTCTGACAGTGCAGGCTGCAGCTGGACGGTCGTGGTCAGACCAGGAGTGCCTGAGTGTGAATGAAACGATGTTGCCCTGTCATTAACAGCCCTGCCCTGTGTTAGCCCTGTCAGTAGCCTATCTTACTGTCTATGGTCGTTAATCTGGAGCAGTCCTCCGGGCTGAGAGGAGCAAACGCTGCACCCAGATATGAGCTCCAGGGCCCTGGGCTGCCAGCTCCCTCGATCAGCTCCCCTGGCTACCTGTGTGCTATTTTTCACGCTTCACCCTGATACACGCTCCTGGAGGGGGTGGCGTACGGTCGGATCAAGGTCTCCGCACGCGCACACACACACGCCTGCCTCCCTCAGTAGCTGAGCGACTGTTCTTGCCCATCACCTCCAACAGTAGGCTACTGTGTCAGCGACAATTTCTGTTTTACGTTATCTTCTCTACCTGGAGGCCGTCAGCCGCCCTGCCCAAGACCCGCCTTAAAGAGAAGACTGACCAATGCGAGATAAACACGGACGTGACGTAGTTCCCGCCATGGGTGATGGGAGACTGACAGATTGCAAAGTGTTTTGGAATCGCGTTTGCCATTGCCATTTGAATTTTGAGACACAAAGAGCGTGACAAAGTGCTATGCAATAACGGGGGCGCTATTTCTGCAAACCGGGCAAAACTTTTTGCCAAAAAATATTCAAAATGTTTTCAATATTTTTTTAAAAAACATTTAAAAAAAAAAATCAAATAAATTAAAAAATTAAAAAATAATTCAATTCTACATTGAATTTTGAACATTACATTGCAAAAGTAATTGACAATTAAAAGATGAAACTGAATATTGAAAATTGAAATGCAAAATGAATTGCCATTTGAATTTTGAGACTAAAGTACCATGGCAAAATGGAATGCAATTCAATCCATGTTTATTCAAATTTTTAACCAAAATAAATCAAATTGATTTGATGATTGCATTGTCACTTTGTATATTAAAATGCAGTTTGAAAGAAAGTATTGCAAATTGTAATATTAAATTGCATAATGAATTAGCAATTGCCTAATGTAATGTCTTTTAGAATTGCATATTGCAGAATGCATTCTCATTTGAATTATGGAACTCATATGCTTCCATACCGTTCATCCAGCCATTCTGTGAGTCTGGCGATACTACTTTTAGCTTCAGCCTAGCATAGATCATTGAATCGGATTAGACCATTAGCTTCTCGCCTGCTAGCTTCATGTTTAAAAGTGACTAAGATTTCTGGTAATTTTCCCATTTAAAACGTGTCTCCTCTCAAGTTAGAAAGTGCAATAAGACCAACTGAAAATGAAACCTGGCGTTTTTCTAGGCTGATTTGACATGGAACTACACTCTCATCTGGCATAATAATCAAGGCAACTTGCAAACGTACCATAGGCGCAGTAATATCGTACGCAGCACCTGAAAATAGTCCCCATAGACAACAAGCAGTAGTAGTGCCAGTAGTCTGCAAGTTGCCTTGATTATTACGCCAGATGAGAGTGTAGTTCCATGTCAAATCAGCCTAGAAAAACGCCAGGTTTCATTTTCAGTTGGTCTTACTGCACTTTTTAACTTGAGAGGAGACACGTTTTAAATGGGAAAATTACCAGAAATCTTAGTCACTTTTAAACATGAAGCTAGCAGGCGAGAAGCTAATGGTCTAATCCGATTCAATGATCTATGCTAGGCTGAAGCTAAAAGTTGTATCGCCAGACTCACAGAATGGCTGGATGAACGGGAACAAGGTAAATATCGATTGTTTTGCTCGAGGGAAGATGGAAAATGAGCGTATTTCCAAAAATGGCGGAATATCCCTTTAACGAGAGCAATGTTTATTTATAGCCTAGTTATCGTTATGGTTATCATTCTTGGTGTGAACGGCCCTTATCTCCTAAGTATTCTGTCAGTTATAACTGACAGAACTCTATTCGTACTTTTAAAAAATAAGTTTAATTTACAAAAGTGTAATGTGACAATCTTTGATAGCTAAGTTGCTTTGGTACTGAGAAATGAGCACCTGGTTCAAAACAGTTCCCAGTTTAAGCCTACTGCTCTTTGATAAGTGATATCATAGCCGGATTTGGGTATAACCAGAGAATGTCTAGGGCTCTGGTATAGCCTAATGATGGAAAATAAAATGGTAATGGCAGAAAATAATTTTCTCCTTACTAATATTTGATTTTAAATGAGTGTTTATAAGAAAGTGTCTAAGATGGTAAAAGATGTAACCTCTATCTCTAGGACTGGCACAACGTCATGCACAGTGGTCTTGGGAACATCGAAGGCTTCTGCAACAACCCTGTAGGAGGTGGCACTGGATAACCAATACTGAATGATGACAACCTCCAGTCTCTCCCCCAGCCTCCATCACAGTCCACTTCAAGTGTGTCCACAAGGGCATTGACAGAAGTCGTTCTTCAGATCCACATCTCCAAAGAGGAGACGGACAATAGCCTAGATAGAATAGTGTTGCCATTCAGTTAGCAATATTGTCCCCTGGGGTCATTCTGAGAGAATGTGCACTTGTTGTTTTTCTTGATGTTAAAGTTCAGACATTTTAATCAATTGAAAGTATTTTGTTCAATGTTTAGTGTCATTTGTAAGGTAACTGTCATACAGTGGTCATTATGGGATTATCAATTGTCAGTGTAGCACAGTTACATTTACTTAATTTCACATTTCACTTAGTTGCAAACCCAAGTCTTGCCAATAATGACACCTTTTTGATCCATTAACCATGGTTGCATACGCCTTCATAAGAAAAGACAACTGTGGGCTACAATATTGTTAGTTTCTCTAGGCATATTGGTCTAATCACTCTGAATTCCTGCTGAAGAACGAGATTAAAGACCATCAGTATTGCAGACCTTCTTCTCCTTGCTTGTTTGTTGGCTCTCACCACAGCCTAAGACATATCAAAACGGTAGGACACACAGAAGTGCTACTCTCTCCACTGATCAACACTAGAGAAATGTTTTATGAACATTGTTGGCACTCTGATGGCAGCACAACAATAATTTTATAACACTGCACTTACCTGATTTCACAGCTTGTGCATCCTCTTAGCCTAACTCTTATAACTTTTGTATCAATTCATTGTATTCTTTTCTGTTATTTAAATTCCATTATATCCGAAATTGAGTCTGGATTAATAAGCTTGGGTGATTTTATTTATCCATAAACATATTATATATGAAACATCACACAGAGATTCTTCATGGGTAGGCTATGCTTTCTCCAGATGTCCAGACTCCAGTGTAGCCCAAAAGCTGGCTGATTTGATAAGTAAACAGAACAATCCTCCTGCCATGTCAAGTCAAGTTTATTTATAGGCTATAGCCCATTTCATGCAACGTGCTTTACATAAACAAAAGCAAACTTGTGATGTTCTAAATTTCCAAGAACGCTAGAATTGAAATGCAATGATTAATGCATTTCAGCTTAACTCGTTTCCCACTGCAGTCTTATACAAATGAATGAGGTAGTTCGACTAATTGCCAATACCAGACGTTTTTCTTGCAAGTAGGTGGCGGTGCGTGCTTTAGGCTGTAGATGCATCACTGTATAAAAAGCCAATATCTGGACACAACTAGACTGGAGGAACATGCTCAGTAGGCCTACTCCACATTTAGATTCGCTTCGTTTAGCAACGAACACAAATCATTAGGCTATAGCCTGAGCATGTGTCACTAACGGGATAAACGTGAAGAATTCCCCAAAATATCAGACGTAATTGCGCTCACTTTAAATTGATTAGTTTAGTTTCTTCAAGTCTACCTCTAAATAGGCTACTCGGAACAGAACACATAGCCTAACTATAACATGGTATTGATTAAAATCTACGTTGAGCTCTCTAGAATGCATTGCGGCAATGCGTTAAAATGACCAACGTCACCGTAAGCTTGCTCACTTGATTTTACTAATCCATCAGCTGTTTTCCACAGGTGCATCAGATACGCTGGCGATGGTAAACTGTGGGTCACAGACTAGTCGACCAATTTATGCTGACAAAGTTGGTAGGCTAACGCTTTGTTGCGGTGCTGACTAAACTTATGAATAGAGTTCTGACAGTTATACAGAACACTAAAGAGACGGTCGTTCACACCAAGAACGATAACTAATAATTAAGCGAACACTGGTAAATGTTAATAACGACGTGAACAAGAGCTAGACAAGCTTGATGCTTATACGACTTAACTTTCTAATATCATTCATTTCCATTGACCGCCAGCTAGTTCATGTTAGCTTTGGATAAGCTGGGCTATTTCACTTGCACATGAACACAATAGGCCTAGCCTACTAAAACTTCCACAATAACAGAAGCCACGAAACGTTCCATACCAAAACACCCAAACAATAATCACATTTGTATTCTTCGCCTCCGGCTACTTGTCCTTTCGCTGTCTGCCAGCGTTGTTGAATTTTTCTGAAACTGGAAATAATCGCTATGCATTATGGGATGCAGTATCTGAGTAGTGAGCATCGTTGGTACACTGAGGATTTTGCCACCATTAGTACAACATCCTGGGAACTTTTGAATACTGGTAAAATCAAAATTTTCACACACTGCATACTGCTCGCTAGGTTCACATCAGTATCAGTATGCGACTAGTACATACCACCCATTTCAAACAGTGATTTAGTACGCTGTGCTGCTGGTGACGGCTACTGCGTACTGGGGTGGGGGGCGTAGTGTGCAGTACACAGTGTATACTTGACCAGTATGCAGTATGTAGTACTTAGCACAAAATTTCGAACACAGCCAGTGTTTGTTTTAAGAGTGAGTGGGTTTATCTGGAACTTTGATATACCTTTCACCAGATTATCAAACGTTAGGTAGCCTACTTTCACTACAGTTGCACACCAGACAACTTGGTCATGGCTATTTAGAGAAACATTCCGCAATGGAGGTGAGTGAAATGACACAATTCTGAAACTTCAGATGCGTAGGCCGACTTGGCTTATTCATGACTTTTGACAGCCAATGTCAGCTTTTTGTAGCTGATATGTGGTGCTTTCCATTTTAAATTGAACTCTGCAATGAATCAGACGAATAACTGGTTGCTCTCTTTAACCTGTCTGTTCCACGCCACGCACCTTGGCCTATCCTGAACGTAGGACAGAGTCTGTCTGGTTAATGTGCCTTGTGGTTCCAAGTTGTCAATCATTACTTAGTAAACACACACAAACAGATCAGCATTTGCTCTATCAGGGCCAGCTTTAGCCAGCTCTTTGAAGCTAACACAGAGTAACACAGAGATAGATTTCGTATAAGCCTGGGTGCACAGGTAAGTTGCTAGAATCTAATAGTTTCAACATTGACAGGTAGGCTAACTTCAGAGTTTGACTGATGCTTGCAATTTGTAGGCTATTGCATTCCAGGAGTAGATATCTAATTGATTGCTTGATAACTAGGAACCAGGGGAAGTAATCAATTTCATCACTTCAAACCTTATCTGATATCCCGTGTATTTGAACTGTATTGTCTTTTGGCCTCCTTACACCAAACAACTTTGACAAGAATCGGGAAAGATTGTAGTCTTTTGAGTAGGCCTAAAGCTAGAATGGGGGTCATTACATTACACTACAATCTTTCAAGAATCTTTCCTACTGTAAATCTTGTCAAAGTTATTTGGTGTAATGAGTTGTATCTGGTTCAAATCTCCCCATCAGGAGACGAAAGTATAGAATTGTATAGAATTATGTAGAAACAACTTGGCAAAAATGAGAGTATATGAGAACAGATATAGTTAACTTTTCTATTGAAACTTTTATGAATCCTTCAGTAGAGGTAAATGTGTATGTGTTTTAAATGTATACATTTAAATAATTTATGTGTGTGTGCATGCTTCTCCTCCACTTGGATAATAACTAGCAAAGCTCCTTCATCTACAAGTGCCTCCAGAGGGGTCTATGGCTCGGGTGCTTTCCTTGTCTCGGTGCGTGAGTTTGCGGCAGCCCTTGCGGCTGGCCGTCAGGAGCATGTCACTGGACCAGCGGGCGCGGGAGGTCTTTGCTGCTGCAGTGGAGGCCGTGCAGCCGGACCGGGTGGTGAGGCGATGTCTGGAGCGACACGGTGAACAACTTCAAGTGGGCGGTCAAACTTTCAAACTCTCTCACAACGTCCATCTCGTGGGTTTCGGCAAGGCCGTGCTTGGCATGGCAGCGGAGGCAGAGAGGATTGTGGGAGATCACCTGGTGAGAGGAGTTATTAGTGTACCGCACGGCATTCAGGAGACCCTGAAACAGCATGGCAAAGAGTAAGTCTGCTCCAGCCACTATTCTTGTGACCCAACAATTATGGTAATTGTGGCGCATGCGAATGAATGGAAGAATGAATGAATGGTTTTGATATGATATAGTCATAGCTTAGATTATAAAGTTGTTCCTCAGGTTAGAGTGCTCTTTATTAAATAACTACATGGACTGATGTTGAGTCCAGCAACATTGTCTCATCTGTAGACAGATGCTGCTCTCGAACGGGAGCCGAATCACAGTGATGGAGGGGGCCAAGCACAACCTGCCAGACACAGACGCCCAGCAGGCTGCGGAAAGCATCAGGCAGCTAGCCAGTGCCCTGACAGACAGTGACCTTTTGCTGGTGCTCATATCAGGTATGCATCCAATCCAATGTTTGTGTGAGCTATGGACTTTGAGGGGAGTTTCCCCATTTTGGGGGTGTGTGCACTCACCAAGGAATTGTGTGTGTGTGTGTGTGTGTGTGTGTGCGCCAGGTGGCGGGTCGGCTCTCCTCCCAGCTCCTGTGCCTCCCATCTCTGTGCAAGAGAAACAGGATGTGACCCGGCGGCTGGCTGCTGCTGGAGCTACTATCCAGGAGCTGAACACAGTGAGGCGGTCCCTTTCCCTGCTCAAGGGGGGAGGTCTTGCTGCCTGTGCTCGGCCTGCACAGGTAAAAGCCTACCGGTAGTATAGCACAATTGATTGAACACAGCAGCTCTTCACTGTTGCAACACTAGAGACAGCAAACACTTCAGTATGACAGAAATTCCACTCCTGTAACTGCCTTTTTAGCTGGGTTGTAGTGAAACAATATGGCCTAGAATTAGTTTATGGATTGAAGAATTAAGTAAGTATAAGTATATATACTTTTTTGATCCTGTGAGGGCAATTCGGTTGCTGCATTTATCCCAATTCGTGAATTAGTGAACACACACGGCACGCAGTGAGTACACAGTGAGGTAAAGCAGGTAGAGCAGGTTAGTGACGCGGAGCAGTCAAGGGCACTTCAGCCGTGAATTGGATCAAACCAACCCTCCAGTTACAAGCTCAAAGCCCTAACCAGTAGGCCACAGCTGCCCCCAGAATTATTGCATTATGCACTGTTTTCTAGTGTATTGCTCTCCCCATCAACATTTTAAATCTATTTAACTTTTTGGGCCAGTTTTAAGACCATGGTTTAGACTGGTGGTATAGGTTAACGTTATTAACGTTTGCAAACAGTTTTCTGTTTGCTTTGAGTTTCCAGCAAACGTTTGCGAACACTCTCAAACAGTTTGAGGAGGTAGTTCTACGCAAACAAGTTGAATGGAGAGTTGCCGTTGACAAGTTTAGACAAAATTGTTCAAATATCTGTTCAGACAAACATGTTCGCCACAAATGTTTGCCTCTATTCAAGGCATTTGAACTTAGCTCTTGACTAAAAGATAATTCAAAAGAAACTATTAGTCCAAGACTAGGTTTAATCTATATACTGGAAACTGTATATGGATTAAGCCTATGCGGACACTGTATACCATGTCAATTGACCTTCAGTTGTTCTAACACATTTTACATGATGTTTCTCCACAGGTGGTATCTTTGATTTTGTCTGATGTAATCGGTGACCCTCTGGACCTAATTGCCAGTGGCCCCACGGTCCAGTGTGAGATATGGCCTGAGCAGGTTTGGGCTATCCTAGAGCACTACGGCCTCTCTTCCTCACTCCCCGCTTCAGTGACGGAGGTCCTGAAGCAGGCTGGCAGTCAGGCAGACAGGCTAAGTGGCTCTGCTGAGGAGTCGCACGTGCTAAATGCAGTCATCGGCTCCAACAGCATTGCGCTGGAGCGCGCCGGTCGACGTGCCCGGGAGCTGGGTTTCCGGCCGCTTGTGCTCTCGCCTGGAGTGTGTGGGGACGTGCGGTCTGTCTCTCACCTTTACGGCCTGCTGGCGCGCTTCGCTTCCGCCGCAGCCATCCCTGGCCAGCCCGACCCGTTGCCCGCGCTTGCTGACAAGGTGCTCCAGCTGGGCCCGGAGGTGGGCGTTGAGAGCTGGGACCTCATGCGCACGCTCAAGGTCCTGGAGGACAGCCGGGATGAGAGCTGGGGCGCCACCTGCCTATTGGCCGGAGGAGAGCCCACCGTGCAGCTGACAGGGAAGGGTCGCGGCGGGCGCAACCAGGAGCTTGCCCTGCGCGTCGGGCTGGAGCTGGGACAAGGGCCAGTGTTTCTCAGCGGGGGTACCGACGGGCAGGATGGACCCACCGAGGCAGCGGGTGCCGTCACAGATGGCGGATTGGCAGAAGAGGCACACGGACAGGGCCTGCAGACGGCCAGCTTCCTGGCCAACAACGACTCCTTTACCTTCTTCTCTCGCTTGTCGCAGGGCAAGCGATTGCTTATGCCAGGTCTGACGGGCACCAATGTGATGGATGTCCATGTGATGCTGCTGCCCCCACCACCCACACACTCAAAAGCACACTGACACACACACACACACACGGAACACTCATGGACTGAAAAGACTGTAGGTTTGACTAGTTCATGATCATGTCGTGTCAACTGCACTGACTCTATTGCCACTCTTGTGCGGCTATGTAATAGGTGCTAGCTCCCTGAACATGGCTGCTAATGTGCTTCATGAGTTAATGATTAAAATTCCACATTTATGTCCGTCTTTTTTACATTCGAAACTTCTACAGATATAACTATAAAAATAATCCAATAACATTGTTGACTAATTTAAAAGATCACTCTTTGCTAATTAAATAACTTGGCTAAATATATTACCTAAAATGATACCATGCCATGTCCTAAAGCACAAACAATGGGGTCAGCTCATTGCCTGACATTTAAATGAAGGCCCTCCAGGGGGCACTGTGGCACAGCTGGCTACAGCAACCATACCACAACTGGGCCCAAGAGCCCATGAGGACCCGAGTTCGAGTCCGGCCCGTGTCATTTCTCAATCCCACCCCATCTCTCTCCCCACTCGCTTCCTGTCCATCTCTTCACTGTCCTAGACAAATAGAAAAAAAAAAAAAAAATAGGTCCCTCCAATAGCCATTTAGATAATGTGGTCAGACACACTGGATTAACCATTATGGCAACAGACACCTGAAAAGCAGCATTGTACACAACTTGACCACAATGTGAGTCACAATCAATTAGTGGTGCAACGGATCATCATTGATCCGTGATCCGTTCGGATCAGTATCTTCGGTTCGGCACACGCGTGATCCGCGGATTGATGTATAATAATTATTAATAATAATGTCCGTGTGTTCTTTTGAAGTAACATGCGTGTCCACAAGGCATGCTTCTAGTCCCTCCCTACAGAGCCGTAGGCTCTGCTCCCCTAGCCTGCCTGCGCGTCTTTTCTGCTCTCACAAACGTTATTAGCGGTCATGCCATAACCAGCAATACATGGCTGCTAGTTTAAGTGCTGATGTGGCTGCATAGCAACAACACAATAGCCTAATATCAAGTTCGTTTGTGCACACTTACATCTCTCAAGTTTGTTGCGCACCTACCTATGATATTTAGGTCATTTAGGCTTAGCCTATGGGTTCAATGTCAGCAATAAGCTACGCAACCTTGGCTAACTTGTACATCTGGAGATAGCTTGTGCTCACTAAAATCATAAAGGAGCATTGCAAGACACTCATCTCTTTTATGATCCCAGAAAGATTTTCTTCGACTTGTTAGTTTTATTAACATGTATTTTATCTAATGACATAGAAAGCATAACGAATTGCATCCACATATCCTTGTCATCATGCACTATGTCCAACTTATTTTCTCAAGAATAAAACCGTGAGACTGAAGGCTAATTACCCTCACGTATTTCTTAAAGCGACAGGGACTCAATTACACACACCTCCTATGCGCACTACTGCTACACACCACATTAAAGATATGCTAAATCAGTACACAAATGACTAAACATTTGTAGCTACTAGTAATTATGCAGATTGTGTGTGGAGGGTCAAGCAGAATCTTGGATGGCCACTGGTGTGCATGATCACACAATATTCAATATAAGGCTACTGGTGATTAAACACCAAATCAATTAAAATTGTAAAAAAGCATCGAAAAAGTCATTCTTGACTTAGTATCGGTATCGAAACAATAATTTTGGTATCGTGACAACACTAGCCTACTTTAAACACATGCTGAAAGTGCTTGAGCCACGTTACAACATCCCGTCAAAGACAAAACTATGTTTATTTGTCTTGTCTTGTCTTGTCTTTTTTTTTTTTTTACTGATCCGAAAAATGATCCGATCCGTGACTCTTGATCCGAGGATCGATCCGAACCGTGACTTTTTCGATCCGTTGCACCCCTACAATCAATCCTCTCTGAAAAGCAGGCAAGTGAGCAGGAGTGACATGTGCACCGACTGGTTCTCTGGATATTTTGCAAGTTCCAAGTTCGTTTCAAATTAGTTCCTCTAAACTACCTCTACATTATGTTTTTCTGCATTCATGTGCAAAAAAATCTTCCACAGATTTAATGAATCATTACATTTCCCAACACACACTTTCAGACAGACTGAACCAAAATGCTTTTTATTGTCCTTCTGGTAGACTGCACCAAGGCAACCCTACCATTACATCTCATCTGCATGATTATCACAGCTTGCTTTCCAATTCAATTCCAATCCAATTTCAATTTCCAATACAGAAGGTTATTGAAAGGGTGGGTCTAAAGTTTGTCTATGAATTCAAATTAGGCAGTGTTTTTAAGTGGCCAACACATTTGCTACCTATTAAATTGTTCATACACCATAATAATGGCGGTCTTCATTTAAATTAAATTTCCACCAAGTCCTGTGTGAATTAGCAGATGCATTGCCAGTTTCATCCTCTCTTTTCGATCCTTGTTCACTACACCTGCACCACTGTCGTCCTAAGGTAATGGGAATCTGTCCACTGAATTATCTGCAGGAGAGTCGGCCACCCACAACGTCCTACATTCACACTCCTGTTATCAGATGCAAGGAAACTCCGCATTGTGTAGAAGAGAGTAGAAGAGAGTCCAATGTACTTGGTGAAGCTCTTCTTGAACTGACATACGTCTAAGCTTTCACTTGTTGGCATCCTGTAGATGCTGTCGAAGTCGTCCTGCAGGCAAATCGCATAGACTCTTCAAAAACACGCCACTACAAGATCCACATTCTGGGATTTCTTCAAGAAGCTTCTCTGGTCATCACTCGCGATGAGTCTTCAGGGCGTCCCCTGATGCACTCTCCCTAACAAAAAGATAGAGGATGACGTGACCGTCAATTGTAGTCTACACAGATTCGACAGTCTGTCAAAATTGCGCAGTAGTAGCGTGGGGCATGCATACTTTCAGATATTAAACATGAGATTAATTAAGCAACAAAGGTGACAACAAATCACACAACATTACCTAAAATGTAGGCCCCCTTTACTGAATTAACTGTAGCCCTAATCACATTCACCACCCAGTTCAGCAACAAGTCACCTACCAACCACTTAGATGAGGAACAGTGTCAGGTGTGCCTCCGTTCTGTCCACCCGTGCCTAAGGAGTACGAAGCAAGGTGTTAATTGGAGACATACATTTATTCAAAACAAGATAACGAAGCAGAGATTTAGCTCACATGACACGCTTGTCAAGGAGTAACACATCTCTGCCTGATGAACCTTATATTAAAGTATGGACTCATTATTACAACAAGTTGCCAACTAACGTTAAGCTTGTTAACTTCATGGAAGGTAAATGTTCACGTTTACCTTAGCTTACGTTAGCTAACCAGTCTACGTTAATTTAGCCACAGGCATAATTTAGCGTTAGCTTGCTATCTGCTGGCTCTCTAGGCCAAAGATGAAGTTGAACATATTCAATAATGCAGCTATTAATCTCACCTTGTCGATAATACATGTCGTTAACGGTATTTCCATATACCTTCCAAGCGAAGTGGATGGCGATAAGGCTCACAATAAGCCAACTAAACAATATTTTAAACACGGCAACTCTCATGTCATTTGCAGTCCAGTCATCCACAAATTCAGACAAAAACGACATTAAACCCTCAACTATCCGAGATAAAAACTCAAAATCCCATGGTTCGTCCATTCTAGTAGGTGTCCCTTGGGTGATTTAAATAAGGTATTTTAGAAATAAAAAGCGCTCGACATATTTTACCACTGCTAGCTTTGGCAACGACTTAGCTAGCTGGTGTTCTCATGTCAACAACAACAAGGTAAAGTCATTGGTTTCTTCATCAGCAGATTCGCCAAAAACAAATAGCACAGAGGTTACGTTACTCGTTTCTGTAAAAACAGGTCAATTCACTTCAAGTCAGACACTAGAAGCTCGTTAGATAATTTTGAAAAGAAGAGTTACAAGTTTGAAGGTAAGGTAGCAACGGAGCACGGACGAATTTATTGTAGGCTAAATTCTAGGACTAGGTAGTTCCATGTCGAGAGAACTTGCGCAAAGTTTCCCAAGGGTTGTGTTCATCATTGTGCTCGATTAGGCTAAAAAATCATGATTACGGTTATTTTGTTCAATTGAGATCACGATTATTAAATGTGATTACTCAGTGATTTTGGAACTATTATATTCAAAATGTAGCCTACATTCTTAAAATGTAAATTGAATTTTAAATAGCCTAATCCAACAGGAAACAATACATAGGCTGTATGATGCATTGGAGAGCATTAATGAAACTGAATGTTGCAAAAATAATCATATTTCGATTATGTTATTTTCATAGTTGTTGAAAGTCACTATCACGATTAATTCGATTAATTGCACAGCCCTACTCGTAAGCCTAGACAGCCGCTTGTTTTAATCAATCATTTCACTAATTCATGTAGGCTAATTTAAAATCGAAAAATGCAGAAAACAAGATGTAGCCTATCAAATAAACATATGACCACCACACTCAGTCCTAATCGCTAAAATAAATCACAGTGTCAATTTATCTCCATTTCCTAGCCCATCCTCTAGCCTGCTATCTAGAAATCTAGACGCCCCTAGCGGCAGCAAATGTAATTTGGCTGGCGGGGCAGTCTAGCAACGCTCCGTAGAGCTAAGGAGCTGAGAAATGGAAAATAAAAGCGGGCCAATCACAGCGTGTATAGAGTCAGTGGGTGGGCTTAACATAATGGTGACTGACATGCGACCAGAAGTTGCGACGGTAACGCATCCTGTTATTTGAAAGCAAGAAGATGATTTGTTTAGCGTTATCCTATTGCGTGGAGAGGGAAGGTTGCACATCCTGCTACTTGAAAACAAGAAGATGATTCATTTAGCGTTATCCTATTGCGGGGAGGGAATTTGAACGACAACTCCCACCCCTCCGATTGAGCCCTGTCTACGGTGAGTGTCCAGACCCTACATCTTGATGTGGGTCTGGCTCATCAGGCTACCAGCCTACTCCAGTGTTGCGCTTTTTTCCTTGAGGGCCCCCTGGCCTGTGTTTAAGACAAGCCAGGGCCTAGGGCTGCATGACATTAGGAAAACATGCGATATGCGATAACATTATTGAGTACTGCGATAACGATATAACTTGCGATATTTAAATATTTAATGTTTTTTTCCATTCTACTTGCTGCTAGCATAGACTGATGCAGACTATTAAAAAAGAAATGCATTGATTTCATTCCAACATTATTTTTAATGGGAAAAATGCGGCTACAGTGGCAATGCAGACATAAATAATCTCGGCTCCTTGAAAGATTTTCTGCTACGGTCAACAAAATTAAGTTGAAATAAATAAAAACTTGAAAACTACTTAAAGCATTCAAAATATGTAATAAATGTAAACATAATCACTTAACTGCATGTCAACTTAAAATGGTTTTCTGACCACTAATTTGTTGAGTCAAGAACGTGTTGCAGAATGGGGTATGATGGCTTATATCAAGGGTGTCAAACTCATTTTCACCGAGGGCCACATCAGCACAATGGTTGCCCTCAAAGAGCCAGATGTAACTTCTAAGACTTGTAGCACCAGCCACAAAATCTTTAGCATCAGTATAAAACTTCTAAAATCGAGAAGTTGAGAAGAGCAACAGGTATCAGCATGACATGTCAGTTCCAGTTTGACTTTTCAATGAGGGTCACACTGATCAATCAGGAAGAGGTCATGCCATGGATTTCTTTTTTTCCCCCTGAGTTTTTAGATTCGAGTATATTCAACTTTAACCGTCGTTGCACAAGTGAAATACCAGTAACGAAATGCAGTTTTACATCTAGTCAGTGATGCAAACAAGTAGGCTAACTGACATGTCAAAAAGTGCATCCGTATGAAATGCGTCACTACACCGTTCCATACACAGAAGCGAACGGTCCCGTCCCGGTGAACTTTTTCTTTGAAGTTTCGATATTGAAAGGTGTTTGTGGATTCTGCGTTGTTCGTTTTAAACTGAAATTAAAATCCAAAGCAACAGGGCGATTACCACACACTTCCAAACTAACTCTGCTTGCCTGATCTGAATGCACCTCTTCTCGGTCGGAAGATAGGCTTAGGCCTACTTTCGCTTTTGGCCAAACAATCACTTGCTCGATTCGCAAGGACTTGGAGTTGGATTTTTATCTAATAAGACTACACACAATGCTTTTTAAACGTAGACGTAAACGTATCACGTAGTTTACAACCACCAATTGAAATCAAAGTAACTTGCATCGATTCCCCTCTCAAAGAAGCACACGCACTTCAAACAATCATGCGTTTCACAGGCAGGCTAAACCGAGCGCGTAATTTAGGCGCTCCGTTCGCTAAAATAGTTTAGAATACTCTATTTTGTTTTCACACGTAGCCTACGCGTTGCTATCACATCTGATGTCGCCAGTTGCACTGATCATGGAAGGTGGTTGATGTGGCCTCCCTGTCAGTCTCACACGCGTGCATTGTATTGCAGTGTATTATTGCCTATACGCAAAAACTGTAGGCTATCAGACCTTTTAAGCTCTCGCGGGCCATATGAAATGAGGTGGCGGGCCGCATTTGACACCTATGCCATAGACTGTATGGAATGCACAGCACAGAAAATTGATGGAATTTATCGAAAATTAAGTAATCTTTGCGGTATGTCTATTGCAAGCGTTGATATCGCGATAACGATATATTTTAGATATATCGTGCAGCCCTACCAGGGCCCCCTACCCGAACTCACACTGAAGACATCGTTTTATTCAGCAATCGGGTTCTAGGGATGAATTACCAATGGCTAGCCCAGCCCGACCTGAAGGTTGCTATTACGCAAGTTCAGAGGTCAGGGGTATCCTAATAAATAGCTATGAATTTAAATGTGGGACACAAATATGTTTTAATTTGGATTAGCCTAAACAAAGTTTTGATTATCCTGCTTATCATGCTCAATGTTTCATTTGCCAGTGGTTCTTATCTGGTCTTGGTTTGTAAGGTTGATTTTTGGAACCCACAATTTCCTGTGGAAAGTTGCAACCCATGTACAGTAGGCTATATTTATGCCTTAAAAGCCAACGGATATGGTGAGCTAACCTAGTAAAACATGCAAAGTGCCTCTAGCCCTACTTGTTTAAATTGGAATATGCAGATGTTTGGCATTCAATTTGTGAAATCTTGATGTCACCTTTCACAGAACTCGGCGAGGTGCCCTATGTAGCATATTAGTTTGGATGGTTTTGCTCTTGTGTGCCAGAAATTTCTTGCACGCCCACTCTGGGGTTTCTGTCCTATTTTGTCCACAATTTTAATTAATCCATATTCTAGTCTACTTCAAATATCAAATATAGGCTATTCAGGGTAGCAGCCTACTGTGTTTACCACTAATTATGTCTAACATGACTTGTCACATATAAACATTAGGCCCACTCGACTTGATGCAGATTTGCACAGATCTGACTTGATATGATGCATGCTGGGATGGACGCAATGCATAGAATTCCTCCAGACGGGATGGACGCTTCCTTATGTGGGAATGCATGCAAAAATGAACAGAAATCAAAGGGATAGGCCTACCTTCTTATAGGTGATTTCTGCAACAGGCTAGCTATACTGAAAACATTAGGATATTCTGCAATTTTATAGTCTGGCTATCAACATAGCTCAATCTTTTATGATTGAACATTAGTCTGGGGAGTACCATGGGCGCAGTGATATCACACACTACTTCCTGCTTGTTGCCTATGGGGACTATTTTCAGATATCACTGCGCCCATGGTACGTTTGCAACTTGCCTTGATTATTACGCCAGATGAGAGTGTAGTTCCGTGTCAAATCAGCCTAGAAAAACGGCAGGTTTCATTTTCAGTTGGTCTTATTGCACTTTATAACTTGAGAAGAGACACGTTTTAAATGGGAAAATTACCAGAAATCTTAGTCACTTGTAAGCGTGATGCTAGCAGGCAAGAAGCTAACGGTCTAATCCAATTCAATGATCTATGCTAGGCTGAAGCTAAAAGTTGTATCGCCAGAATCACAGAATGGCTGGATGAACGGGGAAAAGGTAAATATCGATTGTTTTGCTCGAGGGGAGGTGGGAAATGAGCTTATTTCCAAAAATGGCGGAATATCCCTTTAAGATCAAGCCAAAGAAGCTTCTTAAGAAGCTTTTAACGAGAGCTGTTCACCACGGTGGTGCTGAAACTGAATCAATCGATGCCAGGCAAATCGATCACCCACCCATTTATCACACACAGTGTGTGCGTGCGTGTGTGCGTGTGCGTGTTTGTGTGTGTGTGCCCGGTGGCTATAATCGGGAGATTCGGGAGGATTCCCGGTGGGCTGTTAACGTTTTGAGCCGGTGTGAATATCGTGAGCTTAAATATAGGCCTATTGTTTCCGCAGCCTGGGCCCCTCTGAAAAGATTCAAAACTATTGCTGGAATGGAGAGTACTGGGCAAATCATTCCAACAACCACTGATGAAAAGAGTCTTTGACCTATAGCGTTTATAGTTGGTCGACACAACAGACGCTCATCAGAAGACCGTAGTGAGTGGTTTGGAATGTACAGTGCCTATAGAAAATCATCATACCCTTTTGAAATAGTTACTTTATTTGTCTTACAACCTGAAATCAAAACCCATTTAAAAAAAAATGTTTTTCCAGTTTTATTTACAAATTTAGCTGTACAACATCTAAATAATGAATAATGGCAACACTTCTGAAAATTAATAAACAATGAAAAACTATAGAATAACAGGATTGGAAAGTCATCATACCCCTGACTTTATACTTTGTAGAGCTTCCTTTTGGTTTAATTACAGCAACCAATCTGTTTGGGTATGTCTCAGCTTTGCACACCTAGTTTGGGGATATCTGCCTTGCAGAATTGTTCAAATTCAGTCAAATTCTGTAGAGTATGGCGATCGACTGCTCAAGTCAATCCACAGATTTTCTATTTAAGTCAGGGCTCTGACTTCGCCAATCAAGGACATTCACCTCCCTATTCTTAAGCCACTGCTTTGATCTTTTGGCAGTATAGGTTTAGAATCATTGTCGTGTTATAAGGTGAACGACCTGCCCATCTTCAGCTGAATAGCAGAGGGACGCAGGTTTTCCTCAAGAATTTGGGTGTACTTGGCAGCATCCATTTTCCCTTCCATCCTGACCAATTGCCCAGTCCCCACTGAAGAGAAACCTCCCCACAACATAATGTTGCCCCCACCATGCTTCACAGTAGGTATGGTGTGTTTTGGGTGGTGCACTGTGTTTGGTTTTCGCCAAACATAGCGCTTGGAGTTCAGTGCAAAAACATGCCTGGAATATTCTGACATGTGGAAGAAGGTTTTATGGTCAGAGAATAAGTTTGAACCTTTTGGAGACTAAAGGCCCCGGTACAGTCCACGCACCCGACTTGTCGTGCGACATGTTGACGTCACGGGGAATGTTGTAACCAGTGTTGGGGAGTAACGCATTACATGTAATTGAGTTACGTAATTTAATTACAAAATAAATGTAACAGTAATATATTACAGTTACTGTAGGAAAAAATGTAATTCAATTACAGGTACTTTGGACATTTTTCAAAATTACAATTTGAATTACATCTCAATATTGTCAGCAAAACTTTACAAATAATATTGTATGTAAAAAGAACTGTTTCCCTCCACAGCCATAGTTTGATACGGGACCTTCTGATAGGCTCTATCACGTCTACAGAGCCATCAGCGTAGGCCTACATGCCTGCCTGTAAACGTGTTATGATTATCATTATATTATCCTCACAAAAAATGTGATGCTAATTCATGTATTGAATGCACTTGCTGCCTTGTGCACTTGTACAGAACTGCTCGGCAGCCTGTAGACCAAGGCCGAAATCTTCGTATGGATTTGGGGACTATATATATCATTCAAAAATTGTAAAAGTAATCAAAAAGTAATCAAAAGTAATTAGTTACGTTACTCAGAAAAAGTAATTCAAATAGTTACACTACTATTATATTTTAAACAGAGTAACTTGTAACTGTAACACATTACATTTCTAAAGTAACCTTCCCAACACTGGTTGTAACCATGTATACTTGCGCGTGGTAGTCGCGACACAATTTGCAGTATTCTCCTGAACAGAGGCACGGTATCCATTGACGTTAATGGCAGTAGCAACTAGCTTCTTTGCTGATATTTCAGACTTAGCTTGCACAACTGAAGGATTAGCCTACCATCTTGTTTATGAGATGAGTTTGTGTAATCTCCCTAAATAGAAAGAGATCTTTTTTTTTAGCAGATATCCTTTGGTTGAAAATAAATCTCTTTGTTACCTTTTGCCGGAATGCTTATGTGCCTCGGTCCTAGTCATTTCCCCCTAATTCCTCCTGTTGCAACTCTCACTGGTAACTTCGTTAACTTATCCAACGTAGTTCACGACTGTAAACAAATCAGTCATCCAAACGGCAACTCTCGCTGCAGCCTAGCCAAGTTAACTTCCCACTTCTCAAACGTACTATTATTCAAACTTCATGACTACAGTCGTTTTAAAAATGAATGGGCTTATTTAAGATGTTGGATAGGCTATGATAATGCCTGAATGTGGTTTATGTGGTTGATGACTGTAGAAGGACACTGGCTCCGTGAGCTTGGCTTCAATCTCTTCCTAGTTGTCGTGCGAGGTTGGCGCGCGCGGCTGATATCAAATGTTCGGTGCGCGACACATCGGCGCGCGGCTGAAATGTGGCTTGCGACACAGGAAATGACGTCATTTTGACGTCACATTGTCGCGCGACAGGTCGGGCGCGTCGAGTATACTTCTAGCTTAAGATTGAACTTTTTGGACTGAACTCCAGGCACTATATTTGGCGAAAACCAAACATCTAATCTGTCATATGATGAAGTCCTATCTGAATATGTAGCCTACACCCTGCAGTACATCGACAAATGGCAGCTTGATAAGTACTTAACAAAAAAGAATAACCTTGGCTTCTCTCCTCGGTGGTTAGTGCATCCAATCACGCAACAACTATCTGGCATGTTGTTTAATTCGTTTATTGGGTTTTGTTGCTGGAGAATAACCAACTAGTAGTTGTGACGTCACATACAAAGTATGAATTCTGTTACTCACTGGGCTTTGTAAAATTGTGAATCTCGGCCCCAGTCGTGGCGTGACTGGCTGGGGCACCTGCACCGCACACTGGCGACCCAGGTTCGATTCCTGCCCCTAGGTCCTTTCCGGATCCCACCCCTATACTCTCTCTCCCACTCGCTTCGTGTGACTCTACACTGTCCTGTCTGATTAAAGCCATAAAAAGCCCAAAAAATATAGTTTAAAAAAAATTGTGAATCTCTGCCACTCAAGGGTGGAGGCAGAGTAGAGCTAAACAGTCTCACCCCTCCAAGTAAGATAGTTTCTGGAAGTATGGTTTCCCCTCATTTCTCTAATCAACTGTATACATATTAAATGGTGTAACTAGGTCGAAACATGGACTAGAAAAACAACTGAACAGTATATCACATCATGCACTGTATTCATGTCTGCTGGGACAATCGGTTTCTTCAATTGCTTCAAACTCAGGCCTGCAGCCTAACAGATGATCAGGATAAACGCAATGAAGAGAAGTGCAAGTATCCCTGCAAATAAAGACAGACATTTTTTTACTTCCAAGTTGCATGAATGGGAATAGCACATGCACTGGAAATAGGGAACCAGCTCAAGTTACCATTGTAATATTGTTCAGCAGATGCTGACGGCAGTGAGGTAGTCATTGACTGTGTAGAGACCAAGGATTTGACTTTCTGAGTGTGAATGCAGTATTGATTCAATGACGTTGTTGTTGCCATGATGGTGGCAGGAATAAATGCCTTTGTTGTGAGTCTTGGGGATGAGGAAGGAACCACAGTGTCTGTCCCTTCAGTAGCAGTGTGGCAAGTAACATCAGAAGAAGCACTGCCTTTGACCTTAACACCTAGCGACCCACAACTGGAAGAAAAATGAGAAAACAGCCATATGACAATGCTTTTCCCTATCAAAAACAAATGAATTACAGATAGAAGGAAAACCTACTCTGTCCATTTTTGACACTTTGACGATTCATCAGCTTTATCGCTGAAGAACCCATCCTCACATGTCGAGCATCTCCCTGTAATGAATGTAGGCCATTTAATCATTAAACAATGATATTACATTTGCACATAAAGCCATGAGCAGGTGCTAAACACAGGAAAACGTTAATATCTATTTACAACATTCCTCCCAAACTTTCATTTGTTTTCCAACATACATTTTTGCATAATATAAAAGTACAATATGTCACAAGCATCTGTCCCGCAGGTGAAACATCCATCTCTCACCTGTAGAATCAATTCCAGATCCTTTGCCACAATAACATGTATCTTTTTTTGAAGAACGAGGAGTGAATCCTTCGATGCAATCACATTCAGTATTAGTCCCTGCTGTGCAAGGAGACTTCACTTTTGAACCTGAGGTCATATAGAAGGCAAAAGATTATGTATGGACAAAAAAGGAAGGGAATAAATTACAACTAGGCTAAAACCTATGCAGAAGAAGCTGTTAACATCTTTGGAATTTAGGCAGTCGTTCATAGACAGGCAACATGTCATGAGACTAATGGCTAAATAAGATAAATATCAATCAATGACAAATAATGACAAAGATTAAGGCTAGTACAGTGCTCTTACCTTGTCTACATTGACGACAAGGTCTACAGTGAACATATTCGAAGCGAGCATTTCTGTATTTATCCTTTTCACAGGGCACACAACGATTGTTTTCTAATTGTTTACCTGGGGAAGAAAACTAAATTAACATAGTTTCATCCTTGTGACAGTTAAACAATTGTTGATCAAATTTCTAATAAATAAATGTCATCAGTAAAATAATATACAGGATTACTTTAAGATGGATACACAAAAAGATCAATCGATGAAAAGGAAAAAAAAACTGATCAATGATGAAACAATAGCCTATGTAGTGAAAGCCTTTTCTGATAGCTCACCGGCGCCACATCCAGAAGTCACCACAGTGTCTGTCCCTTCAGTAGCAGTGTGGCAAGTAACATCAGAAGAAGCACTGCCTTTGACCTTAACACCTAGCGACCCACAACTGGAAGAAAAATGAGAAAACAGCCAGTCATATATGACAATGCTTTTCCCTATCAAAAACAAATGAATTACAGATAGAAGGAAAACCTACTCTGTCCATTTTTGACACGATCCATCAGCTTTATCGCTGAAGAACCCATCCTCACATGTCGAGCATCTCCCTGTAATGAATGTAGGCCATTTAATCATTAAACAATGATATTACATTTGCACATAAAGCCATGAGCAGGTGCTAAACACAGGAAAACGTTAATATCTATTTACAACATTCCTCCCAAACTTTCATTTGTTTTCCAACATATACATTTGTGCATAATATAAAAATACAATATGTCACAAGCATCTGCCCACAGGTGAAACATCCATCTCTCACCTGTAGAATCAATTCCAGATCCTTCGCCACAATAACATGTACTTTTCTTTGAAGAATGAGGAGTGAATCCTTCGATGCAATCACATTCAGTATTACTCCCTGCTGTGCAAGGAGACTTCACTTTTGAACCTGAGGTCATATAGAAGGAAAAAGATTATGTATGGACAAAAAAGGAAGGGAATAAATTACAACTATAGTTGTTTACATGACTTAGCACCTCAATATATCTGTGATCTCTTAATTCCTTAATGTCCTCCTAGACCTCTTCGTTCTTCCTCACAATGTCTTCTTTCTATTCCTTCTGCTTCACTTAAATCCAAAGGTGACAGAGCTTTTTCTGTCTATGCCCCCCAACTCTGGAATAGCCTTCCCGATACTGTCAAATCTTGCCCCACTATTACTAGCTTTAAATCCAACTTAAAGACATACCTCTTCTCCCTAGCTTTTAACACTCCCTGACCTCTCCACCTCTCCCTCAAATGTTTCCTTTTTGTTTATCTCCACTGTTGTGTTATCTTCTTAACTTTTCTTGAATTTCTTTTTGTTTTTTATTGATTTTTGTTGTTGTTGTTTGTTTGTTTTTATGTTTCATTAATAGTATCACAATGGCCATCTTTTGTCTACTAACACTGTATTATTATTATTGTTATTATTATTGTTGATTATTATTATTATTGTTAATTGAATCATTATTGTTATTTATTTGTTTTATGTAAAGCACTTTGGTGCAATGCTATTGCTTTTAAATGTGCTATATAAATAAAATATGACTTGACTTGACTTGACAACTAGGCTAAAACCTATGCAGAAGAAGCTGTTAACATCTTTGGAATTTAGGCAGTCGTTCATAGACAAGCAACATGAGACTAATGGCTAAATTAGATAAATATCAATCAATGACAAATAATGACAAAGATTAAGGCTACAGAGCTCTTACCTTGTCTACATTGAAGACAAGGTCTACAGTGACCATATTCAAAGTCAGCATTTCTGTATTTATCCTTTTCACAGGGCACACAACGATCATTTTCTATTTTTTTACCTGGGGAAGAAAACTAAATTAACATACAGTAGTTTCATCCTTGTGACAGTTAAATCAATTGTTGATCAAATGTTTCATAAATGAACGTTTTCTGTAAATAATTACATTACTCTGAATATATATACAGACTGGAAAAAGAAACAAGATCGATCCATGAAAAGAGAAGAAAACTGATCAATGATGAAACGATATGTAGGCTAGTGAAACCCTTTTCTGATAGCTCACCGGCGCCACATCCAGTAGTCACGCACAGTGTGTTCATTATTAATACCCAGGAGAGCGTGTAGAGCCAGTAGAGACCCCGACACCGCATCATTACAGGGCAAAGTCCCAGAGAAAAAGAGACCCTGGTGTGTGTAGCAACAGAGACAGCTCATCAACTGTTCAGGATGTTGGAACCTGTCATGATGCTGTCGTCAGTGCCGCCCTACCACCACGCGCTTCACGCACTGTGCACAGTTTGCGTCGGGCCCGGGGGCACCAACACTTATCCAATAAACATAGCCTAAGTACTGTAGCTTTACTTCAAAATAGCCTACTTTTCAGTCTTCCGAACGCTTACAGTGTCAACATACAGCAACAACATGTTACATGCAATCATGAGATGGGATGACCTTTCAATCTCCATTACAGGCTAGATATAGGCTAATTTCAACGTTATCCATTTAACGGGGAACGCATCTTGGGCGCGCACTATAGCGAGAGCTAGAGCGAGAGAGAGAGAGAGAGGTTCAAGGTGCATTTTCTTTGTTGATAGGCCAACTATTCTTTAATTTCATGATATGAAAAACTTTTTTAAAAGTCTTCCGCACTTCCACTCAATGTATTTTCCCTTCAGTAAGTTACTGGTCCTCAGGCTAAACAAAGACAAAGGCTACAAAAGATTTTGGAGTTATGGTTCCCACTTCTGCAACTTATAAACTGTGAGCGTCATGTCCTCGGTATTTCTTTCTTCAAGTTCCTTTTAATCTAAGTAAAACTAGCTGACGAGACATTGTCATCGATGCCTCAACGCACCGTCAGGTGTCACGTAGTTAGTGCATGCTGTGCAACTCCGATGAGTCCTCTCTAAGTTTCGTTTCTTGTCAAAAATGCCGACGATACCATAATCCTTGACTGAACGATGGCATGTAGTTGCAGATAGTGCTACCTCTTTGACATATCAAAACGAACGAGAAAGCTAATGGTTACAGTAGGCCTATGCAATAACGATGCAATAGGGCCAATGTAACAGGTCGTCTATCCCCTCCCTCGATCACTCGAGAAGGGTATGGATCACTCTGCATTGTGTGTGGTTGAATTATGGACGCCACAACGGAGCTTAATATTGCTGTTTATTACTCTGAAGCACTAGCCTGGGTGTTTCCATTCTGCCTTGCGCAGTGATTTCATTCACGCTGCTAAGCTAAGGCAGTCTGGAAACTAGCACCCAAATTTTCGCCTGATGTTGGCGACCAATCACAGAACGAGCTATGCACAGACACATTTGATAGACATCCGTGGCGCCCAATGAACGGATCTGGGGCCGGTTTCCCGATAACATTAGGCGTGTTCAAGTTCAACTCCAAATGACCTCTTGCAGCAACGAGAGCTGCCGATGGCAGCAGGGGAGGGGATACAAACGCTGCTATGAAGTTGTACACTCTCTACTTCCCGTAGTGTAGACTTGGCTAGACTTGACCATGTGACGAATCACGAGGCACGGACCCGCACGGACCCTTGTGGATATGAGGAGGCATCTAAACACCTGCACATACGTCAGGGATGTAAAAGCCAATTAGGGCAAAGACCTGACGTCATGAAGGCAGGGTCTAGGCTCCGCTGCTCTCCGCAGTACCTCCAGAGCGGCTGCTCTGCTGCTCTGCAGCTGCCTGGTCACGCCTTGCTCCCGCGATAAGTTGAGGCCATGTGATACCGACTGCCGAGTCGAAAACACACCCATCTAGACCATCGTGGACAGATTTTTAACCACGTGCATCTTGTGCTGCGCAGTTTTTGTGCTGCGCAGCCATCTTGAACGCGCCTGTTCACTCTTAGCAGCTACGGAGACTCTTAAGGCAGGGCTATTCAACTTCAGTACCAAGAGGGCCGAATGGAAAAATCACTGGCTTCTCGGGGGCCGCATAAAATAAGACGCGGCAAAATAATTGTATCCAACAATATTTTATGAAGTCAGAGCAAAATTCAGTTCAATTGAATTTTATACAGTGGCAATATCAGTAACCTATGTCAACAAACACTGGAATAGAACTAAGAACATAGCCTACTATCCATATCCATTAAAAAAAAAAAGATAGGCTGCCACACAAACTACACTATTTGAAAACACCCAGGCTACCCATATTTCATACCTGATGTCTGGTAGCTGCCATATCATGCATCAGTGGGGACAATTGCACAGTGTTGATTTACAGTAACTAGCCTACTTCAAGATCATTAGGCTCATAGGTGCTTCAAACACACACAGCCTACAGCGCCAATCTCTCAAATATAATTAGCATTGAATTTAAAGGAAAAGTAATGCCAGCTCTGCCTCTGTTTATCTATTTCACGATTTCTTACCGCCAAAGATTCTAAACGTCGAGCCTGCACAAATCACAAACAATAACATTCCCACGAGTGGAGTGAATATGGCTGTGTCTAAAGAAACGTCTAATTGACAATGAGAATCGTTCATTTTACCCTCTGCAACAAGTAGGCTAGGCTACGAGACTTTCATGTTTATTGTGCAACGAATCCATCCCTGTAAGGAAGGAATATAAAGTCAAGAGGCAATTCTCTACAAACCACAGCTCCTTTTCCACTAACTTTCCCGAGGGCTCGGAGGAACGGAGAATTGTAACATTGTTGATTTGCGCACACTCGAGGTTTAGAATCTTTGGCGGTAAGAAATCGTAATTTAATTAACATTTAATGATAACATTTAAAACTAGTTACACATTTGGAAATTTCAGTTTGTGTAGTGATGTGCTGTGTTCTCTGAGTGAAGATAACTGGAAGACAGCGGGCCGACAGTGCGCTACTCGCCAATCATAAGATCTATGCTCACGCATCAAAGCGAGTTCATTCTCATGACAAGACACGCGGGCCACAGGAAATTTTAACCGGGCCGCATCTGGCCCGCGGGCCGCTAGTTGAATAGGCCTGTCTTAAGGTATAACTTACCAAAGTTGTTTACCTTTATAGTCGTGGTTCCCGAACTATCACTTAGGAGTCTTCTTATGAGAAGCTCCTTACGTCCGACGTACAAGGCACTGTCCACCATGAAGGTGCTGAATTAGGTGACATCGATTGCTCAGAAATACATTTTTTATTTTACGGGGAGGCATGACAGTATTATGAAAGCGTTTTTTGCACAAAAAAAACATTGCTCATATTGCCCTCATAACATTCACGCAACTTCAGCGTGGATGAACTTATTAGCATAATGATAAAAAGTAGAAAATCGATTATAGGCCTACCATTTATTGCGTTTGCCAAGGAGGTTACTGTAGGCTATGTTTTCATCTGGGTTTGTTTGTTGGTTTGTTAGTTTGTTTCCCGTAGGCTATATAAAAATATTCGAACGCTTCAGGTTTGATAGAATGCAGAGGAGTGGTTTTCTAGCTTGTTTGTTTGTCTGTCTGTCTGTTTGTTCGCAAGATAGGCTAACTTTAAAAGTTAAGGATGGATTTCGATTACATTTCCAGGGAAGGTCTGAAATGACCCAAGGAAGAAACTATTTAATTTTGGGAGTGATTCATATCACCGTCTGGATGCAGGAGGCGGTAACGTGTAGGCCTATGTGTTTGCTTGGAGGAGCACACATACAATTTATTTATTTTTTTAAATCACAGCTGGTTGACCAACTTCCTCATTTAATTCAAGCCACACATCCTGTACCACAGGAGCCTGAGAGAATGTGCACATCAAACTTGGGAGAATTTAAGTGGGGGAAATTTAGGGAATCATCCTGCTACACCAACAATGAGACCCTTACATGGACTGAACATTTTATGCTTAAGTTAATGTTAGGATGGATATTGAATGTTGTGATGGGTATTACTGTATAAGCATGGCCCAAACTAAATTATGTTAGTTATTTGTATTTGTTTTATTTATCTGATTGCTTGGCAATCGGTTGCCCCAGCCAATTGTGATGCAGGGGTGCTTTTTTTATATACAGTATATAAAAAACAGACAGTGACAGTGACAGTGGGTTTAATTTGTGACTGACACGGAGTGCAAGTCCTGCTTCCTGGTTCCCAAATCCTCTACTGTGGGTCTGCTTTCTGGAAGATGCTCGCGCAACACAGTTGCTATGTTCACCATTTCCGATAGAGGTTTCTCTAATGTACTGTAGCCTAAATGGGCTAAGGGATCCTAAGGGATGGTGGGCTAAATGAGTGTTTTGTTTTAGGCAGTGATGGGCAAGCTAAGAAAATGTAGTGAGCTAAGCTACCAGTTACTCTATATTTAAATGAATTTTAACTGCTTAGCTTCCTAAGACAAAATGTAGCAGGCTAAGTTACAAAATGGCCATTTCTTATGTTTGCAGGATAAACTGCAAACTAACTTTTTACTACAACTCAAGCTCTTAACTCTAACACTATATTCAAAGTACCGTAGAAAATACGCTGCAGCAAAATGGTAAGGTAGCCTATGTGCCTAAAAGGTCGAAGTAATCTTGTTGTATCTGCTGGTGATTGGATTTTGCCCTGCAACTCAGGCTGGACACCTGCACATTTTTCTCTCCTGCTTCCTTTCCACATTTGCTGGAACAAATCACAAACTTATGCACCAGGCACACCCAGACCATTAGTCTGATTGGTTGAAGGACTATCCAAGCTTATAGAGTAATTTGAACTATGCCCATTGATCACGCCTCTTGTGCAGTAGAAATACAGCGCAGACTCCCCAGATTAATGTTCAGTCTCAAAAGATTTTGCTAACCGGTAGTCATAGTGACCGCCAGGCTACTCGGTGACCCTGTCGTACAAACTAGGCATCCTTTCCATGACTTTGCTGCTTAAATGGCTTTGGCCCATTGTGAGATGGATGTAGGACTTGAGACGCATTACACAGGAAAACCTCCTTTCTACACCTGCAGATGTAGCTCCAATTGTTGCCACTAACGTGTGGGTCTGATGAGATATGCTGCTTTGGCATAAACATCTTGGAAAGCCCCCTCTCCCACAAATTGGCAATAATAGACTCAATTCTTTTCTTGTACAGAACATCCATTGCCCTCTGCTGGACAATATCAAAGACCACATCACTCTCAAAGAAGATGTTCATACAGTATGTGTACAACATGAGCACAAACAAGCTGAGCTCCCCCATAGCACCTGCAGAAACAAATCTTGTGCCGCCATATTGCCAGCAACAGTAGCCTATCTTACTGTGTGAATGAATTAATACATGAAATCAATAAAATGTTACCACATATTTGACCATTATTTTTTTCAGCACAATTTTCTCTTTGTTGATTCGCTGACTATTTTAATTGGGTATTACGGATCTTAGCAGATAATATATAGGTTCGGCTAAAGGAACCAAAGCTGCCATCTTTGCCCATATATAGAGATCCGGGTGGCAAGTTGCATTGCAAGTTCGCTCTGGGGTAACAAAAATCTCAGTTTGTCGTCTTAACATTCTTTGTCCCCGCAGGATATCCTCTATTCGGCCTATATATCTGTAAACATCAAAATCAGAGGATACAGCTCAGCTAAGAGAGTGTAACATATTAATATTATTATTCAAAAAAAATATTAGTTTCACCTTTCTCAAATCTCTCCTCCCAATCTATTCCTAAAAATGTGTGTGTGTGTGTGTGTGTGTCTGAGTGTGGTGGTGATGGTAGTGGTGGTGGTGGTGAGTGTGTGTGTCCAAATTGTCAATTTCCCAAATTTGCCTCCAAGTTGCTAAAACCGCCCCTGGCCACTTGTTTTCAAGTGCAATTAATACATTAATTCTACATTTTGAAGAAACTTTTCCATTCTCTTAGGTTTTTTACCATGAATTATACATAGCAAAAGAATCAGGGAACAAACATTTTAAAAATTAGTGTTCAGGATTTTTTTTTGCTACGCGCACACTGTGACTGCACAAAATCGCACTCCAGCCACTCCACCTGAACTTGGCAGCCCTGGAGGTGTGCGTGTGTGTGTGTGTGTGCACGGCACGCACATACATGCATGTTTGCGTGCAGGCATACATGCATGTGTGTGTGTCTGCATGTGTATGTTTGTGTGTGTATCATGTTTATGTGTGTGTGTGTGTGTGTGTGAGTGAGTGTGTGAGTGACACACACACACACACACACACACACACACACACATTCCATTACCCTCACATACTCACTCACAAGTGAATATACACACACACACACACACACACACACACACACACACACACACACACAGAAGCAAACATACTAACACAAAAGCAAACACACTTAGGCTTTATTTATCTAAACTTTATTTATATAGCGCATTTCGTACAGCAAGCAACACAGTGTGCTTCACAAAGATAAAAACAATAACCATAGAAATCTAAATCCAAGAAAAATAAATAAATAAAAATAAAGTGAAATAGGAAAATCACAAATATGAAAATATGTCCATAAAATGTGTGACTAAGCACACACACACACACACACACACACACACACACACACACACACACACACACAGTATGTATATATAGAATAGAATATAAAAAGTAAAAAAAATAGCAGCACACTCATTTACAAACACAAAAGTTGCAAGAGTAGGGGCTGGAGTAGGAGATGGAGACAAACATATTTCAAACGTGACAAATATAGTTATTTTAGCGGAGAGTACTTGCTGGACTGAGTGGCAGCCATATTTTGTTCCGCTTTGTATTTTGTCCAAAATGACTTACAGTGACAGAAAGAATAGCTGAACATATGAGTGCAGAGGAGACCTTCGCTAGGAATTACCACCGCATCTGTTATTAGTACTAGATGAAGGGGTGTCTATTCCAAGTAATCAAAGTGGGGTTGGAGGAAGTGGTAGAAGCAGATGTGTATCAAACTTCGAGCAGTAGAGAGAACGAAGACATTCTCACAGAGACCAAAGAGTTTTAACACCCCACAGTGCGCTCTTACAACGCCCATGAGTATAAGGAGGAGGTAGAGGAAGGAAGAGAGGGAGGTGGAGAGGTGGGAGGGAAGAGAGTCAGGTTGTTGTTGGAGGTAGCTACTGTATAGCGGAGGTCGATTGACAGCTGGGGATATTTCACCTCAGATATAAGTTGATATTAACATTTTAGGGCTATGTTTTAGGATGGCCTCCAGCCAAGTTCTAGCCTACTGTGTAAACATAAGTTGAAGCTTTGTGGATTGAAAGCTAAGTTACAGATTGACTTACGAGTTGTGGTTGATTAGATGATCAGTTAACTTTGAAACATTCACGTTACTTCGAATAGACCAGTGGCTCTCAAAGTGGGGTGCAGGGACCCTGAGGGTCCACAACCCATAGCCAAGGGATCCCTATTATGAAGTTGTGGTTTATCATTTTAAAAATGCATATGGTGATAGCCCTTTCCACCAATAAAAGTCAATTGTGTATATTTGCTCCCATCCACATCTTGAAGTATTTAATGAGGAACCATTATTTGCCAGAAGTATAGCTGAATAATAATTTTAAAAAGTATTTTGGTCTACAAAACGGTAGGGCGTTTGTTGGCAACCCGCAGTGGACTACTGGAGAACTGATGAGCAAAACACCAGTGGACCACCAGATCTTCCCCTAACAGAAAAAATGTTTTCTTGACAAATCAAAGAAAATTCTTAAAAAATGGCACGTGCAATGCAGGTTTTGGCCAAAACTTTCTAGGGCATGTTAATTGAAGGGGTGTATCTTATATACGGTATGATGGTTAATACATGGCAGACACTTTGGTGTGAAATCGATTTTTGTGATGTGGAATTACCCATATGGTAAATACCATATGACATTCAGAAAAACTGTTTCTTCTTCTCTACGTCAGCCAGCCTACTTGAAGTTATGACTTTTGCAGAAACATTTGCTAGACAGGAAGTCTGCACCCCACAATGTTCTGCAAGATGCCCTATTTTCAGTTGTTTTGTTGCACATATTCTACACAAAGAATGTGTTGGTTAAAGTTTTAAAGGAAACATTAGCCTACCTACTCATTTAATGTATGTCTGGTAAAATTATATATTTTTTTCACTTTTGAATACATTTGATAAAATATTAGTTCCAAAGTTGTATTACTCACGCACACAATAATGGACGATGTTAGCCTTCAGTATTTCCTTTCCATGCTACATTTATAGTATTGAAAAAGTGATACAGAAATGTTCTGCCACGAAAATATGAATATCAGAAAAACAAATGAGTTCTTTCATATTTTCCATGTGGGTGGGGAACGAAAGGTTCATGGTAACCGAAATCCTCTATGTCATGACAGCATCACAGCAGGTACGACCCGAGATCCTTTAGAACAGTTGATGAACTGTCTTTCGTGCGACACACACTACTTTCTCCCCAGGGTCTCTGTTTTACTGGAGGACTTACAGTTTGCCCTGTAATGATGCGGTGTCGGGGTCTCTACTTGCTCTACACGCTCTCCTGGGTATTAATAATGAACACACTGTGCGTGACTTCTGGATGTGGCGCCGGTAAGCTATCAGAACATTGTTTCATCATTGATCAGTTTTTTTTTTCCTTTTCATCGATCGATCTTTTTGTGTATCCATCTTAAAGTAATCCTATATATTATTTTACTGATGACATTTATTTATTAGAAATTTGATCAACAATTGATTTAACTGTCACAAGGATGAAACTATGTTGATTTAGTTTTCTTCCCCAGGTGAAAAAATAGAAAATGATCGTTGTGTGCCCTGTGAAAAGGAGAAATACAGAAATGCTGACTTTGGATATGATCACTGTAGACCTTGTCGTCAATGTAGACAAGGTAAGAGCACTGTACTAGCCTTAATCTTTGTCATTATTTGTCATTGATTGATATTTATTTAATTTAGCCATTAGTCTCATGACATGTTGCTTGTCTATGAACGACTGCCTAAATTCCAAAGATGTTAACAGCTTCTTCTGCATAGGTTTTAGCCTAGTTGTAATTTATTCCCTTCCTTTTTTTTGTCCATATAATCTTTTGCCTTCTATATGACCTCAGGTTCAAAAGTGAAGTCTCCTTGCACAGCAGGGAGTAATACTGAATGTGATTGCATCGAAGGATTCACTCCTCGTTATTCAAGTAAAAATGAATGCTATTGTGGCAAAGGATCTGGAATTGATTCTACAGGTGAGAGATGGATGTTTCACCTGCGGGATAGATCCTTGTGACATATTGTACTTTTATATTATGCACAAATTTATGTTGGAAAACAAATGAAAGTTTGGGAGGAATGTTGTAAATAGATATTAACATTTTCCTGTGTTTAGCACCTGCTCATGGCTTTATGTGCAAATGTAATATCATTGTTTAATGATTAAATGGCCTACATTCATTACAGGGAGATGCTTGACATGTGAGGATGGGTTCTTCAGCGATAAAGCTGATGGATCGTGTCAAAAATGGACAGAGTAGGTTTTCCTTCTATCTGTAATTCATTTGTTTTTGACAGGGAAAAGCATTGTCATATATGACTGGCTGTTTTCTCATTTTTCTTCCAGTTGTGGGTCGCTAGGTGTTAAGGTCAAAGGCAGTGCTTCTTCTGATGTTACTTGCCACACTGCTACTGAAGGGACAGACACTGTGGTTCCTTCCTCATCCCCAAGACTCACAACAAAGGCATTTATTCCTGCCACCATCAAGGCAACAGCTACCTCATTGAATCAATACAGCAATCACACTCAGAATGTCAAATCCTTGGTCTCACAGTCAACGACTACCTCAGTGCCATCAGCATCTGCTGAACAATATTACAATGGTAACTTGAGCTTCTTCTCTATTTCCAGTGCATGTGCTTTTCCCATTCATGCAACTTGGAAGTAAAAAATGTCTGTCTTTATTTGCAGGGATGCTTGCACTTCTCTTCATTGCGTTTATCCTCCTGATCGTCTGTTTTGCCCTGATTTTCAAGTTGGCTGCAGGCCTGTGTTTGAAGCAATTGAAGAAACCGATTGCCCGAGCAGGTATGACCACAGTGCATGCTGAGGAGGATGGGCTGTTCAGTTGTTTTTCTAGTCCACGTTTCCACCTAGTGGCATCATTCAATATTTGCACAGTCTATGGATCTGTTTCGACCTCACTCTGACCGTCACTACGGTCTAAAAAGGAATGATCACCTTCGTTCTGCCTATCACCGAGACCATATGTCAAAATAGTCATGTCCATGACCTCCGGAAGCAGAACGACTTGCGTTAATAAATAGCAGAGAATGCTCCCGGGTCAGTCTCCTATCCCTGAATGCCTCAGAATGGTCCGAGCGACAAGGATAGTGACGGTCATCCCTCGGTCTCACAGATCCATAGTTACATTCGTAACCTACGTTTTCAATTGTCCATAGTGATGGAATCCTTTATTGGAAACTCAACTGTCAAAATTTCGGAATAAATCTGAAAATAAGTCCTTGGGCAGATTTAGATTGAGTACTTTGTGTTCGTGCAGAAATAGGAGCAATATTCCAAGAAGTGTGTTTCTGAAGGTTATTGGCTGCTGTTTCTCTATCACTGTGCTGATGGCTGGTGTCCCTCTCTTGTCTGTCTCTTGGCTATTTCAGACACTGTGTGCAGAAGACCTGTGGAGGAGAGTGGGGACAAGAGCTGCTCCTCTCTGGTCAGCTCCACTGAATCATCACACATGCTGGAGGATGTGTAGCCATCATGCAGCTCATTGCCACCCCACCACTCCCCTGATTTGGGTCATGATTGTCTGCTGCTTTGTCTGATGGGGATAATGTTATGAATGAAGTTGGTGAGTGCTGAGACCACAACAATTGACATGTGTTACTCTGGGGCCCCCTATGACACAAGTGAAAGCAAACCAAACAAACTACTGTAATACTACAGAGGGGTGTGACCTGTTCTTTTTTTGTGTCAAGGACCATATGTACCATAATGTAGATTACATGGAAAATACTGGAGATCATTTGTGATCTAACAAGTGTAGATCTATAGATCTGTCAACTAGTTAAATGCAATGACTATACTAACTCTTTGTCATTTGTTTTTTACTCTTTTTTCTTTTTTCTTTTCTTTAAAAATACCATGTGGGCCTTTGACATGTCTGAGATTTTTTACAGGTTCTTTGTTTGATCTATATGTGCTCATATGCCCTATAGTATTGTTTAAGTGATGGATCTTTTGTAAAGATGTGTAATTTTTTGTCAGTATTTGTGATTTCATGTTCATGATTAAGTCAGTCCATTTGTATGCATTTTGATTGTAATCTTTGTCAATCCCAATTGTGAAAGTGAATTTTAGTAAATACCAAGGGAAAAGCTGTTAACTGACTCCACACGATTTTCAATGCATGACAGAGGAAGTCCACAGTGCACAGTTGAACTCCACATGAGGTTAGGCCATTGGGTACAACCTGTTCCCCTAAACGCAGAACACTGCCTTCGCAGGGCCCCACTCGGTGTAACTTTGCAGAGAGAGCGAGAGCGAGAGCGAGCGTGAGCAGAGAGGTTTGTCAGCTCTCGGTTTAATAATAGGGATTTCCCCCTCCCGCTGGAAACAACCATGGTGGCTCTCTTTTTCCTGTGCTTCTGTGAAATCACGTTGACACCTGAGGACCGTAAACTGTGACCCAACAAAATGAGAGATAGAATGAAGACGTTGTTGATGTTCTTTCTGCCTCATAATTTCCCCTGATGGATGGGGTTGCTTATGTTTCTTTCACTGGAGTGACATTTCCGTGGTATATGCTATTTCAGGCATTTCAGAGGTTGCTTTTAAACTTTATGTCTAGTTCATTGAGATATTAGACTTATATCTTTGGTTGCAAGGTGAGACATTGTCAACTTGAATTAGAAAAGAATACAAAATCAGTCTTCATCTTAAGGTCTGTATGAGCCAGTTACTAGACTAAGTTTATTATTTAGACACATACAGTTATTACTATGAATTCACTAACCACTGACAAAGGATAAAGGAGCATTCAAAAAACGGATAGTTCATAATCTTAATTATGATTGGCTGAATCACGCTTGATGCTGTTGTATAATCAGCACAAACATACACCTTGACTGCATTTCATTCTGTATAACTGCACAACCACAACCTGATCTAAAAGTTGCTGCATCTCAAAGTTGCTTGGCAACCATCCTGATAAAGGAAATATATTTCTTGGTGGAAGAGCGATAATAAATTGTTACATTTCTTGTCGCTATGCCTTTATTTTATGAAATCTTGCTAGATATATGTAGTTTACTCCGCTAACATGTAGTCTGTTCTATAATCAGAGTAACCTACAGCTTCTCGGGATTTATTGCTTGAACAATATGAGAGAAATATACATTGTTATCTTTAAAGGATAGGAATAATTATACATGCCATGTTCCATCTAGACTTGATTATCACAATGATCTGTCTAAATCACCTGTCTATTTACAGACTGTGTTGACACATCGCCACAGTTCTGGCCAATCTACATTGGTTGCCAGTGAGTTTTAGGATAGATTTTAAAATCCTCCTGATAACCTGTAGGCGGTACACTGACTGGCACCCAACTGATTTATTAACCCCGTACTGTCCCAATTGGCCCTCATGCAATCTGGGCCTTTTAGCTGTTCCAGAATGTAAACTTTCAACTAGAGATCACCGATGATTTTCAATCAGAGCACCCAAGCTCTGGAACTGCCTCCCCAATAATATTAAATCTATAGCCTTAAGACCAATTTGCCTTCCTTAGTAAGTGAGTGAATCCACCGAACTTTCTTTTTTTCTATTGTTATTTTGCTATGGGTACCATATATTATTCCTTTCTTTTCTCCATTTTTTTTACATTTCTTATATAGAGTTTAACGTTGGAAGTTATTTGGAAGTTTACTCTGGAAGTTATTTGGAATTTATTTATTACTATTTTTTATTACGACTGTTTATTTTGCTTGTTTGTCTTTAAAGCACTTTGTGCTCTGTGCTTGAATAGTGCTCTATAAATACTCTTTGTTACTGTAGTTATTATATTTATTATTTGCTAAAAGCCACACTCACACACCCTCTACAAGCCAATACTGAATGACAGCATACAGCCTACAGTATAACTTCTATATTGGACACTATTAGCCTAGAAATCTAGACGCCCCTAGCGGCAGCAAATGTAATTTGGCTGGCGGGGCAGTCTAGGCACGATCCATTGAGCCAGGGAGCTGAGAACCCCCAGCACCAGCGGGCCAATCACAGGGCTTAACATAATGGTGACTGACATGGACCAGAAGTTGCGACGGTAACGCATCCTGCTATTTGAAAACAAGAAGATGATTTGTTTAGCGTTATCCTATTGCGGGGAGGGAATTTGAAAGACAACTGTTTATCCCACCCCTCCAATTGAGCCCTGTCTACAGTGAGTGTCCAGACCCTACATCTTGATGTGGGTCTGGCTCGTCAGGCTAGGACACTAGCTCTGCAACTCTGTCACCTGCAGCAACACTGTGATTACTGTAGTGTGGGTGTTTTTCAGTTTTCCTCAGTTGCTTTGGTGCATTTACTGAATCATAATGTACACACACTGTGCATTTCTCATAACAATTCATGCAAACTGCACTGCGTAGTGGATAACTTGCATAAACATGTATCTTGTTCAAAAGGCTTAGTTTATGATAATGATAATAATAAGCTTTATTTGTATAGCACCTTTCATACAGAATGCAGAGTTCTCTATGCATTCCAATTAGCTTTTTTGGGAGAGCAGTAAAAGGTGCATTGCAGTTAGTCTAACCTACAAGTGATAAAGGCATGGATTCATTTCTCTGCATCTAGTTGAGTAAAATAATGCCCTTTGGCAATGTTTCTTAGGTGGAAATAAGGTGTCTGGGTAACTTGCTGGGGCTTGAAGCTTAACTCTATCTAAATGTATCTAGATGACACCTTGTTTCCTTGTTTCCATGGTCGGGAGTGGGGGCGTGCGTGTGTGCCAGTACTGAGAAATGTGCCAAATGTGACAAAAAACTAAGAATAGCGAGGAGGCTGAGTATTCTGTGGACAGCTTTGTGGCATGGTGTGGAAATACCTCTTCTTGTAGCCAAGACAAAGGAGATGGTGGTGAACTTTAGGAGAGGCCAATGCAAAGTTTAACATTGTTTCCATCATGTAGAATGAGGTAGAGGTATAGTGGGAAAGCTACAATAAGCTGGGTGTGTACACAGGAGTTAAATTGGAATTTGTTATGTGGGGAGCTCTTCCTTTTTTGGAAAAAAATAAACCATTCATTGGGATTCTCGGTGCTCTGACCTCTGCATCAGCCCAACTATGGCAAGCAATTCTGGGCACCGAAATGGTCAGCAGTGGCACTGATTGGATCAGCAAATTTTGGCCGGAGAAAACCTACACATATACCTCAGACGCAGGCAATGAAGGGACATGAAAATTGAGTGGAATTACATTGCAGAGCCAGGCAGAATTATCTCTCCATATGGGCAACGATGGCAGCTTTGGGTCCTTTTTCTAGGCAAACTTCAGAGGTTTATGAAGGAAACGTTATTTTCCTCTAATGCTGTTTTAGCAAAACTCTCAGGCAATTTTGCTCGTGGTTTGATCTTTCTTGATTCAGTTGACCAAAGAATTTGATAGATTTTGGTTGGTAGAGAACCCCTAGGTGAGCCTCCTGGAAGTGTCGTGGGCCTAATTCAATGGAAAACACAAGAAGGACGGCTGCTGTTTGGAAATCCTGATGAAATTCTCATGAAGGCTGCTCTGATTTTTTGTTTTCCTGTGTTTTGGTTCTTTGGTTTGACACTCAGGTTACCATCAGCGGATGTGGTCCTGTGAAGGAAGTCCATCACGGATCCTGGGTACAAATGTGGCACGCTTGTGACTGTCGCTAGCCAACTGTGCTGTCGTGGTATCCTGTTTGTCAGGCTTGCTAGTTGATTGACCGTGGTGAGAAACTCCGCTTACTGACAGCACAAGAAGTTGAAGACTTTATGCTATGTTGTGTATATCTGAAACGATTATTTTTTTTATTCAGACTTCATGCATGTACATGTATGTATGTTTTGTAGATTCAGTAGCTGAAAAAATAGCCTATATTTTCTAGTCTGACCACGCCTACCTATCTCCTTTCTAGGAAGACTTAATCTGGAACACCATAACGTTTCCATCTGACCAATCAAAAATTGTAGTTAGAGGAATGAGTAAATTTACCAATCTACCATTAGCAAAGGTATAGATTATATTCAATTCAACTTTATTGTCATTGAGCAGAGTAGAAGTACAATGAAATGCAATTTGCATCCAGAAGCGCGTGACATAATAGACAGGTGGTGCATAGACAGGACAAGAAAGAGCAGAATAAATAGGCCTATATCTATATGAACAATGAATGAACAACATGTACAGATATGTGCAATGTCGTAGCAGTAATACCATAGTAAGAACTAGAAAAGCACTCAGAGAGCGCAGCTACCTCCGCCTGCATTGTTCTTCCTAGGTTGTCATACATTTAAACCTGAACTATTCAGATTGCCACCATGTGGCCATACCATGCCATTACACCACTAAGACACATAAACGGCTCCAGAATCCCGACGGAATTACGGATCACTCCCAAAATGTAATCGCTTCTTCCTTGGGTCATGCCTGACATTAGCTGAAAATTTCAGCGAAATCCATCCATCACTTTTTGAGTTATCTTGCTAACAGACAGACTCCTTGGCGGAGGTAAATAATATAGCCTAGGCCTATATATTATATCAGTGTATTAACAGAATATATTTTGAGAACTGAATAAATATGGATATTCAGTATGGACCATAGACAGCATGCACAGCTGCAGTACCATTGTAGTGCAGAGAGTAACATTATAAGAGTATAGGCCTAGTGCAAATTAGTCAATGTGCAGAAAGATTTGAAGAGCAGTAGAATATGGCTATGCAGTGTAGGCTAATTACAGTATTACAGTACAGGCGAGGCCAGTAGGCATCAGGGGGCGGGTTAGGGGCTTAGTTGGTTGTTGTCACTGGGATGCAGAGCTAGAGTTCAGTAGGCTGGCAGCTGCAGGAAAGAAGTTTCCTCTGAACCTGCTGGTATACACGCATTGTTTCCTGACTGCAGATGCCGATTATTGTCAGTTTGTTAAGTTTAGGCGAAGTAGGAATTAACGTTATATGTGTGGGGAGAAAACATCAAAGGACATGACAAATCGGCTGTATGATGCTCTGAGATGAGAACGGGTTGGTTTCACCATGTTTCCTAATTGTGAGTCCTCAGAATCTAGTCTGGGTTTAACAAGCTTAGATCTCTCCTGTTCTTCAAAGACAAAATGGCCTCAGCACAAAGTTTCCTCCTGTAATGGCATCAGCAGTTGGTTTCTTTCATGTAGATGTCAACATGTGTCTCTTTTGAGGTCTATTTTCATACTTTGAATAACATATATTTTAGATTATATCACTGTGTGTTCACTAATTCACGGTTTTGATAAATGCATAGACCAAATTCCTTGTATACATACTGTAAGTATGGCCAATAAGCCTGATTTGATTGATTTGATTTGAGATGTTCTGTCTTCGAAGACATATGATCTCACCAGCCACAAACAACTTGTGAACTTCCCTGTAAGCTCTCATCTAAATGGGTTAATTTACGACCACAAGCTCTCGCATGCGTATTGTACAACAGTCCAACAGGAAGCTTGCTTGCATGCGGTGTATCTAAACTCAGACTTTTCTGTGAAATCCATTTTGGCTTTTTTCCCCCAGCTGCCTTATATCTTTCACAGATTCATTCCTCACCCAAATCCGTTTCAGACTTGAGTCATCAATCTGTAGAATAGGTACATGTATATGTAAATTGGTGCTACTACATTGCGAGAAAGTATAGCCTTCAGCCCTGATTTGCAAACACCAACAACAGTACTGTGTCTGCTGACACCGCAAGCTGATTTCAGTGATACGTTGGAAAACATCCTGTGAGAACTATCGGTCCTTGCTAGTACACTGAGACTTTCAATTCAAAGATTTATGCAGTCACTTAGACACAAGATGAGATTCTTTTTCAGTCTTCAGCAAGACGGTCTTATCCTGTGAGAGCCATGCCGTGTAGGCTATACACTAAAACTGAATGATATGTTAAACCAATGTCCTGACTCACTGTGGTCATTAAAGAGCCTGTGATGCTTATCGCAAAGTGTATAAGGGGTTCCCCAGTGTCCTGGCTAAATTCCCAACCTGGCTCATTCAATGAGGCTCCCTATCATCCCAGTGTCATTGGCTAATTTATTAATTCCCTCACTCTCCACCTCAAGCTGGTGCGTAGGGACAAAGATCCTTAAGGTGGAGCAAGATCCTTTGTCATAGTTCATGTCTATGGGCGCAAAACGGGGATCACTTCCTCTGCATAAACCGGTGTGTCATGCCCATAGACTTCAATGGAACAGCTCTGCATAAAGGGGGATTTTGCCCTCCCTCCCTCTTGCGATTCGGGTTCCAGGAAGTGGCTTCTCATGAAGTATCTTGCTCCGCCCTTAATGATCTTTGGTAGGGAGCACTCTGATCCATCTTCATATGCATTGGAGGATGAGTTAGTGAGTTTCCCCTCCACTGTTAAAGGGACACTTCACCGATTAGCATGCTAAGCTTTGTATCTTTAGAAAACCAGTCATCTTTTTGAAATTGCATGCATCATTCCCTCAGTTTGCCTTGAGATGGGAGAAATACGGATTTCAAAGTTGGACTTCCTGCTTTCAATGATGTAAAAATCATCATTTTACATCATTGAAAGCAGGAAGTCCTATTCATGGGTTTCATTGAAATCCGTATTTTTCCTATCTCAAGGCACACTGAGGGAATGATGCACGACCATTCAAAAACATGACTGGTTTTCTAAAGATACAAAGCTTAATGCTAATCGGTGAAGTGTCCCTTTCAGTGCCTTATAGGTGCCTTGATAAATACACCTGTGGAAAGGGACCTGATGAAACCCATGAATACACAGATCACAGCGGAAATTATATAGTCATAAAAATGATTCTAAACTTTACAAAGTCGTGTTAGCAAATAGCATCCTCCTCAATAAAAAAAAAACACTGTCTGACAGTCCAAGAATTAACATTTCTTGTGAAATGTCTCCTTCCTTTTTTTTCTCATTACACTACAATCCCAGGGAAATTGAGGTGACAAAGTCTGACATCAACACTCTAAGGGACTTCTTCTAAGGGAACTCCAGTATTACAAAGCCTTTAGTGGCCTCCCCACTGTACAGACAACTCCCAACCTCCTAGTTGTAAGTGAGTGACATTTGTCATGATGAGATGTCTCGTCAGAAATGGGAGGTAAATGTCACAGACTACCGCATATGTGAAATATTTACCACCCAGCTGTGTGGGAGGACCCACAAGTGCACACGACCCAACGTAAGCACTGCAACGTCACTGAGCCGTGGGTGGGGACCCCCTACTGCATGATGCAGTTGCAGTTCTATCTTCTGATAGGTTGTAAAACTGCTGTGAAATGTCAATGCATGCAGCGAAAGAACAAAGCCATTTCCCTAAATGTTAAGTTTGTATGCTATCTTATATGCTTGTATGTTACATGTCTGGAACAACAATGGACCAATAAATGAACCAACCACTTGTCTGATCTGAAACCCTTCCACATGCATGTGGTACTGATGAGATATGAGTATACATGTATTACGGTGAATTACAGTATGTCATAATACAAAAGAAATGTGTTGTGCCACAAAAAACATCAACACAAAATGTGTTGAAAATATATTTCAACTGAAAGTTAAATGTTAATGTTTTTAGTCCCCCATGACCACCAACACAACAGGAGAGAAAAGTAATAGCAGAGGAGTCATCTGACGTGTTGTGGTTTACACCTGTGTGTGTGTGGTGTATGTGTGTGTGTGTGTGTGTGTGTGCGCAAGCTGCTGCTAACTCTATATTTAATTATTTCCACATGGCTTCTTACATCTCCAGTTAGATGTCTGCATATAAACATTGCTTTGTGGTGCACTTCTTTGAATTTGCTACATCTTAGCCCATCTTCTCAGATACTTTATTTGACTCAGTGTTGTGGGTACCATAGCGTGTCTGCACACATGCACGTGTGTGTGTGTGTGTGTGTGTGAATGTCGTGCTGCTGACCACATGCAACGTCATGATGGAAAGCCCTTTTATAGCCAAGTGAGCTTGAAACGCCAGTTACTCAGTTGACAGCAGTGGAATGAAATGGATTTGACTAAATTACCGGTGAAACTAACTCAGTGTAGCTGGTTGATATCTGTGTGGATTGTGTTACTTTGTGAAGGACGTTCCCAGAAATGCCCAGAAGGTAAAACCTTTGTTTTACTGTGACTAAATACTTAATTACCCTTTCTGTTATTTTCAGGAGTTGCGCAGTTAAGATCAATAGTGTAATATTTCAACCCTCGGATGTTTACATTATGCATGTGGTTTCCAATATGAAGGTATACTTTAGGGTAGTTTTTTGCAACAATTGCAACAATTTCCAACTATCGCAAGCTATTACTTAAGAAGCCTATGTCCTACACAGGTCAGTATGTTGTACGTGGTTCAGAAGACTGTCAGCCCTGTCATCCACCAAAGTATTTCATGGAATCTGGTTCCTGCCATAAATGTCGTACATGCGAACAGGGTAGGTCTCATGACTTTTATAAACCTTTGTCCTCTGTCTCAAGAACAGCCATTATTGTCTAATAATAACACACCTGGCATTTTTGCATAAATGTTCCTTTCTGAATTCACTTACTATGAGGGTCCATGCTGAGAAAAGCGAGCTGATGTCTGTATTCTCTCATTGCACAGAGGTCGCCCAAAGCTGCACTTCAACCTCTAATGCAAAATGTTCTTGCCGACCTGGTTTTAATTGTGATGAATCGGACTGTGAACGTTGTGTGAAGCTGCCACACTGTAGAAAAGGTGAAGAACTCAAAAGAGAAGGTGAGACCTGAACCCGAGACAGAAAATAAATGAAAATGCAGGGACACAATTACTTCAATCATGTGTGTGAGAGAGAAAGCAAGCAAGTAAGAGTCTGTAGCAAGTGTACACAAGAAGTGTGAAGTAGATGCTGAAAATATTGTTATTATAGTGTTGATAAACTCATGACCAAAAAATTTATATAACATGGTGTGCCATCAGGCAGAGTCTATAATGTTTTATACACTTTTGTCTATTTTGCTGACTGCATCAAGTATGCCCAGGGTCACAAAATATGAGATGCTATTCGTCGAAGTGTAGTCCAAAGTAGTTTAATTTAAAGCCATAGCTACACTATGTGCAAGCGTCCCTTAAGTCAAAGTCCAAAAGGTTACATTAGAGTAATGTGCAAATAAAGCTGTGGAAATCTAAAAAGAGTCAACATAGGTCATGACAAAGGTAGGATGTTCAGTGTCCTCTCCTCATTCACTTCAGTCAGTGCTCATTAGCAAAACCCCATATCTGAGTAGAGCACTTGAGATCACAGTGAAAGCAGTGAATGTGACTTTGACAAAAACAGATAAGAATCGCCACTTCCAAAAGACAGAACTGAAACATTTCAATTGTGTCCAGAACCCACAGCTCTGCAGACTAGAAAAAACACTTTCACCTCACTATATTGGACCCATTACATTATTTTTCTACAGAAAACTAATGCATTTCTGTATATTTACAGGAAATTACAAGTTTTCATATTTTTGCCAGCCATGCACAAATACTTCATACTCTGACACTGAGAATGGCATTTGCAAACCGTTTACAAAGTAAGTGATTAAAGTCATTGCATTAGTCTGTGTCAAGTTTACTCTATACCACTTTTTATGAATTTCACTACAATCTTGTCATTTTCTCACATGTGAACAGGTGCCACAGCCAAGGTTTCAATACGGTTTTCCCTGGTAACAGAACACACAATGCAATGTGTGGTATACAACGTGAGTGTCCGTTATGCTTCTGGGCAAATGTAAATGAACCTTTATAATATAAGTGACAGACAAGACAAGCATGACATGTGCTGAAAAAGTGATGAAAGCAATGTCACACAATTGTGTTCATTGTGTTACAGCACCGCCGCCGGAAAATCCTGAAAAAAACCTCATGGCGGTTCAGAATGTATTCATATACGGATCAGTATTCTTTCTAATCTGTCTGTTCACACTGCTGGTTGTCTGTATTTGGAGGACTAAATCTAGAGCATGTTGGTCAGGTGAGCGATAAAGGCATTTATACCTCTCTTCTCAGTTTTATTTTTAGATAATCATTGTCTCTGAATAGCAATCATGCTTACATTTTTTGATGCTTCATAACAACTGTCTCTTCTTTACAGCTAGATACAGTGCAAAATACAAACCTACGTTGGCTCTAGAAGCAGGCCTCTTGGCCTTGTCAGTTCAGGAGACCCACGATCTCACCGGAGGCCCTCTAAAGTTAACTTTATCATCTGAAGTGGTATAGTACAGCAACTGGATCTTTGCATGACTCCCTGTCTCACCAACAGCTGGCAGCATTTAATAGGTCATGGTAATGGGTATTTTCTGGTGACAGATCTATGAATGACTTTTACACTTTCACTTCAAGACCAGTTGATAATATTCAAAGCTGTGGACTATTATGTCTTTTATTTTCTCTACTTGTGATTTGATTAAATACACTTTTGGTCAGTGAATAACTGTGCACTAATACCAAACTGTAAAAGATTACTTTGCAAGATGGAGTAGAAGAGACAAATGGACAAGCATGATGTTTTTTTGCAGAGAAAATATGCAGAACTGAGTGGCAGTCATTTGGTAGCAGCACAGTTAATAGACAATACTGCTCTGCTTTTCAATTATGTCAATTTCCAGCAGAAAGTTGAGAATGTGATGTAATGTTTTTAACTTCTAAACTGTTATAATCACATCTGCTGTGTGCTGGCTCTCTGGGTTCAAAGCAAGTGCAAGTAACCCTTCCCTCTGAGTTGGAGCCAATGAAATGACTCAAATCAGCAAGAGTCCCACATATGATGAACCCGTGTCAGGAGGCAGCACATCTGTCACTTGGAACGTCATGCTTTCCAGACACAGCATGAACAAACGTATTGTTGTTGTATGATGTGTGCTGTAATGTTTGTGATGAACACGATGCAGAGCTGCTAGCATGCTCTCGGTGTGAACATTTTAATTATCATGACACTTACTAGCTTTACTTATGTGCTCGTTCTAAGTGTACAGTATGTACCAACTTGTTGTCTGTGCGCAAGCTGGGTGCAGGACAGGGAGAAGTTTTCTGCACTCATTTCACTCTCCGATAGGGAAGCGCTCATTATAGGTAGTTCACAGAGATTTTGTCTTATGGATTTGAAGAGATTAACACAGGAATGTTTGTAAATAATGTGTTTTGATAAATGAAAAACTATGTGTACTGTAATTGATGATCTGAGTTTGTTTCAATACAATAGATGCTGCAAGATCTGTGAAGCATGGCTTCATGGCTGTATTCATGGGCATTGTATTAGTGTTTTTCTTTTTGCTACGGTGTTTTGTTTGTTTGTTTGTTTTTTGTGTCTTTAGTGTCTATAACCTTGTTAGTATAAATTTTCTATGGGTTATGGACTGTTCTTAAAATGAATTAGAGTGACTGATGCATCTGGAAAATTACCATTTTAATAATAATAAAAAGGTTTATATTAATCTTTAATACATTGAATTCCATTGACTCCATACCCTAACACCTGTCTCCTTGTTTTTTATTTTTAAGTGCACAAAAACTAGTTTGGGCTAGCCCAAGTTCACTTAGGCTTGGGGCCAGCAATAGAAGCAGAGTTAACGAAACATGAATTGACTCTCAGAAAATTGTCTTCAGGAGCTCGAGTGCAATGACAAAACCTGCCAAGACCAGGGATGGAGAGGTATCATAGTGCATCACTTCAACCTTCTGTAGAATGAGGTGCAGCAGGAGAGATTGGAAATGGGGAGGATCGTGGTCAAGCCACGCTGTTGTGGGGGCCACAACGGCTGTCACTTTCAGAAGTGTCAAAAGCAACAAGTGCATCACGTCTCCTGCTATTACTTATACTGGCAAAGCAAGAGTCATGGGCTATGCAAAAGATTATGTTCAGATCACAATTTAAGTAAACAAAAAAAATGAGATTCATCCAGAGACATACAGGCAACCATTTCAATCTACTCAGATATTACCCGGAGAGTCATCCAAAGGACTTTTCACAGAAAAACGGATGTGTCCTCAGTCCCATATAGCAGGAGATCAATGACATGGTGCTTGATCAGAGGATGGTATGAGCTGTGGATAAATGAAAATAACTACAAATAGGCAAAGGAGGTGGTGAGATTGGCAAAATCCTTCATGCACACCAAAGTTCAAAACCTTAACAGATGGCCTGTTATACGTCATGTTGATTGTAGCTAGAACGCTTAGTTTTTATACTTGTCAGCAACCTGCCAAAAGAAAACTGTCCGCATCTATTTTATGTAGATTTGTACTCACATTTGGCTAGAGCCAGGGCATTGTCGACAGATATTAGACATAGGCCTTGAAATTGTATTTTTTTTTTAAAATAATGAAAATCATTACATTATAGTTTTGATCTTTCTTGAAAATTAAACAAAACAATGCAAAACAGTATACAATGACAAATAGGCCTATTTAGATTGGACTACCATATATTAATGCCGGTAGCCTACTTGGAGAGTCAATTCTCTGAGGTGGTAGGCTTACTCATTGTGAACATTTTGAGAACCACTGGCTTAAATTTGTCTCCTGTCTAAACTATGCTGTGGTCTGGTCTAGTCACCAACTGATTATGGATTGAAGAAAAAGAAGAATGAATCTGAGGTGTCATCTCGTGTGTGGGTGAGATTGATGGTAAACGTGTGAGTGTCGACCTGCGTGACATCTGGGAACCCAAATCATCCGTCCGATTTGATAAAGCTCAATGCCTAGCTACTTGACCTAGTATTTCTAGACCACACAGGATACAGTTTTATCTTTTAAATACACAGTTTGAAAGTTGCAACACGTGATGTTAGATTGCTATCTCATTTTTAGCCTACCCCAAATAAAGACTTCTGGAAATAACCCAACATTAGGCTACTGAAAGCTACCCTGCCAAAGAAGGACGCACATGTTGGTTGGTTTGTTTGTTTCTTTCTTTAAAATAGCTTTTTGCAAATATGGATTTTACAAACAGCTGCTTCAGCGTCAAGCGGTTAGGCCTAGGCATCTTAACACCATAGGCTAACTGGACAAAAATGATCCAATTGGAACTCCGAATTTTATTTTTATTTAGCCTAGCCAGTTCAACTTTTAAACATGCGGTGATTGTGTTCGTGCGTCGGTGTTCACACATGACCGCATTTTAGCATCATCTATTTGAATCATTCGAAATGTTAGACCTTGACAAAGATCCACACGAGGACATGTCTGAAAGCATCTAGTTATTATCTGATTAATGACTGATCTCTGAACCGCTGCACCACTGATAATTGCAAAAGCCACAGAACAGGCTATCTAGCAGCCTAAACTCAGTGGTTTGCTGTCATCTTGCCTAGGCTATTGTTTTACATCTGATTATGTAGGCTAAATTGTGTAGTGAAGTATATGATCTAAATTGCTTATAACCTCCATGGTGAGATGAGCAAAACCACAGACAGCAAAATCTTACTTGCACACAGACCGGCTGCGCTGTCCGCATGTCGACGCAAAGGAGCACGCAATAAAAACATATCGCGAGTCATATGACAAGGGCCAGTTCCTTTTCACTGCACATTGCGCTGTTGGAGGAAACTGTTGGCAGTCTCAGTGTTGGGAAGCCAACTACCAATATTGCAAGATGTTGGCTCTAATTAATCGTCTTTTGGACTGGTTTAAGTCCCTTTTCTGGAAGGAAGAGATGGAGTTGACTTTAGTCGGACTTCAGTATTCGGGGAAAACAACATTCGTCAATGTGATTGCTGTGAGTTTAATCTCGACCTGTTAGGTTAGCATTATGATAAGCTACTGTTAGCTGGCCACCTTTTTGTAGATAAATGGCTAACATATGCGTGATCGTTAGGATTCAGTTGTTGTAATCATCTAAAGGTAGTCGTCCACATATTTATTCAACCAGGACAGTGGTTTAATGTACTTGTTAGTACGATTCTTGCACTAAGTTTGTCGCTTCTGTTTTAGAGTTTGTTGACATGAAACTGTCTAAGGCCCCAGATTAACATGAGCTAGATCATTTAGCTTTCATTGGCTAGCTACTTGTGAAGCCTGGTAGCTAACTGCCAACCAACAGACCTAAAGTTGCTACGTGTAAAGTTACATGACAGTTTGGTAATTTAGTAAACATTAGTCTACTATAGTTACCTGAGACCATGTTGTAACATGACGAGCACACAACAGGCAATTGATAGTCTGTACGTGCAATCTCTGTTGACATCACAGAATAGCTAGCAAGGTAACTTAACTCACCGGATAGCGTTAGGTAGTTGGCTATGCTAAAATGCTAAATGCTAACTTAACAGTGCTATGATGGCCTCGCTCTGTTGTGTATTTATAACGCAATCTGATTAGTACAGAGCCTGTCAATAATCTATGTCTTTAGAAAATCGTGTTGGTACTTAAGTCACTAGGATAATGGTGCAAAGTTTGCTTCTGCTAGTATGCTGGATAGCTGTGGCTACCTAGTCTCTTCTGCTGGCCAAATGTGTTGTTTTAGCTGGATGACGTTATGCTAGGCTAGTTAGCTAGCTAACTTTTATCCAGCTTCACATTGTCATGCTGGACAGCTCACATAGTGCTAGTCATGGAGTTGGTGATAACTCATGGTATTTTGGGATATTTTGTAACCTTAAACTAGTATTTTGTTACTTGCACCTTACCTTCCAAAAACTTAAAATGTAAGTCATGTCTACTTAGGATATGACTGGGCAGTTAACGTTAGTTTAATCACACTAGCACAAAAGATCGGGCGTCTCCTTGCGTCATAATTTCATCTGAAACTTGAAACTGTTTTCATACTCATAAGCACATGATAAACAAACCGGCCAGGATGGATTTTCAACACTGAAACTTCTTTACCCGCCTCCATGTCAGAATCAGTCAGATGCGCCGCTATATTGTAGCAATTAATGTTGGCCACTTATGCGTAGTATTATTGTTTAGACAGGTTACTGTCAACACCATACTTTGAATAATCAAAGGGTTATTTAATCATGGCTGAATAATCAATCATTATCATGCTTAATGACGGGCAACAGCTTAAAACATGCGACCGGCTGACTTAATGGATGACAAGTAGCAGACAGGTCATTCTAACCTGACAGGACATGCCTACCATGACAAAGCACACAAACAGATAGAACTTTATCAAAGAGGTTATTGAGTATGAAAAGCAGGTGATGTTGAGTGTGGGGTTAATGTAGTGTACATGTAGTAGAAAAGGTCAGATGAATGCATTAACATATATTAACATGTATTCATATTTTAAGCAACTTGTAAGATGAGGAATAACAATCAAGCTACATTGCAAAGTTGACCTTTTAACAATGAATACTGCAATACTACAGGAAATAAATTCTACCACCAGAGGATGAGAGGGCAGATGTTTTAAGTACTAGTCAAAGTGTAGTCGAAGGAGATAGTGGTAGAAGAATAGGGAAGTATGGAAGAAGAAAAGGAAGTGCATGGTAAAGTGGATGTTTGTAAGGTGGTTTGTTTGTTTGATGTGTTAGTAGAGGAGTCTACTCTGTGAGGTGTGAGACGACTGAGAGGGATGCCCCTGCACTGGTTGCACTTGGTAGGCCGTTTCACAAATGAAATTCGTGTGAAAATAGAAGTCAAGAGAGTAAAAAATGCTGTTCAAAGATCCAAACAGGTGGTTCTCACCCTGGGGATTTCCTCTTTAATAGACAGATTGACTGACATGTAAACTAAAGAAAGTTATTCAGTGATAGAATATTGTTTGAGTTGTTAAAAAAGTGTTTGTTTGTTTTTTTCTCAGTCAGCTCTCTGCCCCCCCCCTCCGTGTGTGTGTGTGTGTGTGTGTGTGTGTGTGTGTGTGTGTGTGTGTGTGTGTGTGTGTGTGTGTGTGTGTGTGTGTGTGTGTGTGTGTGTGTGTGTGTGTGTGTGTGTGTGTGTGTGTGTGTGTGTGTGTGTGTGTGTGTGTGTGTGTGTGTGTGTGTGTGTGTGTGTGTGTGTGTGTGTGTGTGTGTGTGTGTAAGGGCAGACTCATTGTGAAGTGACTCATAGTGAAGGACCCTCCTTTCCTGGGATCGTACTATAATGAGTGCTGTTCCGTGACGTCTGATGCTCAGCTCACCAGCCCTTCTGATTTCACCTAGTCATGGCCTGTTATAAGATGAGGAAGCTGAAACGGACTCTCTCAACGTGAAGAAGCCTACACAGAGAGCTAGTGGTAGCACCTGGTAGCCTAGATCCCAATTGGCCTTCTGTTGATTTTTGTTAAATGCCGAATCAGACCTCTGGAGACCTCTTCACCATAAATTGAATTACAAACACACGCACTAAATGAAGCAACAGCACAGCTTCTTCCTGTTCTTGCCTGGTCCTATCAGTAACTGCCAGAATAATCAGATGTTACACACAGAGCACACTTAGAGATTAGTTGTGTATGGCTATGTTTGTGAATTTTGGTGAAGAAATCCAAAACAGTCTACTTTGGATATAATTGATAACCCATTGAAGGGAAACTTTGTTAGTGTGCAGAAACGTTGAGTCAATCTCCCAAAATTGATTAGCCTAGGCCTATGCAAGAGATAAATGTTTCATCTCTGCAGTGGCAAGCTAGATAAACAGTCTATCTCATTCATCGATCACTTAGAAACAAGCAGGCCTTTTTTTCTTTTTTCTTCAGTGATTGTAACATGCCTCTTTGAAAATGTCTGTGTGTATGGCAGCATGACCTCTTGAGATGAGTCTGTGCGGGTGATTGATCGTAACTGTGAAGTGACGGTGATATTGTTGTTCCAGGGCTTGTACATGCAGCATAAGCAGCCAGAAACACTCAGCTGGCACGCCGTACTGTAACAAGACGAGGAAACACAGGGGGCAGCATATTGTGCCAATAGTGTGTTAGGGCACCAATTTAGTTTGGACTTCCCACTGAGCCACTGTCACAAGACTCAAAGCACTCACTTCCACTCAGCCGCTTGGCGTAGTCAGGTGACACATCAGTCATGTGCCTGGAGCCAGACAAAGGACTGCTCACTCACTCACTCACTTGGCTCCTTATTGAGTTGAACAAAAGGAAGCTCGCCCCTGTGACCTTTCCTAAGCTGCATCTCACTAGCTCCTACTGATCCTTATCAGCAATGCTTACTCTCCTCCTGCGGTTCTTCTGGAAAGTCAAAATGGCACAGGCAGTGATGCCTCTTTGATTATTAGTAACCTTTATTAACCGCACTTTCCCCCCCATATTGCTTTACATAATGTTAATATGTAATATCAGTGACAAGGAAAAGGAGACATGTTCTGGTTTTGCCCTGTAGTCAGGTTACATATTTTTCTGTGAAGGATCGATCATACTGAAGCTATATCCACTCACAACATTAGTCTGCTTGGTACCGAAAATCTTCACAGTGTTTCAACTGAGGCAGTAGGCAAAAGGTCTTTTACAAAAGTGACAAACAGTTTGATTGGACTGAACATTGCCCTCTGACATCCAGTAACCAGCATCTGATTTCCCCCCTTTGTGTTTCAGTCCGGTCAGTTCAGTGAAGACATGATACCTACTGTGGGATTCAACATGAGGAAGGTCACAAAAGGAAATGTAACTATTAAGGTATGTAACTTCAGCAATACTTGATGGTGACCTTATACCAGTTGTCATACACGGTCGCTTCAAGCAGGCATTTAGCTAAATTTAGCTGATTTTACAGTTGCTCTGATATAGGAAGTTCTTATTTGATGGTTCCAGCCTTGCATAGGCTGCGTCATATATATACATATATGGGCATTATCCTGGGACACATGACAAACTCATGTTTTGTTGTTGTGATCATCAGATTTGGGATATAGGAGGGCAGCCACGGTTCCGCAGCATGTGGGAGCGGTACTGCAGAGGAGTCAATGCAATAGTGTAAGTAGATGACCCCTTGCACCATTAGGTCACCTGCCTCCCATCAGACCTATGTAATAAGTGGCGCATACATTATGATTAACTGTATGGGAAGATACGTGACCACATGTTTCATTTATGTTGAATGCTGCTGATGTCCGAATGACATTAAGACTGAAGCTTCCTACCCTACAGATACATGGTTGATGCTGCAGACCGAGAGAAGGTAGAAGCGTCCAGGAATGAGCTCCACAATCTTCTAGACAAACCTCAGTTACAAGGAATTCCAGTATGCAAGCCTCACTCACTCACACCACACTACTTTGTAATATGCAGACATCATATGTGACTCTTCAAAGAGAAATCAGTCGCTTTGCGCTCAGCGTTATTTTGAGAAAATCCACAATAAACAAACCTCCGCGTTAAAATGTTGAATTTCACGTTTTTACACAATTTGACAGTATACGGTCTACAGTTTCATATCGTGAACTAATTTCACAGAAAAACATACGTCGTGACTGTTAAACCCAGCAAAGATTCAACACATTTGCAGTCATTCCCGTTGTCCACGCAGCTTAAAAAGGTGATTTTCTCCTCTTCTGGCATATAGTGACAGGAGAACCATGTCAACTTTGGATGCGGTTATCTTAGCGATAGTTTGTGTAATACCCTCGATATACATATCGTTGGAAAGCTTAGTTATTGGCCGTTCATGTGAGCACAATAACCTCATTTTGTAAATGTTACCGAAACGACTGGTTTCGCTTTACAGGGTCACATATGTGCTTAGAGTAATCTGTCTGTTTACTCATTATAACCTTGAGACTTATTGGACTGTCCTCGCTCATTGACTCTCAATTACTGCTGTGTTTGCAGGTATTGGTGCTCGGTAATAAGAGAGATCTACCTAGTGCCCTGGATGAGAAAGAGCTCATTGAGAAGATGTAAGTAAAATGAAATAACTGCTTTGATGGAACACTGATCAAATACTTGAGCTCTCATTTCAGCGTGAAATGTCATGTTCCTGGTCCAAAGTTGTAAGCTTACTGTGGTAGCAACAGGCTTGCTTGTATTCTGGTTTTAGACATGGACTGCGTATTTAGAGTCTCCGTTTTGGAAGTCAGCCAGTGTCTTTCACATAGTAGCTGTCTTCTGCGGCTTCACACTAAGTAATAATGTTAACGCAGCACGTAGTCAGGCAGCTAAATTTCATTTGGAAAAGGAAGTGGTTAGAGGTAAGCGCAGGTTTTACTGAAAAGCACACTCCACATTTTCACTTGTAAGTGACTGACAACTAGACCCTTACTCTGCGTTCCTCAAAAAAAAAAAAAACCAGTTTACGCACACTGCCTTTTTCACCAGCTCAGGCTGTCTTAAACTCTGCCAATATATTGTGCTTGATTTTGGTTATAGGTATGGTGACATTATGCTCTGACATGGAACTTTTGATTGCATTGATCACAAGCCATCTTTGCTCAAATTGGATCCGTCTTATCTGACAAAAATGTCACATTTCCTTTTGTGGTACTATGTTGCATTTCTGTATTAGCAAGAAAGCAGGAGCAAACCTGTGTTAATAGTTTTGCAATTAATGCAATTTGTCTACCTAGGATATCCTTCAATTAGCACATATCCTGGAACGCTTGAGAACATTTTTATTTAAAATGTTAAACCCACTTGAAAAACTGATGTCTTGGATGAGGTACCGGTAGTCTGATTTCTCTGACTTGAATAAAAGCAGCAATAAGCAAATGTTTTCCATGTCATCTAGGTAGGTAGACTAAAGCAGAAGAAACAATGACGCACCAACTTCTGGAGTAACTACTGATCTGAAAAGAGCATGTCGCGTCACTTATGACAGAAGATGAATGGTTACATTAGTAACCTCATTTCATCTACAAAAACATCACAACCTTTTATTACAACCAAGTTATGTAGTCCTCATTATGTAGGCTAGACTGCTCACTGCTTTCCCCAAGACTCTGGGATATTCCTTAAAATCACTATGTCTACACATACCAGCAGCCTAGTATTATGCTAATGAATGGCCTTTGTATGGCCACTCTTTCTGTGTTGCCATCTCTGCCAGCTGTTGTCACTAAAACTTAGTGCCAGTGGTAGTCAGAGTTGCACTGATGAAAATGTGCCAACATGCTAACTGGTGTCTTTCGGCTATGTACTGAAGCTGGAAATTTAATGGAAGTTCCAGTTTAGAACGACAAGATCACTATGGGGAACTACTTGTGTATATTCATCCTTCACATGACCACGTTTTATGAATATTCGTTTGTAGAAGACGGGAAAAACTACCTAACTGCCTATAAAGTATACCTCAGAAAGTGGCAAATTGTTCTAGTTGTGTAATAAACTGATTGTTTATCGGTGGGATAAAGGATCAGGATAAACAGTGAAGTGTGTTAACGCCTCCTCAATGCCCTGACAGTGTACAAGAACTTAGTCAGGGGAAGAAAGGACGGATGAGGGATCGTTACAAGTTGTGCCATGTCACTATCTATATTCCACAGCCAAATATATACCTCCTGCGCTGGAGGTAGAAAGTGTTTTTGTAATAGTGATCTTTATAATGGTTGTTTGCACCCTGTGATTCACTGATCTTCCATGTTTGGGGAAGGTTTATGTCGGTTTTTCAGTGTATTTTGGTTGTTTCAGTTTAACCACCCTTATCTAGTTTCTTGTCATGTGGAAAAGGTATTCTCCAAAAAGCACACACATACTGTACGTCACAAGCCACAGGCCTGCTAGTGTCGTTGACTTGAAGATCTCTTACGAAAAACAGTGCCATCTAGTGGTCAAGGAGTGGAGTGTCAGTGTTGGCTTTTACTCTGTCCTCATCCTTATGATTCAAGTTTGTTTGATCTCTATGTAGAGATGTAAAAGTCTTGCCACATTTTGGTTCCATCCATTCACTTAATGCGGCACAATTCTTAAGAGAGGTAGATGAGCTAATTAGTGAAATCCCACGTGTTAAGCACACAGGCAGAACCAAAACATGGCAGGACTTTTACTCTTTGAAGCCAGGCTTTTTTCTCTGTCTCTGTAACATTGTTTCAGGAATGTTTCAATCACGTTTGTGGAAGGAACTCATTCTCTGTTATTTTTCTCCCAAGGAATTTGGCAGCTATACAGGACAGGGAGATCTGCTGCTACTCGATTTCATGCAAAGAGAAAGACAATATAGGTAAGACCTATGACAAGTCACTTGGTTGTCATTATAGCAGTTGATGCCAAAAATTGTTTTTGGAGGTAATGTACTGTGATGATTGTTCCATCACTTGGGAATGGTAGTCTCCCACTAACGGTAAGCGTTTTCCACTTCACAGATATCACGCTGCAGTGGCTGATCCAGCACTCGAAGTCACGAAGGAGCTGAGAGAAATCCTGGGAATAACAAACAAACTGCATCTCAGCTGTTTCTGCTGCCATGTTCTTCTCATGCCACTTCCTGCTCACTCTGTGACGTACCGTTTTCCATTCTGCACACTCATCTCACCGCCCCATCTCCCAGGCTCTCGCCCAATCCCGTCTCGCCGTGATCCTCGTCCCTCCAGTGTTTTTTGTATGTGCCCCCCCGACCCAACCCAACCCAACCCATCCCACTCCAACCTGTGGACTATGCCCCTCAAGTCTTGACATCAAGAGAATGTTAGCCATGTGCTAGTTCAGATAGTCCACTTCAGGAAGCCAGTTGGTAGTCCAAAGTTGAAGCCCAAAGTGGCCTCAGCCACCTTCCTTTTTTTTCCCCCTCCTACGTATCCAAAGGTTGTGACGCTCCCCTCCATGACCCTGTGGCGGGCTGGATGAACCACTCGCCCAGGCTCTCTGGCCACTGTCCTGAGGGGATGGGGCTGTGTGCAGACCAGGGGGAGGTGAAGTGGACTTGAATGCCTCTTGTCATGTTGTGTGTAATCTGTTTATGGGTATTGCCTTTTTTGCCAAATGGTGTGTGTGTTGCCCCGAGAAAGCAAAACGATACAAAAAAAGAAAAAATAATATGAATAATAATGACGTAAGAGCAAAGAAGTAAATGAAACAGCCCAACTTGTTGGGACTATTAAGGTTTTTATTTAAGGTGAACATACGTGAGAGTAATTTTGAAAGAACAGATGTGTGAATGTATGAAAGGTTGAGCTGAGGGCTACCTTTGATGGTGATGTTTGTGAGGTGTGAACTGGAGTATAGGCAGAATTTAAAGTGCCTTGTGCAAAATCCCTCACCTCTTCTGCTACAACCGCTTACCAGGTGTGCCTGCCTGGCCTGAGAGGTTATCACGTAAAAGACATCTTGTCTGTTCAAGAAATAAAAAGGCATGCTTTTAAATGTAGATCATTGTACCGTTGTCATTATCAAATTTACAAAAAAAAAAAGACAAAATGAATCCGCTATAAATTCTGTGTAAAGTTCAGTTCATCAAGTAGCCAAGTATTTGGAACCCCACCATTATCAATGCACTTTTGTAAATAAAACAACAGTAAATAAACAGATTGTAGTGTATGAAAGATGTTTCATTACTTGTATGTTTGTTTGTTATGATTTTATCAAAATTGAAGAATACATGGTGCACAATATGCAATTTCTAATATTATGTTCCCCAAAACACCTTTGCATTATCTGTACTTGTAGCCTATTGTGCTCAAGTATGACACCTCTGAAACTGAATCTGCCAAGACTGCAAAAAAAGTAACCTTTTCAACAGCCATGTTTTGATTGAAATTGGCTACACAGTCAACATCTGCAGCCTCAACTGTATGTCAACTGCAATTGAGAATTTTGGTGTAAACATTCAATAATGAGCTTGAGTTGCTGCCCATCATATATTAAAATGACAGCTGCAGTGTTTTCATAACATTGGGCCACTGACAACGAGTCAGTCGTCTTCATTCTTATCAGACACACTTGTGGCTTTTTCATTGGCCTAGAGGCTCAGTCATTTCTCTGAAGAACTACATGCCACGACAACTTTTCAGAGCACTGCTGTTCAAGGCCTGTCATAAATCGACACTCAAAACGGCCAATCCCTGGCCAAGGTTTGACTATTCAACGTCTCAACCAATCAACGTGGCTACAATGGGAGAGGCTGGTTTGTTGACAGGATGTGGTGTTGAGAAAACTACAATCTGAAAGCTAGTAGCTAGGTACAGTGTGACTCGAAGTAAATTATGAGTTTTAATGTGGGCTTCAGGCAAAGATGCAATGGAGGTCAATAGTGCTGGGTTTGCTTTTCTTAAGACTGGCTCTCAGTTGTGTTTTATGGCTCGCGTTTGGGTTGGGACCTAGCTGGGGGTTTAACTTCCCCATCAAATTCAATTTTAATTTGCACAAAATCGAACTTCTGAGGGATGGCGACCGAACATCCTCAATGATTAATACATGGTCACAGAAGACATATGACTCTCTGGATAACCCAGGAAAGACCTGCTCGAAGGTTGGAGAAAATTCTCCCAAAAAATCTTATCTTAGTTTCTTTGAAGATGGCAGAGACGAATATGATAGGAAGTATAGCTCCTTCCCGGACACTCTCAAGGCCGAAATGAAAGGTTTAGCAAAAGACATGTTCTACTTTGGATATGACAATTACATGAAATATGCATTTCCAGAAGATGAACTGAACCCGATTGATTGTCAAGGAAGGGGACCTGATGTTTTCGACCCGTAAGTTCAGTCTCTTCACCTGAACGGAATTTTGAATCGGCGCATGGTTAGCCGATTAGATTAGCTTCTTGGCTATTGATAATGGGCAGCTAATTACCTGGCTCTGACTGTGTTGCGCAAGATAGGCCTATTTCATGGATAGGTTAACTAGCCTCATGTTTGTATGTATGAGTTGATTTGGCATTTAAGGTAATGTTTTAAGAAACCGAGAGCTTTTTAGCTTCCAAGCTGTAATTGTAGCGCTCGATTCCTAGCCAGGATAGCTAGGTATGTTAGCTTTCCTAGAGTGCACAGTATGGTGTGATATACTGTAGACCTGAATAGATTTCTTGTAACATTACAGAGCACTTTAACTCATTTCTTTATGTCCCCTGATTGCAAAATCTTGCAATGACCTTAGTTCTGTAAGTCTGAGAAAGGGGTGGAACAAGTTTGCCCAAACTAGAATTAAATGAGTGTGTGTTGCTGATAAGAAACACTTTTTTCAGGTCCAACATCAATATCAACGATGTTCTGGGAAACTACTCTTTGACTCTTATTGATACATTGGATACATTGCTGGTAGGTGATTCTTGTTTTCTTATGGTTGTTGCACAGATAAGTGCCACTATGAAACAAACCCTCTTAATTGCACCCCTTATAAATACCTTACTTTTGATGTACCTTTATAAGGTGTACTTAAATTGTCCTTAATTACCCCCTTTATGACCAAATAAAGGGGAACCCCTGACTTGACACCTTGATTAGGTGCACCTTAAAATTACATTTGAAGTCTGTGTTACAAATGAAGGGTCACTTAATATCAATGAAGTGGTTTTGGTATGTTTTCAGTGGTAATTTAAGGCAAATTTGAGTACATCACTTTTCGTAGTGTATCCCGCGCAGGCTAACATGGTTATTATAATCTCAAATAAATCTGCAGCAATACAATTTAAAGCAAACTCTAGCTTGATTTCTGTCTTTCCCCTCTGACAAGGCAGAGATGTGTGGTGCTGATGAGTATTCTTAGCTCTAACTTAAAGTTAGATGTTGGCTGTTAAACTGAGAACAATTAAGCTACTGGAATTTCTGAAAGGCCTATGTCTCTTACCTACGTGGCTGATCAGGACAATGTTGCACCTAGGTCCTGCACATAGATAATATTGGAAGTGATGAGTATAATGCCAGTAGGACTTTCAGCCATGCCTTTCCCCCTAGATTCTTGGAAATGTGTCCGAGTTCCACAAAGCTGTCAAACTGGTGATTGACACTGTGTCCTTCGACAAAGACTCAACTGTGCAAGTGTTTGAGGCCAACATAAGGTTGAACATTATTTCTCATCTAACCAGTAGCTCTATCATCATGTTTGATTGTTTTTCTCTGGCAGTGTTCAGGTGACTTCTCTTAATTTCTGAGGTCATTAGTGAGGGCTGTGTTTAAATGGCGTTTTACTGGCCAAATTATTTAGATCACTGCATGTTATAAGAAGCAATGCACTTGCCATCTCTAAACCATAGTTGTAGCACTCTAATTCCACTCTGTACACACATCTCATTTCCAAGCTTCATATCAGATGACCGAGTTCTTCGGAGACCAGTGATGTGCAACAAGCACTCATTCCAATTTGTTTACCTGTGCAGACATTACAATTACGGCTAATGCCACGTTGGCCTTCCTCTTTCTATTCCCCACCCGTAGGATTCTGGGCAGTCTGATCTCCGCTCACATCCTCCTGACAGACTCGCACCACCCCTTTGGAGACGTGAGCCTGGAGGACTACGACAACGAGCTCCTGCACCTGGCACATGATCTTGCCGTGCGACTGCTTCCAGCCTTTGAGAACACTGGCACAGGCATCCCCTATCCCCGGGTACACACCTGCAGCACAGATCTCACTCTACAACATCTGTACAGACTGTAACCAGTAAATTTTTACCGTGGATCTCGGTTTGACCTTTTTAATGTGTTCAACGTGCTAAAGCTGTTAGTAGCACACAACGATTCCTCCGTCATTTTTCTATCTCCAAATCTGAACCAGGATGTTTGTGAGATTTCTACACGTACTAGATGCTTTGGACAAACGTCTGGTGGCTCTATATTAAAATGATGATGTGTTTTTGTGGCGTTGTGGCTGCAGGTGAACCTGAAGAAAGGCGTTCCGCCCGACAGCGTGAACGAGACATGCACCGCCGGAGCGGGGTCTCTGCTGGTGGAGTTTGGCATCCTCAGTCGCCTGATCGGAGACTCCACCTTTGAGTGGGTGGCCAGGAGGGCCGTGCGTGCGCTCTGGAGCCTGAGGAGCAACGAAACAGGCCTCCTGGGTAAGGCAGCACTCCAGGATTGCGCTTGTTTGCATACACTTTCAATCTGTTTACTGGCAGTACTCCCCTAGGAATGTAGCCCAGACGAAGTGAAACTGTGTGGTTGAGTTGGCCTGCTCCTTTTTTCACTTACTCATCATCAGAGGACACATTTGAGGTCTTCATTTGCATGTACCACACTAAAACAGACTTGGTAAAACAGTCTTGGTAAAAACCTACCACTTGAACTACAATCTACTGAGAAGGCATGCAAACTTGGCAAAAACCAACAATAGCACATTTGGCACTGACTAAATGGGTACTAGCACTCATGCCTTTTTAGTGTGACCTAGTTGAAGATGCATAGTGAACAGTGTTTTACATTTACAGTACATAGTGAGTTGCCTAGGCAGCAAGTTGGAATGACCTTGTTTATCTGTGTCACATCTGTCACATTACCACATACCATGAAAATAAATGTGAAGACGGTACCAGTATTCTTCACTACACAGCATGCTTCTTAAAAAAAGGGGGCAGATTGCATACAGTCTCTTTTTAAAGGAGAAATCCATTCATGAGTCCTCATGTTCATGCCTCATGCATGCCCCTTTAGCTGTTGGAACTAGAGACTCAAGCTAGGTAAAACCCACATTTTTATTCCGTACAGACAGTAGCCTCGGTGACCTCGAGAAACGGAGATCCATGAGAAAAATTGCAAGATTTCTCCTTTATCCCCATTATCCATTGACCTGCTGCACACATCAACTCCCATGAAGAATGTGAATGTTCACTTTTGCAGTAGACAGTGGTGGTAGTCAAGTCTTTGTATTAGAAGGTGTCTAAGATGTTGGACGTGCCCCTCGATGCTTGACTGGTTCATTCAAGATGCTTCTTTTCCACTTAGAGCTTCTTTTATCTATATATAGTATATAAGTTTTTTTTATACAGCGATGCTTTGGAAGTGCTGTAAAAGAACAGTCATGCTAAAAAAGCCATTTGAATCTAATTGAATTGAATTTAATGGACTTCCCCCAATGTGTTCACTGTTCTTATTGTCAGTCATCTGTGCCCTCTTAACGTTTGCTCCCTTCTCTCCTCAGGTAATGTGGTGAATATCCAGACAGGCCAGTGGGTCAGTAAGCAGAGTGGCCTGGGGGCAGGGATGGACTCCTTTTACGAGTACCTGCTCAAGTCCTACATCCTGTTCGGGGAGAAGGAGGACTACCGCATGTTCAGCGCAGCCTACGAGAGTATTCAGAGCCACCTCAGGAGGGGGTGAGTCAGTCAGACACAACAGGGCACGCTGGGAGGTGGCAGTTGGCCGTGTGCGCGTGCGTGTGGGTGTGCGTGTGTGTGTGTGTGTGTGTGTGTGTGTGTGTGTGTGTGTGTGTGTGTGTGTGTGTTTGTTTACAACCCTTTGAAAGTATGACAAATTATTGAAATGGAAGAGAAGTATTTTAACAGTGTATGTTGCTGCACTCTCAAGCATTTATGTCTGAAGATGAGTTACAGTATGTGATTGTGCAGTGTGTTCTTGGGCATTTACATGATCAGAATTAAGAGCTGTGGACACCAGTGCCAACATGAGTGCAGCACACTCCGCTTCAGAAATTCAGTTACCATGACCCCATTACTCTCAATTACAACCCCGCACACCAGCGTCAAACTCTGCCGCCACCTCCACTGGTGTGCAGGGTTGTATTGATAATAATGGAGACGTCAAACTAACTGAATGTCAAAAGCAGAGTGCGTCATGCTTGTGTCGGCGCCGGTCCCGGCGATGCTTTAGAGTGTGGAGTTTATGTTTCATGACGACGCGTGCATTTCTGCAGGAGGGAAGCGTGCAATGAGGGGGAGGGGGACCCGCCTCTATACGTCAATGTGAACATGTTCAGCGGCCAGATCATGAACACCTGGATCGACTCCCTACAGGCCTTCTTCCCAGGCCTTCAGGTGGGCACCGCTGCACACATTCAGCTCTCCACTGTTTTTTTCTTTTTCACTCCTTGCACTCAATGTAAACAATGTTATCTGTTAACGCTAATGTTAACGCTCACCTTATCTGTTAAAAAAATTTGCCACATTGTAAGATCATGTAGTCGTAGGAGATTCCTACGTCGAAGACAATAATTTGGCGGTCGTTGAATATGTAACATTACAGCACACGTTCCTCTTCGGTGCCGTTCCTGATCTTTCATATTCGGGCACAGCACTAGAAATTCGTCGTGGCAAAATTGGGCTGAAATCATGTAGTCTGCATAGGCCATAGCCTATAAAATAGGGTGTCAAAATGAACACTGTTTGCCTTCCTTATCTGTAAACTCTTGTAGGCTGGTCTACCTCTTCATATTGTAAGGTGTTTACTATTTGCAGGTGTTGAATGGTGATGTGGAAAATGCCATCTGCTTGCATGCCTTCTATTACGCCATCTGGAAGCGCTTCGGAGCACTGCCAGAACGGTACAACTGGCAGCTGCAAGCCCCCGACGTGCTTTTCTACCCCCTCCGGCCTGAGCTGGTGGAGTCCACCTACCTGCTCTATCAGGTAAGCCTCCACATCCCTCACCTTCCCCCCCCCTCCCCTAAACGGAACAATCGCCTCTCCCACAGGTATGGCAACATTCTAGAGTTGAGTCATGATGGCTGACTAGGGCCTCCTTATCTTCCGTTGCATATCCTTGTTGAATTTCCATTGGGTGGAGTTGTTCTGCTTTGCGTGACTGCAAAGATATTTCCTGGGGAGGAAGGAAAAAAACAATATTTATAGACATTTAGACAAAAGGTTGTCATTGAAGAAGTTCTGTAGCTATTTATAGCTTTCACTGTTGTTCATAAAATACTCATTCTCTTCTTCATGCAGGCAACAAAGAACCCCTTTTACCTGCATGTAGGAATGGATATCCTCCAAAGCCTTGAAAAGAATACCAAAGTCAAGTGAGTTTTTTTTTTTTTTTTTTTTTAACTTTGAAGCATATCCTTTTTAGTGAAAGTGCTGATTTGTTCTCCATAAACTTGCTGATTTATGTATGCAGCATGCAAATGTCTCAAACAGGGGGGAAATAAAAGTAATAGTCAAATATTCTGAACAGAGCTATGTTAATGACCGAAACCATATGAGATGTTCACATGGTTATCTGCTCCCTTTTGTAGCATTCTTTCATTGATGTAGTTTGTTTTGATGATCAGCTGATGTGTCTAAGGTGTGCCAAGGGCATACTCGACCACAGCTAAACTGTGCTTCTGACGTCCTCAAACAGGTGCGGCTATGCTACTCTGCACCACGTAGTCGACAAATCCAAAGAGGACCGCATGGAGAGCTTCTTCCTCAGCGAGACCTGCAAATACCTTTACCTGGTCAGTGCTCTCATCATCTATGGTCAATCCAGCTTGGATCTGTTACTGACCTTTGAGCATGCAGAATAACTGTACTAGAATGTGTGTGAGGCCTGGGAAGTGTTCAAGACCAAACATAACTCCTAGGGAGTTTACAGAGTCGCACAAATTGGATTGGATTCCATACAGAGTGAGTGAGGTGTGGCGTGTTGTAACGATTCTGTGGCTGGTTTTGAAGTTGTAGGTTTTTATTTTCCAAGTAATTGTTATTGTTATAGTTATTATTATACATATTCTTTAGTGGTGCCAGGTAGCACAAGCTACCAAATGTCCAACACAAAAGGTCACCAGAGCACACAGTGAAAGTGTTAACACCAATGATACTTGGTTATAACCTTAAGCTATGAGCCCCTTCAGTAAACAGTGAAATCAGAAGACAAATGAAGCAAAACTTGCAGCAGGCTGTGACTGATGTCTTGGCTCTGTGGCCCCTCACTCAGCTCTTTGACGAGGACAACCCGCTGCACGACTCGGAGAGCCGCTACATCTTCACCACGGAGGGCCACGTGGTGCCCATCGAGCCGCGCTTCCGCGAGCGCACCTGGAGCCACGCGCAGTCCTCCGACGAGCCCTGTGACGACGAGCCGGACCACCATCGCCCTGCCAACACCAGCAACGTGAGTTGTTTTTGAGTTGTTTTGTCGCACCTCGATGAAGGACCTTGGTCCGAAACGTTGTGCTAAATAAACGTTTGGGAGCTTCTATCAGTGTGCGGACCTTTATCATTTCTTTTCCCTTCTTTTTGGTCCTGCACCTGTACTACTGAGACGTGCGCGCCTTCTCTTGTTTTTGTTTTTGAAAGGGCTCAGACTGGAGCAGCGACCGTCTCATTTAGCAGACAAGGCGTTGTTGTTAGCGTAAACACACGCATGACTTGTGCCTGTGTTATTGCTGGATTTTTGTGTGTGAGTAAGTGACTCGTGTCTGTGCCAACAGTGCGACCGGATCCCTGAAGAGCGGCGCTTCAGCCTGCCCCTCAAGAGCATCTACATGAGGCAGATTGACCACATGGTCGGCCTGTCCTAACGCCCCACCGAAGGTCACCTTCATCTCCGCTGCCGCTGCCTTTTGACTCTTCAGGAGAACTCGGATCACATCATGACCAGAGAAACACTTGTTTTGTTATACCTCGACTTTTTCCTCACCCTTTTTTTGTACGAGAAACTAATATATTTTATAGCAAACTACACAGGACACACGTATCCACAGAAATCACTTTCATTTTGTTTTGTTTTTTTTTGTTTTAGTTGTGTTATTTCAGGGGAGACATGCACTAAAAAGCAGACTTTTTTTTTTTTTTACATTTTAAAACAGGACACTCACAACCTGGGAATCAGCAGGTTGTTTTGCCAAGCCTTCTCTGAAAGGTATTTTTGCCAGACGAACTGGTGTGGGATCTCCCAGAGATAAGATGTGCAGTATCATATTAAGTTAGAGCGAGGTGACGTGCAATGCAAAGCAAACATTTTGCACCAAACTACACAGAGCTACATGATGAAACACAGGACTCAATATTTGCGAGGCTGCATTTTTTTTTTTTTTAAAGTGTTGTAGCCGTCATGGACAAAACATGGGGTGGGGGAGACTCCATGTAAAGACTTTTGTGTGCCAGTTTGTTGGGGCCTAATAGTATTTGGCAAACAAATGCTTGACAGTAATTCCAGCCTTATTCCGACTGCTTCAGTGTGCGGTTCAGGAATGTCTTCAGTGACGTGCAGTATATAGCCAAACCTTTGTTCATCATCTTAATCGTATAGCCATTTAAGGACATGTAGCTACTCGCGTGTTGTCTATGTAGGGGATTAACATTGATTTAGAAAGGTTGAGGTGTTGACAGTGATTGTTAGGAATTCCTTTATCACTCAGAAAGCACAAGGGAAGTAAGTCATGAATACTTAACAAAACGTCCCATTCCATGATTGCTGGATGGGCATCCACACAGACTGCAGTCAGTGTGTGAAGTCACAGGTACGACACAGATGCCTGTGCTGCACAACTATTTATCCGGGCAGTCATAGTCTTCCGATTCGCCAGAGAGATGGTTGTTTCGAACATTGTTCAAACCATCTTGCTAAAGCAGACCTCAGATGTCAGTCTTGGTGAAGTGTTCTCTCTTCACAAGTATTTGTCTCTTGGGGAGGGTGGGGGATCTGTCTTTGATTATGTTCTCCACTAAGGTCATTTTGGGCCATTTCTTATTGTGGTGTGTAACATTATTTCACTGTTTTGTCGCTCTGTGAGTTTTGGTCACAGATGCCAGTGTTGGAGGTCATTGAGTCTTTGGGACTGGCAGCAGTGCTATCCCAGGGACAGGTTCTTGAAAGCCATGCTAAGTGCATTAATTCTATGCATCCTATTTCCAGCTGACATATTTTCTGATGGCAGGTGGCTGTATGTCACATGACCATACATAGCACAGTGCCTCTACAGTAATGTTAACTGCACAACCACCTCAATGACCGTGCCTGCAGATTTGGTGGTGTCATTCTGTAATGACAAACATGTAATTGAATGTAATTGTGTGTGTGTGTGGGTGTGTGCTTGTGTTTTGTTTTGTTCTCTCAATCTAACGGACCAGACCTAGTAAATGGTGCCTTTCTCTCATATCCTCTCTAGAATTCTCCCCAGCATGCTGGACAATGCTGACTGTAGTGTACTGTAGACTGCTGGTAGGCAAACCTGCAAGCTGGGGCCCTTAACAAGGCTCTGTGACTTTAGACGTAAAACCTTGGAAAGGTGTTAAAAACAACAGATCTTTTTTTTCTTCCTTCAATTGATGACTTTTTACTAATCTGCAATATTTCTTTTGGTTCAAACCATGTAGTTACGGTTCTTCCCACTCTCCCTGAAGTTTGCCTGTCAGTGATTGAATGGTCCATGAATGCTGTTTTTCTTTTTTTTTTTTTTAAATAAATAACTGTGTCTTAAATATGGAGGCTACAAAACAAGTTGGGTGATTGTTTTCTTAGTGTACATTGACTATTTCAACTATTGATGACTATTCCTTGAATAAAAATGGCTAAATGATTGTAAGTGCAAGAGTGGAAACATTATCAGGATGTTTGTGAGTTATGGTGTGTGTGGTGTTTTTTTGTTAAATTTTATTTTAACCTTTTTAAACTGATATTTGTATTTACCATAGATTATACAGTCCACTTGCTCTCCATAATTGTCGTCTCATTAAAGAAATGTTGATCACTTTGCATTGTGAAATGCAAAATACCTCATGCTAACCCTTCACACACCTCCAAATGATTGTGCTTCCTGTTGAGATGATGTCATAATATGAACTTGTGGAAGACACCCCCCCCCCCCCACCACCCTCTTTTTTTCTGGCTGTTCCAATTAGGTGAGAGGTTCATGCTGTTGCGTTTGTGTGCTTGAAACGCTCAGGTGCAAAAGCAGGAGCTGCCGGCAAGCTGTGTCTAAACTAATTCTGCCTCTTTGCCCGTTAGCAAAGCAAACTGGTTTTGCACATGAGAGAGAGGAAACTCAGGGACTGACGCAAGTCAGGATGTGTTTGTTTTTAAATAAGTACTTGAGGATGTCTTTGGATAGTGATTTGCTTGACTTTGTCTGTCCTTGTTCTGTCTCATTTCACCATTCTGATCATAGGCTAAACGAACAATAGCAAACTTTTTTTTTAAATTTTATTTTTTATGAGTGTTCACTTGCCCTTTTCACTAACCAGCTGTGATTGAGCATCATTTTAATATGCATGCTTTGGGTAACTGATGTACATTGGAGGACATACTGTATGTCCAGAAGTCTTGCAATAAACTAATCTGATTTATTGTTGTTCTGCAGTATTGTGTGTGTGTGTGTGTGTGTGTGTGTGTGTTTGTATGTGTGTACTTGCAATGAGTTGTCTACTGGTGATGAGTCAGTACAAAACCGACCTACCTGAATGACAGCTTCTCTGATATCCTCTTAGTCTAACTTAAGAACAGACACTGGGGAAAGGCTGGGGGTGCCTACAGAAGCTTTATTGGACAACTTTCAAGTACAGAAAATCTCTGCATAACGGAGTGCTGTTAGTTGACTTCTGCATGTCAGAGGCAAGTTTGAGCTACAGCAGAATAAACACTTCAGTTCTCCTCACTAGACGGTACCCCACAACTTCCACAATTCGTCGGTGCAGTATGTTAGAAAAAAGTTACAGAAAAATAGCATTATAAAGCAGTAGCTTGGGCCTCTATTCGTGATTGAGGTCTTGTGGCAATAGCTCGGTTTCTTTTTCTCTCTGTCCAGCTAAACTACTGTGTACTGCCATGCGTGGATCATTCTGTAGTGTGGTATCAATGGCAGGGAGCTTGTATTTAGGTTTTTTTTTTTTTACTGCTTAAATCGACTTCACCATCTCTCCAACAGATTACAAATTGAAGTGCATGTGCAGGTGTTGTTGTTCCGGTAATTTGGCCATGTGTAGCTACATGATCTTGGATCTAATCAGGCCCAGTCAAACATTTCATACAATTGCCATACAATTTGAGCACCTATTACATACATGCACTCCTGAAAATATTCTATAAATGTCATTCCATAGTCTATGAGGGACCTGCAGCACTGCTTTCTGGACTACAGGTGACAAGTAAAAATGTTTCATTTGACGTTTCCGCTCCGTCTCTCGGTCTCTTGGTACAAATACAGCCTTACAGTCACACACACGGACGGAAATTTCTGTTTTCTTCTTTTTAGAGTTTGGTTGGGCTCATGCTTGTGTTTGTGTATGTGGGTGTATGCATGTGGGTGTGTCTGGGGGGTTGGGATTGTCCTCTGACCTCTGAAGGAGACATGGCGCAGGAGGGCTTCGCACAATGTTACCTAACAGAAAAATAAGAGCAACATTCTCCATTAAGGACACTTCATACAAGGGTAATATTTCAATGATTTGTTCAATATGCTGGATATTAGTCATACACGACTTTGGCCCGATGGTGGAACAGGAAGCAAGGTCTTTACCTGCGCCTCTCCTGCCTGCCAAGGGCCTGCTCCTCTTTAGAAGAGACCACAGTCCTTGAGGTTCTCTTTGATGATGATGTCGGTGACGGCATCGAACACGAACTTGACGTTCTGTGTGTCTGTGGCGCAGGTCATGTGGGAGTAGATTTCCTTGATGTCTTTTCGCAGGTTGAGGTCCAGGAACTGGAGCTTGATGTAGTTACCAGCATCCTCAAAGGTATTGGGACCTGTAGGTGAGCATCAAGTTCATCATCTTGAAATTAAAGTTCAGTTGAATTTTGAGGGCCATTGAAAATGTGTAGAAAGTAATCCATGATGCACCTTGTGTCACACTTTTAACAAAAAATAATTGACCATTGGGGAGAGTATGTTAGTACACAGTGTAGATGGTAGCCAACCAAAAAGCCTTACCGTCATACTCAGGAAAGCACATGCTGAGATGGGACTTCTTGATCTTCTCCACGAAGACATCTTTCTTGTTCAGAAAGAGTACAATGGAGGTGGCTGCAAAGTAACGGTGGTTGCAGATACTGTTGAACAGATGGAGGGATTCGTGCATGCGGTTCTTTGGGAGAAGACACGGACAAAAGGGAACCATAGATTACAGGAGGTAATGGTGTACCATTCATGTGTTTCAAGAATACATTATCTCTCATAGGTCTCTTGAAATTGTTTGGCTATAGGATTGCAATAGCAGTTGTGATGTGAAGGTACATTGAACCTGTTCGAGATTCTCTCATGAGCTGCTTGGCACAGAAACTGTATTTGACACTAACACGGTCCCTCTCTCGGTCCCTGATCTAGCGGCAAGGGAATAGGCGGGCACTCTCACCACTTCATCGTCCTCCACCAGCACCATGTCGTAAGCACTGAGAGCAGCGATGAAGATGATACAGGTGACGCCTTCAAAGCAGTGGATCCACTTCTTTCTCTCCGAGCGCTGGCCACCCACATCAAACATCCTGCAGGAGGAGGAAGAGGAGGAGCAGAGGGATGTTACTAGTGTAAGTGAGTTCATGAGTGTAAATATCAACATCTATGACACATTCTTATATATATAAGAAAAAGGTAGAGTTTGAAATGATATTTTCTTGTTTCGGTGAACCCCCCCTGGATCATGGCATGGGCAAATTCATGATGTCATGAAGCCTTGCCTGAAATGGAGGTCCTTGAAGGAGAACGTGGTCTCAATGATACCAGTGGTCTTTACTCGAGAACGCAGCACATCCTGCTCAGTGGGAACATAGCCAGGCTGCACTATCCGCTCCAGGTCATTTAGGTAGCTGAGAGAGAGAGAGAGAGAGAGAGTAATTTCATCTTTAACTTTATTATCATAGATGATTCTTCAAGTATTTAATGCCATTTTGTGATATTGTGTCCATTCAGTCCTATCTGAAAAAAGTTTTTTTCACTAAAGGAAATTGAAAAACCTACTATCCAGCAGAGTCGTTCAACTGGTACTCAGAAGCCCTGTCGAAGCATGCCTGGATACCAGTGTCCTTCCAGAGCCTGATGATGATATCGGACAACTCCTTAGGCATTGTTCCCTCCTCAATGGTGTCAGCCAAGTGCATCATCTTCCTGGCATCATCCTGCACTCACACAAAAGGTACACAGAAACATCAGAAACAAACGGGGGAAATGACTGTGATGATGGATAGGGGTATTGTCAGTGTTGTTAGGTGGAGTTATGTTTGCTTGGTGTTCACCACTCTTGAACCGCAATGTATTCAACATGGAAATAGGAATGTTGCACGGTTTGTTACTCGTATTGGATAAACACGGTTCATGTTTGATCTATAGGCTAAGAGGATTCAGGTTGTGGGCTTTGAAAATTGTCGAGATCATTTTTTAGTTGCTATTGACATGCACTAAATAAACAAACCTTCACAGCTCTAAAGAAAGTCAAATATCTAAACTTTTGATAGCTGTTACAGTTTCTGGAATTCTATATTCTCACCCCACCCCTACTTTGTTTTTTTTCTGTCCTAGAGCATGCTTTAGCATGCTTTAACCATAGGAGCCTATTGAGGACTTACTCCTGCTGCAGCATCTCCATAGCTGATGTTGAGGGTGGTCATGGCCTTCACAATGGCCATGATGGACTGTAGCGTGTTGCTGTAGATGATGACAATGAACTCCAAGCACTCTTCCAGGGAGTAACCATCTTTGTGGATAATTCTGTTGGGTACACACGGATACACACAAGCGCAAGGAGTTAGAGTGACGTCAGAGAGTTTCGATCAGTATTTGGGAGATAAACAATTTGGGATTTCAGACACACTCACTTCATCTGTTTGACAATGGTGCTCTTGCCTGATTCACCAGCACCTAATGAGGAGACAGGAGGGGGTATTAGAATAGCTCTTACTTGGCAACCTTTCTAATGAGAAGAAGGGAGGCTGACGAAGATCTGTTGATCTGTTGCCTTTTTAAATAATAAAGAACTTTTTTGGAGCCATTACAGTGTGCAGACCATCACCTTTACTAAGAAGGAGAACTTCCTATAGGAAAAGCAACCTGTCTCAAAGTCATCAACACATTTAACCAAAATGGCATCATACCCTGTACTTATTGAGGCAGAGGCCATGCAATATTGCATAAACATTATCCATACTCTTTGAATGGTAAGGCGACGTGAGCATTTTCATGGAGTCGATTTTGAAACTGTTGCATAATTTGCCTTGGGATTCATTTGGGCACCACAAGCAAGACAATTGGTCTTTCTTTCCCCTTCCCAATCCTTTTTTTTTTTTCATTATTCATCCGGCACTCCCTTGTCTTGGCCTCTCTCCCTCTGTACTGTGTGCTCACTCTTGAGAGGATCACTGTAAGAGGCTTGGATCTCATTACTCCTGTCCTAAGCCCTTCACTGATAATGTGACGGGCTGCTCCGCTCCATGCCTGACCCAAATAGACACAGAGTTACAGATCCCTCTGTATAAATCCTTGATCAAATCTGTGAGCATAACACGTCCCCGCAGGTGTCTTCAGAGCTGCGGCTGACCCTTGGGCTGACCCAACAATGCAAGCGCTGCCGAACTCTGCCTGACCTTCTCAGCAACAACTTAAGGAGGATGAATTTCAACATAATTGATCATTAAAGGAGGATGGGTTTCACTATAAGGAGTCATTTTAGGCTAAAGTCAATTAAAAAAAGCCATCAAGAAACATCAGTTAATTCTGTAGGCACATGACAGATCTAGGAATGTAGTTGCATACTGAAAGACCTGACATACACAACAAAGATAACTGAGGTGATCAAAAATGTCCATGGATTTCCTTTTCCAGATGAACTACCCATTCTTTGCATATCCATTTTCTTGTTTTGCATTCCCCATGTCTTTAGTCTGGGTTAGAGCCATGGATTCCCGTCCACCCCCGTCCATCCCATCTGGTGGCGACCAGGTCCCCCGTGAGTCCAGTCCTTACCCAGCAGCAGCAGCTTGACTGTCCTGGCGTCCTTGTCGGCATCCTCCTTCAGCCTCTTCTCCAGCTCCTTGGAGTGCTTCTCCTCGGCGCTGGCTCCAGCCCCCATGTCCACTCAGCGATGAAGGCGCCCTAAAGAGTCGGCCTGGACGAGCTCGGGAATCACCTGAGGAATACGCTCCACTAGCCTGGACCGCACACACCACGTATACGCCGCGCACAGATACCTACCGCTACCTGTAGGTTCTGACGGACCGAGTAAAAGTCCTCCTTTCTCTAAGAGGGCTTTTGGGTGTTCAGCTGACCACCTGGGCAAGGGAGGCCAATAAGAGGCAAGGACAGGGCCCCTCCCGGGGTGGTGCCTGTGGGGGGGCACAGGTGACCTCCTCTCAGATTTAGGAGAATCTGCTGCCCTCAGCGGAAGGTCCTAGCTGCGGCTCAGCCCTAATCCTGCCCTTTACTGATCTCACTGGCCTTTATAAAGACAGGCTGACACATTCACTTGGAGATGCTACAAAGGACTGCAAATGGTTTGCATGAAACATCAGCCACAAAGAAACAGTTACATGCACAGATACAGTATATTCACAACTGGCCAGTTATACTTACTTCACTGTGAGTGAGAAGAATCACTTTCACATTACATAGTGTCACAGTAGGCCTACACGGTGTATTTTGTATTAAATCTAATTTTCAACTTCATATGAATGGTGCAATAGAAGTAAATGCAAGTGTGCTAATATCTGATTCACTGACTTTCATGTATAATTGATACGAAAGTATAAGCCCTTACTTTTGAGATTATTATTTCATCATTCTTCATTTAGCTGATGCTTTTACTCAGAGCAAGTTGCGAGGAAATAACTACTGGCACAGTCCTCATTGGATCACTTCAGGGTGAAGTGCCTTCCTCGCACAGGAACACAGTGGTGGGGGCCCTTGATCAGACTCACACCCTACAGGTGGTCCATTTGGATGCCTGCATCCCTAGTCCCTGGTTCACCACTGCCAGATCCAGCTGGAGATGGTTCAAATGAGAGAATATGATGTAATGCATCGTTGGTTTTCAAACTGAGAACACTAAAGATTGGCTAAGCCTGACACATTGGTATCCAAGTCTTTGTCCAAGGCCTTGTGTACACTGTTTGGCTTTTTTTTTTTTTAATGCATCACTATTAAAGCATCACTGAGTGTGGTTTCCTCCACTCCAATTGTCTGCTGTCTATTTGTGGCACTAGGCAAAACACCTGCACATACGCAGACCTCAATATAAGCAGACGCCAACCTGGAATAGACATCATTGACCTACATGCTCATAAGGAGATAATATGGGCACGGGGCGGGAAGGTCTGGATATACACGCATGAGTCATACAGTAAGCACCGAGGATGACAGCAATTAACTCCTGGGGCCGAATTCTCATGCATGAATTAATAGCCATTGCGTGGTATATGGGAGCATTGAATGTTTGTAGTTAAGGTCTTGCCCATCAGCAGACTGATTTAGTCAAGATATTAAATCAGCTTAAGACTCCACACTTTCACCCATCGTTCAATAGGGCATCTGGTTCTCCAATTCACCTCCTAAAGGGGATTTTCATTGAATTCCACTGATTTACACTGATGTATGATAGTATGTGATGCCCACCATGCGTTTCATCTCTTATTCTCACAGACAGGAGTTCCCTGGAGGGCGGGAAGGCCCTTGGACGAGCTGCCGGAGGTTTTTGTACCGCATCATCACACTCATCTGGGACACCTGACGAAGACCAGCTTTGGTCGAAACGTTGCGTCATTACAAATCACCTCGGGAGCAGCAGCAACAGTGTGCAGGTACTTTTTAAAAAAAATATTTTTTCCGTTTCCATTTTACCCTGCTCCTGTAAAAAGTTGAATGTGCGTGCACTCTCTGCAACTTTGTCATCTCTAATCCTCACAGGCAGGAGTTCCCTGAAAGGCGGGAGGGCCCTTGGAGGAACTGCCGGAGGTTTTTTTTTCCACATCATCACGCTCATCTGGGGATCAATTCAAAGACTATTTTCCATGTGGGTATACCCATATGATCTTAACCAGCTTAGGCAGAACACATTGACCTCAATCTTTAAATGGACAAGGGATCCTTAGGATGACTAAGTTTACATGTGCCTGATGTTTATGACACAAAGGAAATAGAAATGATGGAGCTCTCATCTCTTTCCTGGAACTCCAGTGTATAGGAATACACTAGTCATTGAGCTTTATACCAATGGATGTGAAAACAATTGTATCTCCCAGAAAACCAAGTAAAGCAGTGCATGATTATGGCATGCTTAGAGGTCATTAGTTCCTACTATTGTGTGAACTACTCAAAGTTACGTTTTTTTTTGTTGCCATTTCTGAATAAATGAAATTAATATTCTTATAAAATATAGAGCTTTATTTTTTTAATCAGTTTGCAACATCAAAGAGAGGGGAGAAATGTACACGGTCAAGTCATTACAATAACATCAACTGTGTAGTACATCCAACTCTGTAGATTTGATTTGAATTTCCCATAAAAACATACTAAACCCCAAGAATAAAAAATAAAAATTTAACAGACAAACAAGACGAAATGAGACAAACCACACAGATGTGTTTTTTTTTTCCTTTACAAAAAACAGTATATCTTTCTCACATATTCCTCTTACAGCCATCTGTTGTGACCCCCCCAGGGATGAGGAAGAGTTAGGGCTTCCAGAAAGATCACCTCTTCACCTCTTACACGCTAGTCTGTTTGAGAACATGGAGTCCCTGGTTGCTTTCTCCCGTGGTACAAAGTCACTGGTCACCACCACAAATGAAAGAAAGACAGAGAGACAGAAAAAAAGAGGTTCCACAGACAAAATCTACAGCAATATTTCTTAAACATATTTACAGTAACTGTACATCTCATGCAGAGTGAAAGCCAGCTTCCTATGGTTTTCGTTCTGGATTTTAGCTAATAAACGGTAATCAGAAAATGAGCTTTCTGGTTTCCCCACACCATACCCTTAATGAGTTTCTAAAGTTGTAAAAAGTGCTTCAACTGCCTTATTAATGCCATAGAACTCCCAATTAGTGAGCATGCTATTGTGCTGTATTAATTAGATACTTGGAAGAATGCCCACTGTCTTGTTATTTTGGACTTAAACTTGTGTCAAATCATCCACTGCAGATCATTCTCAGCAAGGGGACTGGTGATGGTCTATCAGGATATATATCAATATTAATATTTACACACAGTAATCAACAAACATTGCATTGCAATAAAACTCTGGATCAGGCAAGGTAAACAAATGCGGAGGTGGGGTGGGTTGGGGTGGGGGGGTGACGCAGAGAGAGTGGGAGACCTTCACAAGAACACTAATGAATGGACACCATGTGTTGGGGAAAAAGGGAGAATGGAAGAACAAAAGAGGTGTGTCGCAGGTTTGTGCTGAGAGAAGCCTTAAGAGTAGCTGAAAAAAGGTTTGGCTTGTGTATGTGTATGTGTGTGTGTGTGTGTGTGTGTGGTAGGTGGCAGGCATCAGGAGGTTTTCGCTGTGTGCACTGCCTTATTCTTGCCTGTGGGGGGCGCTCCTCCTCTTCACACATCCAGTGAAATGCCTCACGTTCTCTCTGAGAACCTGAACAGCTGTGCAAAGAAGGGGAAACCATGTTTGTCTCTCTCTCTCTCACGACCGCTCTCGCGTCTGACGGGCACTCCGCGGTGACCCTTGACCTTTTTGCAGCCCCTTTCAAAATGGCTCCGCCGGTTCACATTTTCACATGAGTCTCTTTTTTTTGCAGTCTGCTGTAGGTACAGAAATGTGATGGAGCTGTTGCCATCTCTCAGAGAGAGGACACTCATTGTACAATAACACCATCTGATATAGAATTACTACATTAATAATAAATATAAGAATAATAATAACAATAATAACAAAACAAAAAAAAATTTTGCACAGAAAGACCTATACACAAAAAAGAAAAAAGGTAAAATGTACCCAGTCTGGGTACAAATAAAATCCACAGAACCTTGACTATTTACAAGCTACAATAAATACCACGTGTGCCTGTTCAACCCTCGCTGCTGTCTCTAGCATTGCTCCATGCATGAATCCTCAGCGGCCTTAGCCTGGCACCAGAGTCAGAGAAGGGAGTGTGTGTGTGTGTGTATGTGCTTATGTGGGAGTCTGTGTGTTTGCGTGTGTATGTATGTATGTATGTATGTATGTGTGTGTTTAGGAGAGAGAGAGAAAGGGAGAGAGAGAGAAGGAGGGAGAGAGAGATAGAGAAGACATGGAGCTGTTGCGGCGTGAGTGTGTGTGTATGTGCGTGTGTGTGTGTGTGTGTGTGTGTGTGTGCATGTGGCTGTGTGTTTATGTGCGTGCTGGATTGTCCATGCGCCGCCCCTTCATGTCTCCGTGGCGACGGCGCTCTGGCCCTCGTGGTGGCGCCGGTTACGCGGCTTGCGCTGCTCCCTCAGCTCCTTCAGCTCCTTGCGCTTGACGGCGCCGCCTCCTCCTCCTCCTCCTCCTCCTCCTCCTCCGGCGCCGACCAGCCCGCTCTGGGGCCCGCTGACCAGTGGGTGCGGCTCGCCGTGCTGCCAGTAGTCCTGGCAGTACTGGTTGATGAGGCTCATCTCGGGCTGGCTCAGCAGGGTCAGCAGGTCCTTGTACTGCTCGGCGGTGGGGGTCCAGGCGCTGGAGCCGGGCGGGTGGGTGAGCGCGGGGGCCTGGGGCCCGGCGGCGGGGCCGGCGACGGCCGTCTGCTGGGGGTGCTGGTGGTGGGACTCGGCCAGCGCGGCGTTGGCCGTGCGCGAGGACAGCACCACCAGCTGCAGCTTGACCAGCGTGTGCTTGAAGTTGTTCTCGGTGGACGTGCACTGGTAGACGCCGCTGTCGGACATCTGCAGCGAGCGCAGCAGCAGGCCCTGCTCGGTCCGCACCACGCGCCCGTCACAGCGCAGCTGCCGCGCACACGCACACACACACACACACACACACACACACACACAGTCAATAGTCAATACACAGTAGAAACTTATGGCACACTGAAACCACTACATGCAATAACTGCTACAGGCATGGAGCCGCATTCATGTTCAATCTGAAGAAAGCTATGAGGGGCCTTTGCAAAGCACCATCAAGAATCATTATTTCAGCTCTCCTTTATAAAACATAACTATGGCCCATTAAACTTAGTTAAGGCAGTTGCTTTCCATGCATAAAGTACTTTTATAACTTCTAAGGGTCCAGTAAATAGGTCCAGATGCCCAGGGCAAGCAGCCTACCTCTTTCTTCCTATCGCTGTTCTCCTTTTGCAGATGCCACTTGATTGACACGTGAGGGGACCTGGCCTGGCACTCAAGGAAGGCGGTACTTCCCTCCACTCCATACTGCACCGTCTCCAGGGTGTTCTTATTGGCTGTGAGGGATTATAAGCATGACATCATATCCTGCGCTCCAGAGAGATGCCTTCCGAGTGTTTATATGCTCTTTATAAGCTTGTGTGCTGTCCTCCATAATGTAATGAATGTACTAAATACATACACTTGTTCTGCTTCAGCTGTAGTGAAGTGATAGCGTTAGAATACATTATGAACAAATAGAGGAAGAGGTAGCCTCTCTCACCATTGGAGTTGTAGCCCCTGCACTGCCTGATGGGGTTTCCGTACTTTACATCCTGTCGGCGGCTGCGCCTGGAGGGGTCAGATCCACATTCCCAAAACAACAGAATCATTACAATATGCTCCAGACAATAACATCGACACACACATTTCACAATTTTACTAATATGGAAGACAGTGTTCATCTTGTTGCAAGGTACTATTAATCTCATAAGCTAAGTATTGTACTGGTGTGGTAAATGATACAGTACGATTGACAAAAACGGATTGGGAAATGTGTCTATGAGACATTTCAACACACAAAGATTGTACGCACTATGCACACAGACATGCATCATACGCACACACGCACACACACACACCCTACCTCTTCTGCGAGGCGGAGTAGCGGGAGCAGGACTTGCCGTCCCAGGCGCAGTAGGGGTCTCTGGCCAGGCAGCAGTCGGCGCAGGCCTCGCCGTAGACGTCGCAGCGGTGCAGCACCAGGTGGGTGACGCCGGCGGGCGAGCCCACGTACAGCTGTTGCTGTAAGGAGACAGAGGCAGCGGCGGGGGGGGTCAGGAGGTCAGCTCATCCTCTCTCATCCCTCTCCACACTAAAACAGCATCCTCGCTGGCCAAGAACGGCTGCTCTACTCAATATGCGGAACGCATTAGGCATGTGTTCCGTATAAAGCGCAGGTATGACGATGGAAGGGATTCCTTAGGCATTACTGTGGAGGTTGATTTATGAATAAGATTTTTTAGAAAAAATAAATACATAAAAAATACATACCCTTTTGGGAGAAATCTTCATGCTTGTTATTGGTGTTGGAACCTGAAGGTTTAGATAAAAAAGCATATTTTACTGCATGAAAAACAAGGACTGGGACAGAAGAAGTCGAGGGAAAAGATTAAAAAAAATCACTCTGACTCACTCTGAAGACCTCCACTTCCTCAAGTACTAATTCCTCTGTCTGCAGGTCATCGCTGGGAAGGACAATCACCTTCTGAATGGTTCCTCTGTCTGTGGGTGGAGAGAGAGGGAGAGGGAGACAGAGAGAGAGAGAGAGAGAGAGAGAGAGAGAGAGGGAGAGAATGAAAGAGAGAGTAGAGAGTCTAAGCGGCAGTGCGTTTGAAGTGAAGCTCAAGATGAAAGCCTAAAGCCGCTCACTTATATAACGCATCCCCCCCCCCCCCCCCCCGACCTTATTGAAGCTAAACAGACCCTCCCCATTGATAATCATCTCTGAGCTGACACATGCTTCCAGGCAGACAAACAGTCTAACAGTCCGTCCAAGAACTCTGAGATTTTCTCCTGCAGACTTTACACCACATGTCATCTTACATCGCTTACTCAACTGAAAACACACTCCAGAAAATAAACAGCCAGAAGAGGGCCCGAGATCGGACACCATCCAAACGTCAAACTCAGGAACCCTGAAAGGGCTCTCAGTATCTAAACACTTTGGGCTCTCCTTGACTTGAGGAAAGCACTTTTAAAAAAACAGGTGTAATACAGTTAATCTCATTCAAATACACACGGTCTGATGCGTGGTTCAGATCTACCGCCAGGCTCTGGACTGCCCCCCACCTCCCCCCACTCCTATCCCACTTACCCGTCCCCAGGAACAGCACTTCGTAGTTGCCGTCGGCGGCGGCCACCTGATCCACGGTGATCGTGGTGAACTCGTAGTCCACGTTGGTCCTGACCACAAGAGGGCGCTTGTGCACCGGGTACACGGCGTTGTACATGGTGGGGTGGTTACGCATAAAGTTGATGACCTCGTCCGGGTAGTCTTTGGTGGACTTAAGCGAGGGGGTGAACGTCCCTCCTGGGCACTGGAATTTTAAAAGAGGATATCCGTCTCTTATACGTGTACTTTTTTCCCCCTCTTGATGCACTCAAAGATCTTACTGTAGAAAAACAGCTTTCATTTTTTTTACATCTATAACTAGATTCAGGACTTGAAGTCTCAGAATAATGAGTGGCTGCAAATACAGAGTGTGTGTGTGCGTGTGTGTGTGCGTGTGTGTGTGGGTGTGTGTGTGTGTGTGAAATTCTACTCACTGTTCCTGGTCGAGGGTATGGTATCTTTCCTGTGTAGGCGACCCACTGGTAGTTTGGTCCCTCTTTGTGAGCAAAGGGCCCATTGAACACCATGCGCACATCCGCCATGGAGTAGACACACACGGCGGAGCCCTTGAACACAGACCTACACATGGGCGAAGACAAACACACACAGGTCCATAGGTCTGCTTGAGTACGCACACACACACACACACACACACACACACACACACACACACACACACACACACACACACACACAACTGATCACTCTTTCTCTTTCACTCTCTATCTCTCTTTCTTTCACACACACACACACACACACACACACATACACACACACACAATGCTGGTATTATTTTTAACTGGAAGAGTGTGCATGAACTTTTCCCCGTTTCCCTCCGTAAAAAAAAGGACTCATTTTAATCGCTTCCACGAAATTCGGATTCAATTTATCAAGGTTGCTGACTGATATGTCTTACTCAAACCACATGAGACCACTAACCTCTCTGCTCAACAGGAAAATGCTTTTCCCCCACTCTTTTTTTGTGTAAGCATTTGGCTGTACTGGGCCGTATAAGTAGAGATGATATTATTGTTGAAGCTGAAAAAAGGCGAAAAACGTCTTTTCTCTTGGACGAGAGGAGCGACTGAATATGAATGAGAGAGAGTGGAACATAGACCCCCCCCCCCCCCCCCCCCCCCCCGACCCCTGAGAGGTAGAAGGCACCTCCAGGCATCTCAGACTAAAAGCCTGACTATTGTGGTGGGGTTGCAAAGGCCCTCAGCACAGTCATCTAGGAAATGGAGCTCAAGAAAGACAACTGGTGAAGGACAAAGAGCAAACTGTGCCTCCACCAGCCAAGAGCAGGCAGACTGTTAATACATTACCTATGGAAATGGCTGTGAGCTTTTTTTTTTCTTCTTCTTTTTTTCTTTCGGCTCATAGGTGAATGGAGTCTTAACTGGCTAATAAAACGAGCCCTAATTTTCGCAAACCTGCTACTACTGCAAAAGCACTTAACAGGGGTGCAAAAATCAGTATTTATGTTTGGTGCTGGGCAGACCCCAATGACCCCCTGACCAATCCCAGGATGTAATTAGCTCTGTAATGGGCAGCCCTGGCTTTAGTGAATCCAGACCCTGGTGTATAAAGCTAATACAATGGGCCAGATGCCAGGTTTCTTTCGCCTGGGAGTCTGGAGGAAGTGTAGTTTCAGGGAGTGACGGTCTACATGCTCAGGCAGACTACCTCAGCTTCAATACCTGACTGGATACCAGTAGAAGTGTGTGTGTGTGTGTGTGTGTGTGTGTGTGTGTGTGTGTGTGTCTGTGTCTGTGTGTGTGTGTGTGTGTGTGTGTGTGTGTGTGTGTGTGTGTGTGTGTGTGTGTGAAGGGGGAATGTGATCTGAGACGCACATAAAAGATCATTCATCACACTGCTCCATGACTCACCCAGAGACAGAGAATACTCCATAGATGACGGGGTTCTTGGTGTCCTGGGTCTTCTGGATAAACACGTCCCCTATCCGACAGAGACACAAAGGGCTCTGGTTAGACTCAAAACGAGAAAAAGTTCTGCGGCAGCTTAAACAATGTGACACACACACACGCTACAATAAAAACGTGAAATAAAAGGAAAATGTACTGATGCTCGTGCATCGTTTCGGATTAACGCTCCTGATGAATGGCCTTTATCACGGGATATCGCGTTGCAGACCAGCAGGGCTTGTTCAACAAGAAGCAACAGTCGTGGGGGCTCATGGACACTGTCTTTCGCACGCTATGGCAGGCTGTCTCGAGAGCTTCTCTGGCGCGAGATAAGTAATCCCACAGCACCACGTCGGCGTGCCTGCCAGACACACTGTTTCCCAGACACCTCTGCGTTGACGGTGACACGCGGTAAGGAACGGCCTCTCTGTACCCTAGGCTGCATGCCCAGGTCTTATCCTCCATTTCAACTCCCACAACGCCCCCACTCCCCACCTCCTCCACCCCTCTTTTCTACTTCTCCCTCTCTCTCCTTCTCCCTCCCTCCATCCCTCTCCATTGGCTATGGCCTCTCCCTGTGCCTGACCCTTCGTGATGTAGCGCTGGAAGAGTTTGTTTGACATTCACGAGGAGCGCAATCACTGACCCCCCCCCCCCCCCCCCCACCCCTCCTCCTCCTCTGAAAAAAAGGCTGAAAGGTTTGAATTTATCGGTGGGGCAAGAGAATGACAGGTGGGAGCTCGCAAACAAGAGGAGGAATTAGGATCTGGCACCACGTGAAGAGAGATCCATAACCCATCTGACGCCACACTGCAGCAGTTCCTGGCGCTGGAGCTGGAGTGAATGGGGGGGTGGAGGTGGGGTGGAGGGGAGGAGAGGAGAGGGGGATGGCGGGCAGATGAAAAAAAAAAGAAAGGAAAAAAAAAAAAATCCAGCCCAGGGGGAAAACGTTGCCCTGGTTTGGTCTGTTGACTCAGTCAGAAGCCAGCGGGCACCTTTTTTTGGTTCATTTACTTGTAGTATTAGTTACAGCCTGGCAGTGTGTGCACACTCGTAAGAGCACAAAGGCATTTGTTGCCTGCCTCATAAAAGACAATGGTGAAGGGGGCACACACTCACTGGATACGGCCTTGTTACTTTTGAATCACAATCTGGAAAACATCTGCTCCGTCCAAGATCAAGAACGGACGTGATTTATCAGACATGTCTAAGCTGAGCACAAGAAGCACAGTAAAGACGTCCAACATTTGTTAGCAAAGACACTGTGTATGGTTGGTGTCTCAGTGAGGAATACATTGTGATTTCTTCGTGAGCCGCAGCCATATTGTGTAAATAGCGGGGAGAACTGACATGTTCTTCCACGATCAGAACTTTTCAACACTCTTGACATGTTTCTTTGAGGCCATATGGAACAGGGGAGCAGGCAGGAAAGACAGACAGAGAGAGAGAGAAAGAAAAAGAAAGAGAGAGAGACGAGAGAAACGAGAGAGAAAGACCACACAAGCCCCCATGCCCAGAGGTGCAGAGGAGTCAGAGTCAGACTGTCTGCTGACGTTGTGCTGATCGCTGAGTTTAGAGAGCGAACAAGCAAGTGTTGGTGAGAGAGGAGAAAGAGAAAGAGAGAGAGAGAGAGAGAGAGAGAGAAGGAGGGAGAGAAAGACACTGAGGCAAATGGCAAAGGAATAGACGGAGCCCAGCAGAGCAGTCTCCCCCAACCTTGCATGTGGAATGCAACAACATCTCCCCAAAAAACAGAACAGACGAAATAAAAGAGGGAGCAGTCAGCAAGAAAATAAAAGAGCTGGAAAACAATGAGTCATCCAGAGAAAGAAAACATGACCATCAAAGGACACCAACAAGGGGAGAGAAAGAGAGCGAGAGAGAGGGGGGAAGGAGAGAGAGAGAAGCACAGAGAGATGGGAGGGACATGAAGACAGAGAGTGAGAGAGAGAGAGAGAGAGAGAGAGGAGGGACATGAAGACAGAGAGAGAGAGAGATAGAGAGAAAGAGCAAGGACATGAAGAGAGAGTCAGAGTGAGAGTGTGAGAGAGAGCAAGAGAGAGGGGGGGGAGAGAGAAGCACAGAGAGATGGGAGGGACATGAAGACAGAAAGAGAGAGAGAGAGAGAGAGGAGAGACATGAAGAGAGAGTCAGAGTGAGAGTGTGAGAGAGAGAGAGAGAAAGAGAGAGAGAGAGAGGGAGAAGGCAGAACTGGATGAAGACATGCAGATATGAGCTCATGGTATTGGTCATGGGTAAGTGGACCTGGACAGGCCAACCCTATGGGGCGGACCGGGGATTTCCCAACAGCCTTGTCTGCTGACGCCGGCACGACAAAAGCAAACGCGATGCTGGAAGTATAAACAAAGTCACCAGCGGAACCCGCGGGAGGTCGCCGGGAAAAACACGAGGTCAACAACCACACACCCCTGAGCGCCGCGCTGTCCGCACGGAAAGACATCAACACGTCGATTCGGCGACGGGCCGCCCCCCCCCCGAGGCTTCACCGCAGCACAAAAAAAGCTCCCGCTATTCCACGGCGCGCTGTTGTGAAAAACTCTGCCATGAACCTTGACGCTCCGCTGCCATCTAACCGCAGTTTGGCTTGCCCGTGCCAAGAGCAATAACGTCGTTACATCGGCCCATACATCTTAATTTCCACGGCCGGGAGCGAAGACGTGCACGGAGCCGTGCGGCTAGGTTCTCACGATCGGTGGCAGGAGATCTTCCTCTAGCGCTCCGATCGAGCATGTGTGTGTGCAGAGAACACTAGCAAAGTTGTCCACAGCATGTGCTAAGCATCCATTCAACCTCATTCACTCCACAAGCCATTTCAAACTGTGCAACACTTGTCAGTGATTAGTGCTAGAACTGCATCCAAAAGGCTGCAGGAGCTGGGGCACTGTATGTTAAAGCAACGGGCACAAACCAACGCCATATTTCTTGCGAGGACATTCATGGGATTTGCTGAGCTTGCGTTGAGTTATGGTCAACGCGCCGCCCCCCCGAATCCACAAGACAAGCCGAGAGCGGCTTGGAGAGGGACCCAGTCTGGCTTTGGCACGCCGACTCTGCCTACGGACACTCTCACGCAGGAGGATCGAAACGCGCAGCGAGCGAGCGAGCGCTGGGGAGGATGGTCTCTGGGAGGAGATGAGAGCGTCTTAATCATTTTCCCTGGGCAGAGCCGGGGCGTAATAAATAATAGATGAGGTCAACAGGTCAGCGCGCCGGGATCGAGCAAGTGCTCAGCAATTTCCATCCAGATGAATCGCTTCGACATGGCAGTTGACATGAAAGTACAGCTCTAATGTGGAAACTGTAGCTGATGGTCCGTGCAGGCACTGGAGTCTTTTCCGGAGCCCGGGGGGGGGGGGGGGGGGAAGGGGGCGGGGGGGCACAAGGGCTATGGGTAGAGGGGGTGGGGGGGTTATAGTGGCTAAATCATCCGCCATGAGGGGCTATTAGCGAATGATCACGACTGCGTCCTTTTTGCCATTAAGGAGATCCTGTTTCTCCAGATGAGCGGCCCTGCTGATGAGAACCCCACCGGCCACGGCGCTGCCAACATATGGAGTCCATCCACGGCCCGTCTCCTCTCGTCTCGTCTCGTCTCGTCTCGCGCACAATGCCTTCACAATTTTGTGTGTCAGCTGAGAGGTTTTCTTCCCCCGTTGTGTGCTTTTTTTTTTTTTTTTTTTTATGGACACATATGGACTTTTCGGTCTCCATCTTAGGGGGGATCTCTGGAGCTTCAGAGGTTATGAAACACCTCCCGCCTCCAGCGCTTTCTCCAGCCTCGACTCGAGCAGACATCATAAAAGAGGCTGGGCCCGGCTTCCCACAGGCATCGTATCCAGTGCGGACAGTGTCTCTTTTCATCTCAGGTAATAATTGCAGTGGAGCCGCGAGTGGAAGTTCTCTTGGGGGGGGGGGGGGGGTGGATGCTGGCGGAGGACACTGCTACACGTCAGACAACCCCGCGGCGTAATCTCTTTCGTATAAATCTGTCGTCGACTCGTCCGGTCCGCTGATCTCACCTGAGTGATTTGTGTCCCGCGGATCTCACCTGAGCGATGAGAAGCCTGACTGCACTGACTGAAAGGAGAGAAGGGAAGCACTTGGATAGAACATAAAGGCCTGACGGACTCACTCAGCTCGTCGAAGTGGGTCTCGACCCCGTCGACTCCCGGAACCGAGCAGATCAGCCGCGCCTTGAGGAACGTGCTCCACTTGTTCACCAGGCAGCAGTGGCCTCCGTCGTCGTTCTGCGCAAAAAAAAAGAGAGGAAATGACATCACATGTCACAGTCATTCACTTAGCTCACGCTTTTGAATACAGTGAATACGTGTGACTCAATAGCGAGAGAATTAGAGAGAAAACAAGAGTGAGTTGGTGTGAGAGAAACAAGACTCAACGAGAAGGACCGACAGAAATCAGAGAAAGAGTCACAGGGAGGAAGAGGAAGAGAGGACGATGAGTGTGACGGAGAGAACGAGTGACAAACTGAAGCTGTTAGAATGTTAAAGTTGTTAGAATGACAAAGAATTGCTAGGGCGATAAATCCAGACTGTTTAGAGCAATCCTCGATAAGATACAATTGCCTCCATAACACAAAAGCAGTTAATTCCCACCGTGAATCATTCACAGCAAAACTGGGTGGCTTCGGCTAGATTCACTGAAACATGGCCAGGCAGAGCCGGGATAATGAGGCGCAGAATGTGCCCACAAAACAGCTGGGGCGCCCCTTCCATCCCCACCAACACGACTGCATGTGAACATGATGGGGCTTCTTGTTTCCGTCTAAACCGTTGCTGTTGCCGGGTATTATTCCTTTCTCTGTCTATGAGGCGTGCGAACTGAATGGGATTCCGAGCAAACAGCAGCTCCGCGCCGCGCCGTGCTACATGTGCCCATCTGTTCTGGGCTCCTGCCAACAGCTATGACGGAGACGGCAAGCGACGACGGGCAAGAAATAACGAACGGTAATAAAAAAAGAACAAGTACAAACATTAAGTACAATCTCCCTTCACCAGTGGAAAGATATACAAAGTACCAACATGGATGTGAATATGTGCCAACCACTGTGTATTTCATGTATTAGAATAAGTGCCAAACACTGTGTACTTCATGTATGAGAATAAGTGCCAACCACTGTGTATTTCATGTATTAGAATATATGGCAAACACTGTATTCTGTATTCTGCAGGGATACCTCAAGCATGATAATATGTGCCAGACACTGTATTCTGCAGGGATAGCTCATGTAAGATAATTATATGGGCCAGACACTATATTCTGCAAGGACATTTCATGTATTAGAGCAAGTGGCGAACACTATATTCCGCAAGGATACTTCATGTATGAGAATATGTGCCGAGCATATTCTGCAAGGACACTTCATTCATTTGACACTGTAGGGTGACAGTGTCTCTTTTGTTCCTTTGTATGTTCGTGAGAGCATGCGTGCACATATGCTTGTATTTGAAACATGTGTGCAGGTTTCATTTGTATGGTGTGTGTGTGTGTGTACAGTATGTCTGTGTATGTATGCGTGCAAGTGCGTGGGTGTGTGTGAGAGAGAAAGACAGAGAGAGAGAGCGAGAAAGAAAAAAGAGAAGGGTAGATACTGCATTTTGCATTTAAACCCTGTGTTTAAATGTTTAAAGTTGTTTAAAAGCTTAGCGATGCAAAAGAACTGCCATGCCAAATAAAGCTCCCCAAAATGTAAGTGAAATTAGAGAGAAAAGGATAGAGACAGTCTGATAGACAGAGAGAGAAAGAGAGAGAGAGAGAGAGAGAGAGTGTGTGTGTCTGTGTGTGTGTGTGCGTGTGTGTGAGTATATATGTGTGTGTGTGTGTGTGTGTGTGTGTGTGTGTGTGTGTACACCCATGAGTAACTCTGCGCCCGTGTGCTTGAGAGGGCTCACCAGGCAGATCCTGCCGATGCGAGACTGAGTGACCGGACTCTGGCCCATGTCAGTGGCCTTCTCCCGGAAAAAGAAGTAGAGCTTGTCATCATTCTTCTCCGCGCTGTCAGGGATGAGCTGGGCATGGATGAAGGTAGGATCTAGGAGACAAAGACGAATAAAGTCAGACAGAATGAAAGGAGGAAGGAAAGAAGGAAATGAAGAAAGAAAAAAAAAGACCAAAAAAACTCTCCAGTGACAGTGTTGTAAAACTGTGTTTTGTAACTGTTGTGTTGAAAAAAACAAAATTGCTGTGCTTTTATTTTGATCATAATCTTTCTTTGCTGAACTCATAAAAACAAGTCAAGTGAAGAAGTTTGAAGCATACAAAATGTGAGAAGTGCCGATCCCTATGAGACCTCTATTCAACTCTGACCACTGGACCAGGGCACTGATCCTGGGTCAGATACGTGATGTGCTCAGGCAGACTCAAAGCTGCTCATGGGATTTGTCAAATCTTTAAATCACAGTCACTGAGCAAGCCCTTGTGACCAAAAGTGGAAACGAGACAGACATGGTGTGTTTGTGCATGGCGACCATCACAGGGTCGGCAGCAGTATACTGTAAACCACTGGATCAGTGCCCACAAATGCCTGAATGCACCGCTGCAATCTGGAACAAACACAGACACACACACACGCATGCACGCACACACACACACACACACACACACACACACACACATAGACACAAACTGACAGACACAGACAGACACAAACACACACACACACACACACACACACACACACACACACACACAGACATAGACACAAACTGACAGACACAAACACACACACACACACACACACACACACACACACACACACACACACACACACACACACACACACACACACACAGACACAGAGCACACACACACAGACACTGTACCGTGCAGCCAGCGGGAGTTGTACTGGTCGGTGCGCATGGTGGTGTGTTTGCCCATAGTGCGGAAGATGGCTGAGTCTGTGCCCATGAAGTCAATGTAGAGGCCTGTGTAGAGCTGTCCGTCTGCCAAACAGAGAAGGTAACAACATTAAACGAGGGTTGAGAGAGAGAGAGAGAGAGAGAGAGAGAGAGAAAGAAAGAAAGAAAGAAAGAAAGAAAGACAGAACAAAAAGACCCCATTCTTAAACGATAAAGATTGCTAATACAGTGGCAATTCATGCAGTAGAAGTATGTATGTACTGTATATGCGATGTGGTGCTGTGATGTGATGGATTAAGTACTCACTGATAAGGGAGGAGACACTATTGAGTTTAGGGTCATATGGACATTTCCCCTTCCCAGAATCCACCTTGCCAGGCTCCAAACGGAAAATGTATTCCTGGAAAATGCAACACACACACACACACACACACACACACACACACACACACACACACACACAAACAGTTAATGATTTGGCATTGCTCTGCATTAGTAAAGCAATATTGATTTGGCTAATCTCTTTGGAGCTTTAGATAAGTAACAGCGCTCTAAGGGTTTCCATCCTTGAAGAGAGAGACACAAATAAAAAAAAAACCCTGACACAAGTCTGGAGCTTACAGAGATTTTCTGTGTGGATAAAAACACTTGCTAAGACTCATCCCCTCCTGAAGGTCACAGCATTAACAAAAGGCATCTTGTTCTCAAGCCAGCTCCAGGAGAACTCTGGAAAATCTCTCATATCAAAGCTAAATCTTCTAGATCTTGAGGACAATTACCATTACCAATGTAAGACACACTGTATCTTTCTGTCCTCAAAATGTAAAAAGAAACTTTGGTCTTATCCTTCCCATGGAACTGTACACATACATTTCACACATTCCCTCAACATTAGTTGTGTTGATGTTCACTGTGCAAACAGAAGAGGGTTTTTTTGAGGATGCAGTAGCCTTGTGACCCAGAGAGCTACAGACTACGCCAACTATAACGAAGCAGAGCTCCCATGCTGTTAGCCGTTAGCAGGCAGCATGTTTCCTACTCGTCAGTGGAATGACAAGGCTAGGCCGCTACGCACTCCAAACAGTTCACACAGGCAGAGCACACCGAACACCTCTGTCAACAGAGGGCTGATAGCACAGAGGGATGATGATGGTGAACTTGTAGCTGGACACGTCTCAACTATGTGGTGCCAAAACACAATCAGGGCTAAAGGTTCTGAGCATGCTGTTCTGTAGGAGCTGGCCAGTGTGTCCGTGTGTGTCCGTGTGTGTGTCCGTGTGTGTCCAGTTGTATATATAAAGCACGAGTGAGAAAGATGGAGGGAGCAGGAGAGGGAGAGGGAGAGGGAGAGTTTATGGATGTGTGTGCGCATATGTGCGTAAATACAGTTTCTCAAAGCCGACGACAGACCAGTACTTCTTTTCCTCCGTCTTCAGCCAAAGAGTAAATCAGCTGCACAAATATATAATCACACATGCACACACAGACCAACCGCGATAGAGCTAGCTCACGGCCAGATTAAACAGAAAGGGTTGTAAATCAAAACACCCATCTGCCAGCGGGGAGGGATACATACGACGGGTATCAGCTATGTACAGCCCTACCCCCATAAGTGGACTTTTATGGTCAATGGCAACCATGTCTTTGTGAAATTGTTACCATGGACAACCAACGCATATTTCCATCACCTCCGAGAGAAGAACAAAGATTTAACTTGGCAGATTCATCCCTTTCCCCGTAAGTGTTTATTTGAGTGCTTTTTCGAAACAATGCAGGTTTGGGATGACTGGTCTCGGTTCAGTGGTATGTAAACTATCACACTGACTGGCAATGTTGTGTAACCTAAAACCCAGAGTGGTGGCGTGAGGCTGATTCAGAGCAAAAACTCCCTGTTTTGATGACAACCCATTTACTAGGTATTTACACTGGAAAACGAACACGACCACACACTGAGAAACATGGAGGAGACGAGTGAAAAGAGTGTCCCTCCCTTTAACACATTTAACACATTTTTCTTGGTCAGGTCTTATGAATAAACCCTCCCCCCTAATTAAATACACAGCAATACAGCGTGGTGCCGTACTGTCTAACCCCTCTGTCACAATACATAGTCAATGCCCCCGGTCAGTTGTGTCCTGCCCGCTCCCACCTTTGGCACGGTGGGTTCGGCGGTGGTGTCGGCGTCGGCCGCGGCCGCTCGGCTGGTCCTGCCCCCTGCCCTGGCCGCCTGCTCGCTGAACAGAGTCTAAGAGAAGAGAAGAGTCACAACGGGCCCAGACTGGGTTAGATGCCAAAAAAGCACTGCGGGGCCCCTGCAAAAAATGCAGCAGGCCAGAGGGGCCCACGGAGGATCCCAAAAAAAGAGCGGACAGACAGACAGCCCTCGCGTGAGAGAACGCGGCTGTGGAGATGAAGTCTGCAGTGAACTTACACCCCATAGTCGATTCCAAAGGGAGGTGAATGAGGTGGAAGGAAAGAAAAGAAAAGAAAAGGATGCAAGAAAATGAAAGGATGCAAAAGAAAGGAAAGACCAAATGGGGGAGACGTCAGTTGAAAAGCTGAAGTCTGACATGCTGCTGCCTGAGAAGACCGCTCGCGCATTCTCATGCAAGAGTCAGTCCGCACATGCACACTGAGGCGATCGCCGGGAAGCACGGGCCTTTGTCACCAAATCTGCCTTCTGGATTTAGAGGGTGGAAAAAGGGCTGGTGAGCCATAGCATGGTGAAAAGCAGCGCGAGACATCAGGCTGAATGCAGTAAAGATCTGCCATTTGTTTTCCAAATCTACTGCTCTTGGGTGCATGCAGAGACCGAGAGACACCGTAGGAGTATTAAGCTCCCTGTCATCAGGCATCAGCATAACATTGGAGAGTCTCAAGCTGATAGAAACCATTTCTAATCCACTGAAAGAAAGTGAAAAGGAAACTTGGCACGAGCTATAGATGTATAATGATGGGGGTGAAAAGAAACTCGTGGACAGGGTGCAGACTCTTAGGGTGCCTCTAAACATCCCTCCTCGATCCTCGATGCTCGGTCCTCCAGGCTCGTTCCCACTGATATACTGTATATCTAAAAATAGATAGACTATCCCATTGTTGCCGCCCCATCATTCTTTATCTAGATCAGTGAGGACGAGGACCAAGGAAGGAAGGGAGGATGTATAAAAGATGAATGAGAGGCACCCTTAGTTCTAGATGGCAAGGCAGGAGAATGGCTACCTGTGACCTTCGACCGCGGTCAACGTAAGTGCAGACGGGATTGTAGGCTCCAGTCCCACACACATACAGGTGGGTCCTGTTCCATGGCTCGATCAGTCGGATGAAGTTTCCACACTCCCCCTGAAAATAGATGGAAACATGGGAAAGGTAAGAGGAATCCATTGAATCACCACTCAATGCAGAAATGTATTTCAAGCTAAGGAACTCTAAGGTGAGTCCATCATGGTCGTATTCCAGATTGGGGAACTTTTGCACCTCCAGTACTTTTTGGACTAGTTTCTTTTCAAAAGACTGGAGCACTGCAAAATTGGGTCTTGTGCATTTTTTTTTTTTTTTTTTTTTTTAAACCACAAAGTAGGGGGATTCCAAACCTGACCGCAAGTATGAGTCAGGAAAGTTCTGGCACATGTAAAACCAATAAAGCAGATCTGTGCTGCACTAATCATAGGTGCTAACTCCAACACGCCGTTCAGGCTGGTGTCGGGGAGCTCAGGTATTTCAGCGTTTTGGCACCGTCGGTGTGATTGGATCACCTCGGCTACCGCTGTGGTGTTCAGGTGCAGACTTACATTGGTGTCTTTGCCAGACAGAATGCACTCTGTCTTCCTTTGTGGATTAACAGGCCAGTGAATCTGAGAGGGGGAAAAAGCAAAAGCAAAACAGTTCATTCCACCCACATAAATCCTCTCTACGATGCACATCAAATATTACTTTCACTCGACTGTGCTGATGTTAGCGTAATGCTAATGTTGATGGACTTAATGCTGTTAAGAGCTTTCATAACACGTAGCGCCGATTCTCCACAAATCAACGCTGACACGGAGCACGAGTTAAAGCAGCTCCAGGAGTCTCTAGTGACCATACGCCAGGACAGTAGTAGGAATGACCGGGGGGGGGGGGGGGGGGGGGGGGGTCAGTGGCCTCTCTTACTATGAGGGGCTCCTTGTTGATGTCATGCAGGTCCAGGGACAGGATGTAGTCCTTGCTGCCCACGTACATGCGGTCGTGGTCCTCGTCCATGCACAGGATGCGGTAGTCGGTGGAGTTGAGCAGGAAGGAGAAGTGGTGTGCCGTGCCGGTTGATCGGAGCTCTGGAGGAAGAGAGGGAGCAGAGATGGAGAGACGGAGAGAGAGAGAGGGAGAGCCAGAGAGAGAGAGAGAAAGAGAGAAGGAGAGAGAGAGAGAGGAGAGGAGAGAGAGGTAGAGAAAGAGAGAGGGAGAGAGAAAGAAATAGAGAGAGGGGGAGGAAGAGAGGGAGGGAGAGAGAGAGAAAGGGAAAATAGAGGGGGGGGTAGGAAAGAGGGCCAAATCAATAATTGGTGATTCAATAAACATAGTGCGCTAAACATATGCCCCACATGCTACATGCAACTGCATATGTTACAAATTAAGCATGCGGTTTAGCAGTTACAAAGGAGCTCTGTAAAAGATTGATGACAGATTTACCCCACTTTTTCCAACTTAATCAAATAGCCAAATAATAACATACAGGCAGTCACGTAAATACTTGAGCGTAGATGCAGTTCAAACCCATCTGACCTCTTGTGTTGCCCTTCGAGAAGTCAGTGGACAATAAACAACATATGTTTTAAGTTTTGTTCGGCTCCAGTGCCTGAATCCAGAGTGAGTTCAGTGAACAGAGAGGCAACTACAGATTCACCATTCTGCACAAACAACAAACATCAACATGCGGCATCGGAAGAACAATCATCTCCTCTTCCACTTTCCCAGAACGAGCTTGAGTTCTCACGTCTAAATCCGAGCCACTGAGTGGTATGCTGGTCTGCAACACCAACGCACAGGCCCTCTCCTCCTCCTCCTCCTCCTCACGCCACCACAGTGGAGCCCCTCGTGTGTATGCATGCGTGTGTGTGTGTGTGTGTGTGTGCATACACGGCACGGACACGAGTGACTCTACACCCGCAACGCAAATAAGCAGCGGAATGCGTGGAAGAGACACGTTCCCGTTGAGGAATGCCACCGGCTCACGGCTAGACGGGCAGACGGCTGAACAGGCCACTCTCTGGCCATGTGGACTCAGACAGAAACGAGAGGGACAGACCCCGGACAGAGGAGAGAGGGAGAGAGAGGCAGCGGAAGAGGCCTGCAAGGGCTGCAGAGGTGGCAACACTTACACGCTGCATGGGGCAACAACAATAACGGCTCCATTAGCGAGCACTAATTACATGCACTATTTAGCATTAAAAAGGCATTAACCGCAGCACTTAACATTACTCGACATTACTGCTGAGGTTAATGGCTTTTCGGTGTTATCGAATTAAACGAATGTTAGTTGGCTGAGAGATACTCCAGGAAGGTCTAACGCGTACCTGGTGAACATAGATAAACCATAAGCTTTTGGACCTCTCCGTTCTGATGGTTTACTGATGCAAAGGATCATGGTTTATTCATGTTTGTGTGTGCGCTGAGTGAGGTTTGCACTACCAGAGAGGCTTACAGTAAAGCAGTGCAGCTGTCTCCTGCTAACCCAGCATGTATTTTCAATTCTTCAGAGGCATGATCATAAAGACCCCCAAATCCACACAGCACAGGCACTGCAGCCATTACACAGGAGAAGTCAAGCTTTGCTAAGTCCTTCCGCGCTTGGACAAGGGAGCCGAACGTGAAGCCATGGGTGCTTTGGCCAGGTGCAGGACGGGAAAACAATTCCTGACCGCCTCAGCTCCCACGGGACCGCTGCTGCTCTGGGTGGTCCAGCGCAGGCGCCAATGGGAACGCCGAGCGAAGACCGGAGCCGGGGCTTCGGCATTAAGGGGCCGTCTCAGCTTGGATTCCCCTGGATTTCCCCGGACTTGTTTAATTGGGATATCCTTTTGGAATGAGATTTTGGAAGACGCAGTGGAAACGCAACTGACCAAAGCAAGGGATTTGACTTTTGCATGGGGGACATATGCACGATGACTCATAGAGGGAGAGAGAATGAGAGAGTGAGAGATTGAGAGAGAGAGAGAGAGAGAGAGAGAGAGAGTGGTCAAGCATCAAGGACTCTCTGGGGTTGAGAGAATGTGGACAGCTGTCGGTGTGGTCAGTAATGCCATTATCTCTCCCTGTGATGGGAATAGTGGTATGTAGTGGTACTGTCACGGCTTCGGCTGGTGTATATGGGCAGCCATATGCAGTGTACAGGGAGAGGAACAACTTAGTCGTTATTCAGACTAATGCACTGCCTGACCACCCACACACACACACACACACACACACACACACACACACAGCTCAAATGACCAAATACATTAAACTACACAAAACAATGAGCTATATTAGTCTCTAAATAAAGTTCTGCAAATCAGCAAAACTTTTCAGCCACAAGTACAGTACATAATAAGCAACTCCTTTTGACTACCAGAGAAATCACTCAAGTACATTATGGAAAACCTGTACATTGTTGTATATACAGTACAGAAATCTCTAAGAAATGTGTTGAGATCCTGTGCTCAGAGAAACGTACAAAAGGCCAATTGTTCTGAGCTGCTCTTAAAGCCACTAATAGTAGGTTCTCTGGGCTCGGTGGAAATTGCTGCACTAATGTGCCAAGTCTGTAGGAAGCTCTATTACTGTCAGTGTTACCAAAACAAAAGAGAAATTAACGATGCATTCAAACAAAGTAATTGTAGAATGCGGTGTATTATGTTGCATGATTCTTGTAATGGCGTTTTGGAGAGCTTGCAGCGGTTCTACGATAATTGCCGAGCTACGCGTCCCTCTTTCTCTCGAAGGATTCGGCCCGGTGTCTGTGTATGGTATAGCTTGTAGCTTGTCTTACGGCTTTGCATAATGCATACATAAGGGAATCTGATCCCAGAAACCTACTGCCAACTTGTTTTTGAATTTGAAAAATGTTGTGTTGGTCTACGGACTGTTTACTGATTTATGCCTGAATCTGTAGGCATACAGTACACGATGTAATGCATCACATTACATTGTGAAGCTGCTGGAACCATCTCCGTCCGATGGCTCTGTCACAACTCCTCTAACAAAATCTCCTTTTCAGCCATATTTGATTTGGCTCACACAAACTTGAACTAATCCTGGCGAGAGTTACATTTGTCATGGAAGTCCATAGAAAATTCATGTGCTGTTGATTTACACATTTGGGTTACTGTGTCAGATACAATATCAGTACATCAAGTACATCTAGTTAACATACATTTAGTTTTATGAAACAACCTCTATGTCATTTCAAAATACTAAAGAATTAACTGTAATTAATAAACAATACTGACATATCTGTTTTACCGAAACTGAAAACTTTAATTGCCTGTTTCATTATGAGCTTGTCATTTTTTCCTGTTTGTTGTTGTTCTAAGCACCGGCTTGAATTGGTGCTTCATGATTGGCTGTTGGTTCAAGCATGTCTTTTCTGTAATGGAGTTGTAATGACTATTTTGGGGATGTATTGCTTACAAAGGCTCCTGAGACGCTGAGTTATGTCAGTGTCTTATTTACATGCAAAGCCAGTCTGATCTGATAGCATTTCCACCAGGCCTCCACCGGGCCCTTTGAAAGCACAGACGGCTATAGGTATGTGTGTCACGCCGACAGAAGCGTCCCGGCCCTCTCTCCAGCTATCTGAGTGTAGCGCTGCTATCAGGCTGGGGGATCGCATGTTTCCCTCGTCCCCTATAGGCTGCGGGGTAAGACGGGGAGCCTGGCTAGACGTTCTCACCATCCAATATCCTACATAATACCTGAGTGGGCATTCCTGCAGCATTGTTTGAATTCCTCCTCCCTATTCAACGACAGAGCCTTAATCTACTGGAGGGTGGGGGCAACCATGTCTTAGCTTGCCTGGCTAAGTGCGTGTGTGTGTGCATGTGTGTGTGTGCGTGTGTTGTGTGTGTGTGTGTGTTCGCGTGCACATGTGTATGTGTGCTTGTGTGTGCATACATATATTTACACGTGTGTGTGTGTGAGAGAGTGTGCGTGAGCATGTGATTGTGTGTGTGTGAGTATGTGTGTGTAAGCATGTGGCTGTTTAACCGAATGTGTTTGAACTGAATCGCTCTGAGGCGGGTGTATCCTTGAGTAATGCTCCCTAAGACACTTGCTTTCTTTCATTGTTTTCTCTCGAATCCCTCTAGCTCTCTCGAATCCCTCTAGTTCTGGTGCTTACCATGACAACCCCGGGCAGCCAAGGGGTGAAAAGGTGAAGACTTGAGTGTCTATATGTGGAGTCCTGTGTATGGGTATTTACCTTTCTGCCCAGGGAAGATCTACATGCTGATTTGAGCAAGTTCATAGCTGGGGAAAATATATGCAGGATTACTTTTAGTCCCAGTCTCTCTAAAATGATAAGAAGGTGCTGATTAATTCTGAGGAACTGAGTGTGCTGTATTTTTTTTTTCCCACTCTTGTGTCTTTTCATTTCTCTTTCCGTCTTTAGAACGACTGCAGTTGCGAAGTGACAGAATAGAGAATGGTGAGAACAGAGAGGGAAGCGATGGAGGATTAAATTAGAGAGAGATGTGTGAGAACGGAAGGCTGTGGTTGTTGGTGATGGTCAGGAGGTACGACTTTGTTTTGACTTTTTGGAACGACCGTAATGATATGTCCACTTCAGACAGGCCCCTATTGTGAGGAGTCAGACACACCCTTGCTCACTTTCAATCCTTCGCCGTTCTGTCCGATTCTGTTCCCATGCGAGGCCTCACCAAAAGAACGCAGAGCCGCGCCTCTTTTAAGTAAAGATGAATTATTGTACAATAGAATTCAATCCAAGAGGATGATCTATGATGCCATACCAAAGCCGGGGCCATCCTTTGTCGGATCATGCAGGCTGTGTGAGGGATGGTGTTTGTGCTGCTAATGGTTGGCTAGCTGCCAAATGAAATGGCCTCAATCGAATCATTGGGTTCGAGTTTTTACAGAGTTGACAGGTATTCACAAATCCCAACCCATCCTAATATTGTCAACATGGCCCATAATAACAGATATCAAGCGAGACCGAACACGCCCCGCCACATCCTTCAGGAAAAGAGCATGTGAATATTGGAAGCCAGTAATATGCCTCCGAGGAAGGAGTTATTCTTCAAATATCCCCATATGGAAAGCTTTTTAAATGGGTGGTGTTTAGGGAGGGGCCATAAATAAAGAGGAGAAAGTGATGGGGAAGTAAAAAAATGACATTTGTTGGAGTTGTCATGCCAATAAAGCCCATTTGAATAAAAGCAAGAGAGCTGGAGAAAGAAAGAGAAGGAGAGAGGCTGACTGTTTATTTCCTACCCTGTGCTGTTATGGAGGGCCCCACCTTCCTGAATAAACCAATAAACCTGTTCAGATGGATTAGTTCATTCCACTCATAAGATGTCATGTCTATTCAGGGCCATTGGAGGACTATAACACAGCACACTTGTTCCCATGCGACCTACTTTATGCATTGAGCGAGTCGCCAGAGTTATTTCATATGCTCACATTGTGGCACATTTGCAAAGACAAAGTGTTCTTTATTCATTCAATGTAAATGCTCCCCTCCCCACCACCATTACCACTACCACCACCACCACCACCACCGCCGCCGCCGCCACCAACCGACTCGCTCTCCAAACAGCCCTGGGAAGTCTCAGCAAGCCAACGTGAGCGGCGGGATCAGTTGCTCGATATTTCACACTCACCCTCCAGAGCCTGCCTCCGGGTATCGGCTTTCAAAGGTGAAGTTAGCCATTGTGTGTTTTCTAACAAGATCCGTCCAGCAACGTTTATGGGCTCTCTTTTTGATTTACAAGCTTTTGCTCTTATTTCAGTGCTGGCTGAAACCATTCCCCTCTGATGGCCTAATCTTATCCTGACATTGACCATTTTACAGCACTGATACAGCTAAAAAAAAGAGAGAGTTGCTTTTTCTGCCTTGGCAGGATTTGATATAATTAATAGCAAGAGAAGGGCCAACTATTTGAAGCTCTGTTATCAGATTGTATTCATCCAACTTGAAACAGGAACATACACTTGCAGATTACCTTCTTCCTAAATGATTTATCATCTGGTAAAATGAAATGTTTTAGATAAGAAAGCACTGCACTGCGTTCCTTCTGTTTGCTGTACACACATGTTTAATGTGTTACAATCGTACAGATCACAGAATGATGGCATCGCCAAATCATATATTACAGCGGATTTATTGGGAGTGATGTACCCCTTTAAACATGTCCTGCTGAGTCTCTGCTGGTCTGTACTGTTCACCTTTCTTTCTCTTTCTTTCTTCCTTTCTTTCTTTCTTTCTCTCTCTCTCTCACACACGCACGCACACACACACACACACCATGCCAGGACTCCCAAAAACATGAGACTCTCAGAACACTCCACCTCCACAAACACCTCCTCCTATCTTGCCATCTTCTGTGAGACTCATCGGCCTGCAAATCTTGTGTGTTTACCATGGAAGAAGGCACGCAACTTTGATTGCCACTTGCCACTTCCTTGATTGGATCCGATTAGTTTTGCTGGTGGATTCTGTGCGTAATCCAACGCCAGCATGTTCTGCATGTTCTCAGCAAAGGTGTTTTGTGCCAAAGAAATCGTTTCCATCTCACGATAATATGGATGTGAGTTTGAAATGAGGGTGACAACAGCCTGAGGGTGGAGATTAGTAAATGGTGGAAAAAAAATGCTTCCTATTTCACACAATCTTGTCCATCCATCTCTCTTCCTCTCTATCTGTCGCTTTCTTTCCTTTCTTTGTTTCATTTTTCTTTTTTTTCTTTCTTTCTTTCTTTCTTTCTCTCTTTCTTTCTGTCTGTCACTCCCTCACTCAGGGAGTTTTGGCAGGACCAATGAAAAGCTTTTGGTGAAAAGATACATTCCCCTCCCTCTCTCCAGCCTTTCATCAGGCCAAATATTTCAACGCCATGCTACCTCTGCAACCCCCATGCCAGATATTAAATGAAATCCATCGCCAGCATCTTTTCTCCCCCTCCCTCCCTCTCTCCCTCTCTTGTGCTTCTTCTCTCCCTCTCTCTCTCCCTCTCCTTGCTTCCACCCTTTTCTCTCTTCACCTCCCGTCGGCGTTCTGCATACCAGCCAGGTGCGATAATGGAAGCTATCTCCCCTCCCCGATCTCTCGCTCTTCTCTCTCCACGGCGGCGTGGAGCAGGTGAGAGTGAGAGGTGATGAAGGACACGCATGCCGGAGTTCCGGGCAGACTTCCCTGCCTCCCACCCGCTGCTCGCTTTGCCAACCGCCCCCGATCCCCAGCCTCGTCAGAAACGAGCCATGGCCAAATATGAAATATCTTTCTCTTTTTCGTACCGTGGGCAACAGTAAATCCCGAGAGAAAAACTTCCAAGAAGCGGTTTCAGGGTTTGCATTTCGAATTCGTTTGAAGGAGGCGGCGGCAGAAGTGTGTCTTGAGAAAATAAAAACGGCAACAGCTGGCATGTGTTGTGAGTGCGTTGCAGATTGCTTTACTCACCTCATGGGCTGTGGGCAAATGTGAATGTTTCGCCGTCTTTGCCCATCAATCTACAGCCATAAAGGCCCATGCCAAATGCAACCAGAGCTCTCTTGTTATTGCAACAATCAAATTAGCAATGCGGCCCTAAAGGCCATGTTCACTTAACTGCCTGTCATGTGCTTCAGGCCTTTGTCTGCAGAGGCAATAGGGCCAGCGAGAGAGTTGGTGGTGGTGGGAGGTACAAGGGAGGTGGGGGGTCTTGTTTAATGCCCCAAGGAGGTCAAAACAACCCCTTCTCCCCCCTACTTCTCAAATGCAAACCCAACCTTCCAAATACCAGTCAACCAATTCAATTCAATTCAGTTCAAATCAAATAAAGGTTGTATGACAATGTTTACCATGACAAATGCTATTTGTATTGGCAGAGCATTAGTAACATTCCACAACACTTGTGGCATTTTCAACTAGCATACATCAACATTGTAAAGGTTGTGCTTCATGCACATGACCACCAATGACTAACTACTCCGAACTCTGTAATAATAAAGCATCTGTGGATTTGTATGATTTGTGAATGTGTTTGTGTGTGAGTGTGTGTGTGTGTGTGTGTGTGTGTGTTTGCGTGAGTGTGCATGAGTTAGGGTGAGCTGGCAGGGAGGAGTGAGAGGTCAGGAGGTCAGTGGGAGGGTTATCACACTACAAGGCCAGCGCTGAAGCAGTCTGTCTGAAAAGGGCCCCAGGACTCGTCAGGTCAGGGGTCACACACACACACTGCAGAGCTCCCGCTGGCATCCTCCACACACACCCACTCGACCCCCGGGGGACGGGGAGACAAAGCCGGGGTCAACGTCCCACCAGGAGCCAGCCGTCACAGAGACCTCCAGCCAGGCGGCAGGCCGTAATGCCATCTGACAAGCGAGGGACATGAGAGCTAAGAGGCTGACCCTAAGCAGAGAGGAGGGCTGCTCTCTCCCCCTCTATCCCTCTCTCTCTCTCTCTCTCTATCCCTCTCGCTCTCTCTCTCCGTCTCTCTCCGGACAAGGCGACGGAGCTCAGCTCGATCCACCCGGGGCCCCCTTTGTGTCCGGCTCTCTCAGGAGACACGCGAGCGCGTCTTGAGACGAGGTGACAGCCGTGAGCTGCCCTTTCAAGACGACGTCTCAGAAGCTCCCCCGAGAACACTAAGCCCTCTGTGGAGCACGCAGGCAGACAGGCAGGCGAGCGAGCAGGCTCAGGCCAGCTGCTGGACCTCTCCACCGCTCCAACCGGGGCCCACGTTCGGCCTCTGCTTCTCGTCGTAATGAATGCCTCCGCGAGCACGCGAGGTTGGGGAGGTCATTGGTATTCACCGCGGGCCTCCGCAGGTCAGGACATTGGATTTTTTTTGGTCCTCGCCTAATTTGGTGCCGAGATTGGAAGCAGGGGCTTGCCGAGATCACCTTATTAAGTCGGAGCGGAGCGCCCAAGTGCAAGGTTGAGCAAATGGCAATTACCCGAGTGCATCCACTGCTGATTGGTGTGATTAGTACAGATGACTGGCAAACACTTCCTAATCAATGATAATTACCACCGAGGGGTCTGCTTGGAAGAACTCCCTGATTAGCCGACCAATAACAAATGTGCAATGCTAGCTTACAGAGGTGAGCTTCAGGTTTGGAGGAACTTGTTGCATTACACATTACCTCACTGATTCTTACGGCTCTCACAGAGTTCTCCAATTCCGAGAACTCCCACAACAGTTCAAACTCGGGGGGCCTTGTTTTTCTGCTTAAGCCTTGGAAAATATTCCACGACGCTAGCACTAAATAAAGTTGCCGTGGTGGCGTAAATCTCGGCGATGGATGCGACATCTGTATCGCGTGTCTCCCCACTTCATTAGGCTGGCTTGCTTGATCACAGCTGGGCCGGGCCTTCTTTAGGGGAGGCTTTGTCAGCACCCTGCTGCCGCTGCGCTCTGCATGCGAGCATGAGCGCTCTCACAGGCTCAGCACGCCGGCTCCTACAGCACATCTGCGCAGGGACATCAAAAGCATCTCCGTGCGTGCACTCACTCTCTCTCTCTCTCTTTCTCTCTCTCTCTCTCACACACACACACTCTTGGAGAGACACGCAATGCATGTGCAAACACACCCAAAAATGTCCCAGATTCTGCCCGTGCATTGTGAAAGGTAGACAGAAACAGCAGTGTTTTGGAAAAGGTTCACACAACCTGTAGAAAATTCTTTTCGCTCCTCCACACAAAAGGGTGCTTTTTACGACGTGCTTTTTTTTTGCAGGGGCTCTGAACGGTGACCCCTAGAGCCTTCACCACCCATCTGTTCACTCACGGCTGAACTAATCAACCACCCAGGTTTAACACATTGATGTTCCTTTACTCATTAATCAGTAGCACTAAATGCCTGAAGTCTTCACATGCCTTAAGGCTGCAAAGAAAGCCACGAAGCCCCCACCGATGATAACCCTCCCATCCCTCGACGCATGTCCTCATCTGTCTGAAGCTTGTATCTCCACTGAACGTGAAAGGCCACATATTCTCACATACCCCAGAATAAACACGGTGACTCCCCCAATCAGAGTCTGCCAGGGCGAGCAGATAAATTGGCTGGATAAAAACAGCCTTTCTCTCCTGCACTTATCACCGACTAAGAGCTAGACTCAATATCCCTCTTATCCTCTGAATGTGTGAGACAGAGTGTGTTATGACAAATAGACTGCACCGCAGATAATGGAGTGCTACAAAAATGTGCAAAGATACCAGCAGTAATGGCAGCTGGAATGACTGCATCAGGATATCATACAGGACACCTAGCAGCAAGAGGAGCCAAGTATAACTGTCTATCTGATTGGAATGTTTGCTCTCTATGCAAAATAACTGATGCTGGCTTTATACCTGAGCTGTTTTATGTGATTTCTCCATCTGATTGATTGTGCAACAAAAAACCTCTTGATATAATATATTTTAATGTCACTTCTTATCTGATAATTCATTGTAAGAGTGTGAAGAGGTGTGAGGGATATCCATAATTCTGGATCGGGATACGTGCGGGTGAGACGTTTTAGGATATCAGGTATGGAATGATGCAAGCCTGAAAGTTGCTTGGGAGAACGGAAGGCTCCGGGGTTGGAGGGTGCTAGGATATGATATGTCGGGGGATTCTTGGGTGGATGATGCAAGGTTGCAGGATGCCATGGCAAAGGACTCTGGGGTAGGAAAACCAGGAAGGCGGATTTGAGGGAGGATTGTCTCTGGAGTAGAGGATGCTTGGGACTGACACGGGGTCGCAGTGTGTTTTGTCTCCAAACACTCTCGGCTCCAGCAGAGCATAGAAGGGAATCCTCTTTCCAGACTGTTCCGCACACTTGGGTGGCACATACTGTTGAAAGTATAGAAAGCATGAGAAGGATCCGGGCTTGACTCCTATGGACAGTGGGCATCAGGGGGGGACTGTTTTCCAAGGGAAACAGACTGGCCAATGAAGGGTCACCGAGGGCCTCTGGTTGTGGTCAGACAGTCTCGCTCCCCTTTTCTCTTCTCACAGTGTGAATCATGAGACCAGGGGGGGTGGTCTGTGCAGTCTCCAGTCTCAGGATCACCTGACAAAAGCCTTGATAAAAGTGCAAACTCCATGCCCCCACCCACCCCCACCCCACCCGCATCCTCCTCCTCCTCCTCAGTCCCAGACTGCCCATCCTGCCGACACCGCCATGTCAGCTGAGTGGCTGACAGCAGCCACAATGACCCGCAGCCAGTAAGACTGAGCCGCACTTTTTCACTCGTTTCAATGATTTGTGTGTCTTTTTCACTCGCTTCTATTTTTCTTCCTCGAGCCTCTCCTCAAGGTTGATTCCCAAACGAAGCTGAATCAATGGCCGGGGCCCTCAATGGTCCTTTGATAGAGACGCTGGGCCAAGCCAAAGGCTTCACACATGTGTCAAGCTCTGTTAGCTCAGCCAGCTGCCCCGTGACACCACCAAAGGGGGGTACATGCCCACATAATCTGGAACCCATTAGAATTAGAATCGAAAGCATAATTAAGTTCAACAGTGCTGCAAATAGGTCAGCGCTAACACCAAGAGCAGTTCATTTCCAATGCTAAGGTTCTGGCCATGAGTTGTCACATACTGTGCTAGAGGTCCTTTGCTTTAGCTCCCACTGGGCCCCATGTGTCAAGCCTGGAGAGAAAACGTGTGGCTCTCGTCAATGCGATCTATAAAGGAGTTTCGAAAAGGTTCCCGCGAGGCTCTGTCCGACTTCTGTTCTTTGGATGGACAGGGGAACAGGCAAAGATTTGTGACGTGCTCGAGATCTTGGCCTTAAATGGACGGATGGGTATTGCAACGGGGGGGAGGGAGATGCATGCAGCAGTGAAGCCTATCTGGCCGTGCTTCAGTGAGGATATTCATTGCTACTCATCCAAATGGCGGCTTACAGTTATTTCAATGCCAAGCCACAACAGTCTGATGGAAGTGAATTAATATAATAAATGTTTTTTTTTTTCCATCTTAGTTTATTTACTGCCGGAAAAATGTCACATCACTAATCATCTTTAGGAACACCATGACAAATTGTCTATCTTCCTCTGTTCCCTCCCTCGAGTGTATATACAGAGCTTACATTTTTCTTTCAGCTACGGCAATTAAAACTAAACCATCCGTGAAATTGTCTAATAAGATTGTGCCTTGTTCAGATTAGGAGATTTTAATTGATTTTATGAACGGAATGAGTGGAACAGAACACTCAGTGAAGATGACTTGGGAAAGGAAACAAATCAAGAAATGTCAGCAATTAATATGGCATGTTATTGTTGGCCTTGTCGCCACTCGCCATAGGCAAAAATGGAGAAAAACCCATTAGAAGCCTTTCAGCTGTCATTCACATTCCAAAGGCACTACGTAACTAATTGCAGTGCTGTAAATGTTGTCTCACCCTTTTAAGACATGCACTGTACAGAAGTACATTTGCCTAGTGAAAAGGTAAAGGTACAAACATGTCAGAAGGAGAGAGAGAGAGAGAGAGAGAGAGAGAGAGAGAGAGAGCGATTGGAAAAGGGAGGTGCAAGAATGAAAAAGTTTTAATTACGTCTGAGTTCACAGCCAGGTACTGGTGCCTGCTATAGCAAAGAATTATACCTCACATAAATCATAGTGTATAATAATATCTTCAACTACAGTATCTCTGGCTATCTCTGTGCATACCATGATTAAGAAACAACCTAATCTGTATCTAATCACTTCATCACTCATTTGCTGATGAAACAGGCTGTCTGACTGTCCCTCTCTCTCCCTTCATCCTTCTCTCTCTCTCTCTCTCTCTCTCTCTCTCTTTCTCTTATGTCTGTTCAGATTCATGTCTTCTTCCACTGCTCCAGCATTCCTCTCTGGTGCCCTGAATCAACACTGGGTCGTGCTGGGGAGCAAATAAAACAGCATGGTGTTTCAACAAGAACCGATGAGTCACCGTGGCCTACTAATTGCCTGAATCCCATAAAAGGTTGGTGTCGGGGGGAATGGGATGTTGTGGCTAGAACTTCAAATGACCTCCGAAAAAGTAGAAACCCCGTGTTCGATCGTTCACAAAATACATCTCGCTTCTGTTGAGCATCATGACAAAGGAGGAGAAACACGAGGTGTCTCAGCAGTGTTTTTTCTGAGAAGTGTCAGTCTGGCTTGGCAAGCTGCTGCCAAGTAATATGCCAGAAATGCTTGCGAGCTGCCAACTAAAGCAGCCACGGAGACAGGCAGAAGATGTGCTGGCCAGTGGTGAAGGGCAGGACTTATCTGAGGAAGAGGAGCAGGAGGAGGAGGAGGAGGAGGAGGGGGAGGGGGAGGGCACTCCACCACCGCCATCTGTCTCTGTCAGGCCAACTCCAACCACAGCCGCCCCTCGCTCCTTTCTTTTTGAACTCCAGAACTTGCGTTTGGCTGAGTCCCGATTCCCCGAGCAAGACATCATGACTGTACGTTTTTCCCGAGCGCTTTATATCTGCACATCTGAGAGCATTTCTGCTCGATGCTGATCTATTTATAGAGGTGTGTCTCTCTAATAAACAAAGAACTGCAGAGGTGTCGCGGGTGGAGGACTTTTTCTTCTTCTTCTTCTTGCGACGGCGTCTTTGATGAACTTGATAAAAGCGCTCCTCCTCGGGATGCTGACGTGTTCCTTTCCCTGCCAGAGCTCGAAAACCACCCTCACACACAAAAACTCTGTGCAAATAAAGTGCAGATTATTCAGTCCTCAGTACAGTCAGCCACAGAGACAGCCAACTCCATAGTCTTTTTTAACATCATTATTACTAATCCAGCTAACATGTGTCAACTTCGCACATTCCGACATAAAAGAATAAAGCAATCAGGATGAATTGATACAAAAATAATGGAATGTGCAGGCAGCAGTGATATATTGAAATAATACCACCGTAGAAGTTACAGTAATGTGCTCCAATGGGGAGTCTCAATCGGCCATGTTATAATACATCACCAAGCCAGAATAGACTACATCTGGCACCTTTGGCTCTTCTAGGGTGACCGGTTAACACTGGACAAGCCTGCTGTGGATTTAGGGTCAGCGAGTGACTCCTCGCAGGGAACGTCAAACTTTTAACAGTCTTTTACAGTCTTCCCAGAAACACTCGAGCAGGGCCACGCT
>NC_085002.1:20448812-20458812 GCF_963854185.1 Sardina pilchardus | reverse complement strand
CACACACACCCACACAAAGACACACGCACCCACACAGACAGACAGACACACACACACACACCTATATAAACCAGACCCTCATCCCAGACCCATCCAAGAAACACTTCCCACGCCGTGTCTCAACAGTTAGAAATGCGCCTCTGGGTTAGCACGTGCAGCTCGTGTACACAGAGACTGACTTCATACCACCGACGCGACAAGCTCCTTGGCACTGCCGCCGGAAGTAGCTAAAAAGGTCCTCCTCGTGCCTCCGCGAGCCAAAAGGCCTTAACAATGCAGCGAGCAGAGCAATCGCTAGATGGTCATGAATTATTTGGCCTCGTGGTTTTCACATCAGCGGCGGCGTCGAGAAGAAACCGTCGGCTCTTTGCTTGCCCCCGTCTGGTCGTCGGGGGCTGAGGAGCACGGTGTCTAGACGGCAGCAGTCTCATATAGCATCCTCCCCCGAGAGAGAGCCAGATACGGTGACGCGTCGGCAGCGCTTTCATCTGTCTGTCTGTCCGCCCGCCAGCCTGTCTGTCAGGTGCAGGGTGACCTCTGTGGCGATAGGTTTGGTCGGTCGAGTCTGCCAAGTTTATCTCAGGCAAAAAAGAAACACTGGTTTGTTTCTTTGACGCAGATGGCAGATCGGTTTACAGATGTTTGCGACTGCATGTGTGTGTGTGTGTGCGCGTGTGTGTTTGTGTGTGTTTTTGTCTGTGTGTGTGTGTCTGTTTGTGTGTGTGTGCATCTCAACTTTCAGGTTATGTTTCACCAGTGTACTGAATGTTGAGTGTCTCTGAATGGGTTAGGGTGAGGCATTTGAATTCTTGAATTCTAGAAGCCACACACATACACACACACACACAGTCTTCTCATCACAAAGAATTCACGGTGTCTCATCTGTGCTTCTCCCTCTCCCCACTGAGAGTTGACTCAGGCATGAGAGAGGTCACCTCATCCCCAAGGCCCGACAATCTGCGGTCTTCTCCTCGTCTCCAGACCACACCGCTACGCTCCGCACACACTAATCCCTTTGCAACATTTATAGTGATTGGATAGGGGATAACACTATCAAAAATGGCACCCCGAGCCACACATTTCAATGTGGATATCCGGCGAGCCGCGGTGGAGAAAGCGGAATGCGTTATGGCCTGCGGCGCTTTAGCGCGGGGAATCGCAAACAATCATAATTGGAAAGACAAGTGTGAGAGAAATAGTCAGAATCAAATGATGTCAATCTCATTAATAATGCATTATTCCTGCCCTAAAGACAGACAGCCAGTGTGTGTGTGTGCGTGTATGCGTGTGAAAATGTGTGTGTGTGTGTGTGTGTGTGTGTGTGCGCGTGTGGTATGTTTTGAGGGGGTGGTAAGGGAGAGCAGGAGAGAGAGAAAGTGAGAGGGAAAGATTACAGATAATTGGATAATTTGGTGTCTGGGTTTGTATCGTTTCACCTTGCCGCTCGTTCTCACTCTCGCCCCCAAGGAGCGTCCGCCTCGTCCTCGGCCTTCACGGGGTCAGCGGCGCACCAAATTTAAACACTCTCAAATGTGACTGTCCATTAGCTTCACGCGCTGTGCACCCACCCACCGCACAGGATGACCCTATTCCCACACAAGCGTTCCCCCACACACCATCCCACCCCTTCCCACGTCATCATCCCACGGCTGAAGTCCCTTCTGTTGGAAAAGGTCAAGTGCCACAGAGCCTTGGCACCCCAAAATAACCCCTGATTGGGGCTCATTTGGAGATAAATGTCGGCGCCCTGGAGAAAACTGCCTAGTGATGGACACAGCTGTGATAGCCGACATGGGACGAGGCTATTGTGAGACGTTTAAAAGGCCCAAGTTAGTTAGCAATGATTAGCCGTGATGATTGCCCATGATGAAGTTCAGATTGACGCCGAACAGCACCTGTTGGGCAGATGGTTGCGCCCGCCACAGTCTAAGGACCAACACACTGCAGACATTCGATAACTGACAGCTCAAAGATAATTTACTTTCTTATTTATTTATTTTTGGACCGCGACTTTCACCTTGTCCCGAAGAAATGTCTCTCCGAGTCCTGACCCAAATTAAAGGCATTTTTGTGACAGGTGTCTATAAATCTATACACCCACAGCTTATCTCCCCGTCACAGGTCTGAGCCACTGTGGTGACGGGAATATCAGCTCTTTGCAGATGTGAGGAGCTATTTTATCTTCATAACCTTCACACCCACAGTGATATGATTTGAACTTGTTAAGGGTGTGAAGAGCGAAGACCTCTCAAAGACACTCTCACACACACACACACACACACACAGAAACACTTTCTCTGTGTGTGTGCTCCCACACATGTCGCTCTTGTGACAAGCTGGGGGATGATCATATGGTTTTGCGGCAGCCACACACAAAAAAAACTAATCATAATTTCTACAAATAGTTGAACCACCTACTGAGAAAACAGCCATTTCTGGCAATTCAAAATGCCTGTCAGATCTGCTTCCAAGGGTGGAGTGATGCAATTGCCGTTGCAAATAACTGTGCTCAATGAAATAGGAGCTGCCTGACTTCATCCCATCTGATTACACCATGTTGACATACGGCCGCCACTATTTGCCAGATGTCAATCGCGAGAGAAGGAAAAAAAAAAAAAAAAAAAAAGATGTCACTGCGATGCCAAGCGTGGGTCAAACACAAGGTCTTTCTTGCTGCGAGAGATGTCGTTCCTCCTCCTCCCCTCCATCCTTTCCCCATTAATCTCGCTCTGGGAGAGCAGGGTGGCTGCCGCCACCGCCTTCGTCCTCATATGAAATCTCCTTTGTTCCGCCAGTGGTTTATTACTGCCTCTTATCACAGCTGATAACTTGGTGAATGTGTCCGTGTGTGTGCGTGTGTGTGCAGGCGTGTGTTTGTGGTAAGGGTAAACACATGCTTTGGGTTTTATGGACAGACACAAATGGAGGCCTACTGGATGTGTGTGTGTGTGTGTGTGTGTGTGTGTGTGTGTGTGTGTGTGTCTGTGCGTGTGTGTGTGCGTGTGTGTGTGCGTGTGTGTGTGTGTGTGTTTATATCCTGCAGGCCCTCCAGCCATACTGTGCCTCCCCATCTCCCTCTCTCATTCTCTCTCATTACATAGCTCCACCGACCGACACCTTCTCACACTTCCTGAGAGACCCCGCACAGGTAAGATCCACATTCCCTATTATAACCAACAGCGCTCATGAAAGATCCCTATATAAACCTGTGAAAAAAAAACAAATATCCAATTCTAAGCAGCTGAAACCCATTGAAAGGACACCTCAGAGTTAATGTGACCTCAAAGGATCGAGTGCTTTTCACATCTGCAGCAGGTTTTGAATGAGTCTCTCAGTGTTGGAACTGAAATTTTATGCGTTTGAACTCTCAAGCAAACTGCGGGGGCTTGGCACCGCAGTGTCCCAACGCAGGGGCCTGGAACGCAGCCGACAAGAGTGCACACTGCCAGGTGGATAAAAAACAATTTGTCCAAACATTGTGTTGATGTGTGAAGAGATCAAAATGAGAACAATGTGTTTATTTGCATCTGTTTATCAGCTTTTATGTGTCTTATGAACCGTTTATGTGCCTCCTTACGCACGTGTCTTGGTGTTGGTGTGTGTGTGGGTCTTCCCTTCATGTGAGTTGTATTTATGTCTTATTTCTATGTGTCTGTGCACAGATCACATATCAGCTTTTTATGTGTCTTATGAACCTTTTATGTGCCTCCTTGTGTACTGTACGTGTCTTGCTGTTTGTTTCTGTTTCTATGTGTCTGTGCACAGGTCACATAGGTGCATGTGAATTTGAGTATATGTGTGTGTGTGTGTGTGTGTATGCTAGCATATACTGTATATGTGTATGTGTGTGTGTGTGCGTGTGTGTCTTTTCTCCCCGGGGCAGCACGTTCACAGCAGCTTTTCCCTCCTTGAATGTGCCCTGGGTGTTTTCTTAACCACCACTCAGGGATGTAAATACGGGGAAACATGTCCGTAAATCTGTTGTCACGTCAAAACAGGAGTTCCGTGGAGGTTTGTTGCGCTTGCATAAATACACGCAGGCTAACACAAACTCGCTCGAATACACTCCTCGGAGCACATCGTTACGCATGTAAATCCCCTCAGCTTTGCACCGCTGCCACGGAAAGGATTCTTTTCCTTCTTCTTCTTTTTCAATTTTTTTTTTTTTTTTTTTTTTTAAAGAAAAAAAGGATGGGGCGAAAGAAAAGAAATGATCACGAGAGATCTAAGATATTCCAAAAAATGTCACAGTAACAGGAACTATCTAGAGAGGAGGCAGAAAATAGACCAGAGAGTGGGAGGTGAGATAAGTGACCGAGGACTCCACATTCCTCCGGCTCCTCGTTAGGGCCCATTCTCATCAGTCACGGGGGTTCCGGAGGCCCAAGACCGTCTCCCTGCACTGGGCACGGCACCTCATACATCTGAGGGTCCTCTGGACCCATCTTCAAAATGAATGGGTGTGAATCTGGAATGGGTACTCCCTCTTTTTTTTTTTTGTCTTCCAGCTCCTCATATAGAGACCGGCGGCAGCCAAGTCTTCTTCCCTGGAGGAGATAGCAGAATCTCCTTGGCAGCCATCCCATTCCTCTTCCTCCCTTGCAGCTCTGTGCTTTGTGCATGTGTTCTGGCATCCTGCTCAATCTATGTTCTTACTGGATCTATGTGTTCTAATGTGAAATGTGCATATCTTAGTGTTTGCATTTAAACACATTTGGAAGACTTGTAGAAGGGTGCCTTTAGTATATTTGCTTGAGATATACTCTACAGATCTATTTTTCAAAGAATAAGGCTAAGTAGTTGAAATATTGATGATATACCTTTGTCTACTATTGATTTAAGCAATGCATGTATTTGTGTGTGTGTGTGTGTGTGTGTGTGTGTGTGTGTGTGTGTGTGTGTGTGTGTGTGTGTGTGTGAGTGTGTGTGAGAGCGAGAGAGACAGAGAGAGAGCGAGAAAGTGTGTAACTAGGTGAAGAACAAAGCCCTCTCCACTGACTTCCTAATTCACCATTCAGAGCCATTACTCCACAACACAAATGCAGATAAGACTGGGCAAAGTCTACTCTTTGGTTAACCATCATAGTGGTCATCCACAAATATCCACCCCTCATTCCTCTGGTGAAATTTGCTAGGAATCTCACATGGCAACCAGGGTCATTTATAGAGTACTGAAGCGTGATGTTGATCAATTAACCTATTTAAACTACAATAGGGTGCCAAAGCCATGACATAGCATTGTCAAAGCAGCAACTTCATTGTTTAAATAGGTCAATTGATAACATTCTTTCACAAGCTATTTTTCTATAAGAGGCACGTCTTTTGTCATTTGGTATGGACAGATTCAAGTTTGGACAATGATGTTGCATTGTCTCTGGTCACACCACTACACATACAGTACTGTACGAAGCTTGTAACTTGGGTGCCAGACCAGTATGATTGGTCAGTGTGACGGCTGATAAGCTCGAGAACAAGAGCAACAGCCACCTGAGCACAGTGACAGATTGATGACATCCAGTAAGTCTATTTACAGACAATCACTGAGTTCCAAAACTCCACAAGTTCTAACTTATCATGTATCAGTCTTATCTAGCTTATCATTCAAATGACTTGGATTTGATGAGCGAGTGAAAATAATAATCATTTCCATTCATGGTAACCACAGACGACCCAAATTTATCAACACATTCACAGACCCTTGTCATGGAATTACAGGGGAATGTGCTCAGACTTGAATAATTCAGGTTGTGAGAGACTGCAAGGTTATCATCTGAAGAGGAGAAAAAGTGTTGCTCTTAGAAACCAATTAAAAGGAAAAAAGCGAAAGTGAGGAACTCAATAAAAAGCAATTTAAAAAGAAAACGATTGCTGGGAGCGGTTAGGGGAGGCAACAGACTGTGAAATCTCTCCTGATGAGAAAGCAAAAACAGACAGGTTAGCAGGAGCGAGCACAGAGGCACCTCTCAGCACCTTAAACCTCCTCTACCTCTACACACCTCTCTGTACTCAGATTACTGAATCAGCCCAACGCAGACCAAAGGCCCTGGACATCAGCCCTTTTTAATCCCCATTGGACGCACAATGGATATTTCCACATTATTTCTTGCCCAGATTTCTATTAATTCCCAGTGCAGTGACTGAAAAAGTACACACACTACAAAAAAAAGTCAATAAAAAGGGTGTAAGGGTGTTTTTTGTCTAAGGAGAGTATTAAATATCAAATTACACTGGCTGTAAATCAAAAGGAAAAATACCACTCCATAAAGGGAAGCATGGATACTTGCACAGCCTGCATGCCTATCTGAACATGCACACACTGGTTGCATCTAGGCTACGCAATGATTCAAATCTGGAATAGAAGGCAAACATGTGCTTTCTCAAATCATCTGCTACAGACCTAAATTATGAACCTTCAATTCTGCCAAGTTTACTCCTCGAGTGAATACTTTCAAACTAGCCTCACCAACACATTACTGCCAATCTCTCTGCATACAAAAGCAGTAGATCAGCTGGCCTAGTGTGAAATACTCACTTGCTGAGGAAAGCTGAAAGCACTGTGAGTAAGAACTGAACTGAGAGTGTTTTTTTCCCCCCCCATCGACTGACACACACTGAGCCATCGCTCCTTTCCAAATAAATCAGTTCCTGAAAAACAAATTCTCCCTTGGGACTCAGCACTGTCATGATTCAGCAGTTTGTTCAGCGAAATGTTTGGTCCAGTCATGCTGAAGAGAGCGGCCCGTGGCAAGGCGCGCACACACACACACACACACACACACCGTAGTAGTATCGCTTCCGGACAGCTAGAAGTGGGTATCAGCACAATCTACCACCTACATACCCTCGGTTTCCACCACAGTGCTCACAGTAACTAAAACCACCTGTGGACAGAAAGCCAGAGGCCAGCTCTGGGTTGCCGCTTATGTTAGCAGACCAACCCATCCACCACATGATAATCAGGCATAACCCAAAACCTACAGTGTGAGAAAAAGGAAGTGGTCCTTACCTTTGAAGGACAGAAAAACTCTGGGAGCTGAAAGGGGGTTGCTGTGTGAGGGGTGGGTCACTAGCAAGAAGACCGTCAAGGTCTCCAGGACCAACCATCCAAACGGTGACATGGTCTATCAAGGACCAAACACACAGGAGTATGGCAGACAATCCTATAAATACAATGAGACAGAACAAGTCAGCAACATGTAGAAATAGCACTTGACATTCAGAGAGAGCCACCATCAGCCAAGGTTTGTCAGAGATAAATCGGGATTAAAATATCTAGTTAGGGAGTGGTCCAAAAAAGGGGTGGTGGGAACACAATATCCATCAAAAATTAAAATTCTCATGTGTACCTCACCTCATTACGTAGACCACCCAATGACAAAGGAGAAGTATTTTGTGTTGTTTGTTGGGTGGTCTATGTTTTTAAATGAACGCACGCAGGAACGATGTGTATTCGTTGTGATTTCATTCCTTTTCACATTAATTGCACATGTTGTAGACCAAATGTTTATCCACTCGTTACACCACCTCCCAGCTTCTCCGTAGCATATACCGCGCCCGTGGGTGTTGCGCGCGGAGAGCAGAATCTCAGTTGGGCGTCAGACCGCCGATCGAGCTCCGCAACAAGCGGTAGCAGCTGCCGGGCTCTCCCTCTCCCTCAAAAGAACACCACGCTCAACGCAATTGCAAGACAGAGTCGGCCACATTACAACTAAGTTTACAAGCAATTATTTCCAAATTGCATGTATGTGCAACAATTCTGGCGAACGCGTACAGCTGTAAAAATATGAGAGGGCTATATCAATTTTACACACCACTAAGTGGAACATATTGGCTGTACAATAATGTTTAAATAAATAAACAAAGAACATGATCTGTCACGAGTAGGACTGTCCAATTTTGTGTGACATTCCTACATGATGGATTATGTAGCCTACCAATGACAAACTGAAGTTATAAGAACACCCTTTATTAATCTAGCAGCGTGTTTACGCACGAGATACTGGCATGCACTAGATAAGTATTCTGTCATATTACAAAACACAGTGAGACTATGTTTGTTTTTGTATAGCGCTCACGGACTACTTAAACTGGCGTTTGGAACAATCAAAATGATCACTCCACGTTGTGACAGCCAACTGATTCACACGGGACTTAAACGCGCAACTGTCCACTGCCACCTGCCCTGACGAAACAAGTAGTGAAAGAAATGAACTTCTCTCGCGGAATTACCTCATCACAAAGATTCAAAATAAACAGTTGCCCATATTTCACGGGAAAGGTGGTGCACATTTAGCGGAATATGTGACGAAACCTTCACTTGGTTCATATGGCTATTTAGAGATGGTTTCTAAAGTGAGTGACCTTAGATCACACGCATTGGCCTCTTCAAGAAGGCGCCAGACATTGAACAGCTATTTATGATTGATTAGGAAAACATGCCCTACTTTTGTTGAAAAGAGAAGCATATCAGAGTGATGGCCTATTGTGGATCTTGGCGATGGGTTACAGAAGTTATCCAACCATCATTTTTGACTTCACAGTCATTAAATTGACGTTGAAAACTGGCAACATAACAACAACATGGCTTTGCTAAACCAACACAACAAATGAAGCACAGTCATACAGCGCATGAAAACAAACTAACTAACCAATTTACTAACTAACTTACAAACAAAAAGATTTTGCAGTGACCTGTTCAAGTGTCTCATAGTCAAGCTATCCCAGTTTAGTCCAATAAACATTGGAGACCAATCAACCTCTCATATTCTGTTTTTAAATACTGCAATGGTGTGGTGCACTAGTCTACTTAAATTACCACAATTAAACTAATATACTTCCGTTTACAAAAACAGGAAAATAATAAACTGACAGAGTATTTCGACATATTTGCACTAAGCTACAGACAAAACACTGTAAATCATTAAAGAGCTGTACAAATCCATTCTGAAATTCTAGCAGCGAGATATGTTAGTTGAATAATGCAGTAATGAATTGTTTTTACCTAGTTTGCGCCTGTCAGTCAAATGACCCCACACTGATTCCAGGCATATATCCTGCAGAAAGTAGAATCCGAAGAATACGCTCCCTTGGTGTGCTCCAAATCAGCAGCCGCGCGCAGAGAAAGAAAGTCTTCTGTAAAGCCGAGAGGACATTCACTCTCCTAATCTTTCTTTTTTTTCCCCCCTTTAACTATTATCGATTATTTCGGTTCAGTCCAACAGAGTTCAACCTCAGTGTTATTCCGAGTACAAATGTTTTGCAGGGGAGAGCTCCGAGTCGGTTGGTTCGCTCTTGTGCCGTGAGTGGGTTTGAGTGTGAAGGCAGCGTGTCACGCCTCTCTAACTGCGTACTGAGATGTGCGGGCAGGTGGATCCAGAACGTCTCCCTGACACAGACCACGCCCCGTTGGGCGGGGATTTACCTTCCGAGCCTCGCCCGTTTTCAAATCCACTAGGTCTAGTCTGAAGGGAAAATTTGACCAATTTGTATTTCCATCTCCAAGTTCACTTCCCCGATGATAATAATAGGTTGCAGAACCTGACAAAACAATATGAACTAATGTACATACCAGTCTGTTGTCAAGCTGTGGCAATTATTTATTTTCCCTTTAAGGCAGGGCTTGTCCTTAGAAAAAATCAGTATTGCCAATTTAATAGACTCAAACTATGAATCTTGCGACCATAATGATGTATTTGTTACATTCAATACTTGAAAAAAAAAAAACCTTGAAGGGATTCCTTAAAAATGGTATAAAGAACCATTTAGGGGTGGCATATATGAAGCTTGCATTTTGGTTCAATATGGCACCTTTTTTCCTAAGAGTTAAATATCACATGAACATTTATGCTTTACTTCAGATAATGTCTGATGATGGGGAGTTTCTGCTGGAATATACCATTTATAAAAGGAGGAGAGCCCTCCATTACATAGCAAACATTAGATGTTAGTATTTCTAGTGAGATCTTCCCCTGGTCAACTTCCACACCAGATTGAAAGTAGA
>NC_085002.1:20436312-20443812 GCF_963854185.1 Sardina pilchardus | reverse complement strand
CTGAAAAATTCACAAGTATATTTTTAGCACATACAGTATGACATTTTTAAAAGTAAAACATCAACATTTTCTGTAGATTTCAAGATTACACTTAAGCATCAACTCTACGTTATTTTGTCATGCAGGATTTAAACGTCTAAAATTATAATATTGGTGATAGTCTCTGATATGCCACTGGTTTGTCATGAACAAAAGATATAACAGCAGTCCTCTCAGAAGCTTTTAGTTTGTCTGAGTGCAACAACTCAGACACACACACACTCACACTCACAGACACACAGACACACACAGACACACACACACACACACACACACACACACACACACACACACACACACACACACACACACACACACACACACACACACACACACACACACACACCAAGTCCCACCCAACACCGGGTCCTCCTCTCTCCTTTCACTGAGTAGGCCCCAAAACAGTGGCCAGCCAGCAGCAGCAGAGGCAGAAGCATGCGAGACATGTGCTCCGTTGACCCCCCTGCTCTGTCACAGGGAAGAGAGACGGATAGGGTAACACAGGCCAGCCTCTCTTCTTTTGTTCCCCGCATGGTTTCGCTGAGCACTGCATCCTTGGCCACAAAGACCCAAAGAGGACTTGGACTACTTTGACTTTCCCTTCAACTGCATCAATGGATGAATGCTTGGTAAAAAACAGTTTGGACAGCTAGAGAATGTAGAACTGCTGAATTGAACGATTATGAGCAATTTGGGGGGAAATTGCACATAGGGCAGAGAATGGCGGCAATCATTTATTAAAGGGTTACATTTAGGGTCTGTTCAAAGTATGTTCTAGCCATGCAGTTTATATTCCTTTGATTTAAACTGACATGATCCGAAGCTCAACTGTACAGAAGAATCTACTGTGATATTCTGCAAATATTAGACTAGGAAAGCCCTCTGTTTCCTTCCTGAACTGTGCAGCGCTGCCGTTTGGTAGGCACATGTGGCTCCCATCAGCGATCTGGGGTGTCTTGTGAACAAAAACAATTGTTGCACTCTGGAAACACCCCTTCTATTTCCCGCTGGAAGCCTTCCCAAAATGGTGGGTGAATTGTGTAACCGCTTTCTTGTAGCTGTTGGCAGCCTCGAGCCCACCTCAGAAACCACCTCTTGCGTCTTGTCACTCTCTCAGTGTGCGAACCGCAGGCGGCACAGCGCTGGCGATGTGAGAGCGGGGGCAAACTCGGGAGGAAACGGTCCGTGCGCCGAGAAAAGACCACACATGGCACAGCGTGAGCCACAGCACTGACGGGGACGCCGACCTGCGCCGCTACATAAGGGGTCTATTCAGCCCCCTCGCTGAAGGGATGGGATAGGAACCTCCGTGGGAAACATGTAACCGTGAGACCGATTCGGCTCTGGAAGCGTGCGCGCACACACACACACACAAGTGCACACACACAAACACACACACAGGATACCAGATGCTTGACGAACAATTTAGATAAGAGATGAGGTGCTCTCCTATCCTACACCACTCCAGCGAGAGAGAGAAAGAGAAAGAGAGAGAGAAAGAGAGAGCGATAGAGAGAGAGAGTAAATGAGAGAGAAAAAAGAGAGAGATGGAGTGAAAAAAGAGAGAGAGGGAGAGAGAGAAAGAAAGAGATAGATTGAGAGAGAGAGAGAACAAGAGCAGATATCAGCTTATGAAGCTCCCACAAATGAACGGGCAGGTCACAGCCAATGGGGAGGTCATGCGCTTAGTTCCCAGGCAGAGAAAGGCCTGATCAAAAGTGCACCTATGCGGCAATGTAGGTCACCGCGGACAAAGCCATCCCCACGGAAGTGTGGCATGCACGCAGAACCCAGTCATGCGTTTCTAAATCTGATCCTCAGCGTGGCACTGCCATATGTGACTTGCCGTATCTCAATACAGCGGAAAGTGACGATGACACTGGCATCGTTAATTCTCTGCTTTTTCTATAGGAATGTATAAAAAAAAGGCCATAAGCATCTTAACTGGCTTAAGTGGGAGAGAGGTTGTGCCGGGGCGGCTCAGAGATGGAGAACAGATCCACTGTGCTCGTGCACTTATCCCTGTTTCGCTAGCTCCTCATCAACACTGTCGCTCATCCGCCAACACCAACACATGACTACTTTATATGGAACTAATCTATTAGGGAAAATGTCTTGTGTGTCACCGGATTATATTTGTGTGAAGGGAGGGAGAGGCCTTTGGCGCTAAGGGAAAGAATGATGTTTGGCCAAGTATCTGTGGCCCACCCTTCAAATGCCTTAGAGTGATGGAGTAAGACATTCCTGAGAACCACACCCATGGGTTGACTAAGTAGGCAGGGAGACGAGGGAAGGTGGAGGTGGGCTGAAGGTGTGGTGAGGAGAGACGACAGACTACAGGATTCTTCGTTAGAGGAAAAGCAATGAGTCGGGTTGGGCTGTAAACGTACTGTACCTTTTGAGCTCATCCGCGAAACACAACACAAACACACACATATGCACAGACATACTGTACACACACACAAACACACACACACACACACACACACACACACACACACACACACACACACACACACACACACACACACACACACACACACACACACACACACACACACACACACACACACACACACACACACACACACACACAAACACACACACACACCATCAGAAGCCCAAAGACTGTGACACAGTGAACTTGAACTTCACAGCAGCTGGACGTGAACGACTGCCAACCGCAGTTTGATGACTCTTGCCCACTTGTGCCCACTGTGGCTAGAATGAGGTTTGAGCTCTCGGTCACGTAACCACTCTCACAGTGGCACTGCCAACAGCAGCAGCGCCCGCAGAACAGCGCTCTGTAAACACCCACCCTTGTATCCCCATCAGTTCTGTTGGCCTGCCAAGAGCAGCAAACAAACAAGGAAGTATATGTGTGTGTGTGTTTATGTGTGAGTGAGTGAGTTTGAGTGTGTGTGTGTGTGTGCGTGTGTGTGTGTGTGTGTGTGTGTGCGTCTGTTTTTCAGTGTCTCTGTGCGGCTTCCTAAGCTACTCTAACATTTTAAGCCCTCCCCCACCAGCGTAGGATGTCGCCAGAGGTATTAGACAGAGTGCCTCCCTACAAAGAGACTCGGTTGTGGGGACGGAATGGGGATGAAACCAATTTCGCCTGCCACATCTGACCACAGGCTGCGTCCAGCCGCCTATTGGGTTTCACACTGATGTAAACAGATACGGATGGCCAATCCAGAGAAATGAAAGAGACAACTTAAGTTCCCAAGAGCATTTTAGCAATCGGGAAACAGTCGATACTGCCTTTGATTTTCAAAGGGTGTTGGGTCTTACCCATGGATTATGTCATTACAGCAAATGTAATCCGAGGAATGTTGGTAAATAGAGAGGACAATGGCCGGCACTGTTAGGGGGCATCTCTCCTGCTCCCCCTCGCACGGACAGGGACACGATCCCGGAGAGGAGAGGAGAGGGGTGGGGAGAGTGGACGGCCAACAGACATCTGCTCCTGGAATTCATTTTAGTAAGCACACACACACACACACACACACACACACACACAAACATGCTTGCAGAAGCACTACCCCATCACAGATGTCCCCACAGACACTGTGGCGCATCAGCAACATGCCTGGGAGTCCTTTGGGAAATTAGTATTAGTAATATTTTCTTCATTCCAGCCTCAGGACAACTCAGTTGTGAGAAGTAAATTGGGGATGATGGATGATATAGCAGTCCCCCAATGCCTTTAAATCCACTGAGATCTTTGTGAATAAGGGACCGCGTTCATTCTGTGGTCTTTGAAAGCAGATGGGTCATAAGTCAAACAGAGATCTTTTAGAAAATGTTGTGAAGGAACGCAGGGCGTTCGGGATAAGTTTGATGTAGGGACACACAGGGTGTGACGGCTGATATGTTGCAAACAACTTCTAATTTTCTTGCTTTTTCATAGATTGAGGTGGTTAGAATTATGTTGGGAATCAGGATCATATTATGGCATTGAACGGAAGAATTGTTTTCATTTTGGAAAATAAATGAGGGTCTCCAAATTCTCATGTTTCATCCAACAACATATTCATTATTAATGAACACCTAAAATCTAAATTTTGACTGGTTAACTAGTCAAAATCAGAGAAATGTGCTGTGCACATGGGAATATCAATTTAAAAATACAAATTTCAAGAGAGGTTTATTCAATATGCACTTAGTCTATTAGTCTTATGATTATGGTTTGTATATTATAGTGTTGTTTTGTTTTCATTAAGCCACTGATTAAATTGACATTGTTGTTTTTTATTGCTTAATATTCCATAGTTATTGTTATTTGATTGAATGACTGTTGTTTATTTACCATTCTTCCATTTAGTCATTGTTTATTTTCATTAGGTTTGTTTATATCTATACTGTCTATTGTTTATGTTGCTATTCTCTTTAATCGACACTACAGTATAGTCGGATCAACTTTTTGAATTTGTTCACTGCTAAAATTAATTATCGTATTGTTTTTGTTCGTATGTCGCTTTGGACAAAGGCGTCTGCTACGTAACATAACCGCAACCGTAACATAACCGTAATATCCGAGCAAGGCCTTTGGCGTAGAGTAGACTAAAAGGCTTTGGTGTGGCTAGTGTGTCTTTGCATGACACTGCAGGTTGGTTCTTTACCCGGTGGACACCAACCTGTCCCCAGCCCAGCCCAATCTGAGAGTGGTGAGTGATGATGCATGTCTCTGAGCCTGGTCTTAAAAGTGAAATTAGGAGTAATTAGGATGCCTGTGGGGTAAGGGGGGGATCTTGATGTAATTTGCATAGTGATTAATTATGACTAGGAAGTGATGATTAAATCTTGATTAATGTATCTGTTGATGTAGATAATTAGATTTTAACATGGTCTTACATCACACTCATACCATTGAGGGAGAGTGTGGAGCAGCTCTACAAAATGACACCACAGCGGATCACAGATTTTTAAACATACAGTATACTGATTTGGTTTCTCACCAACTGAAAGATCATAATTACCTAAACTCAGAAATGTCACCATGAATGGCTGATGGCTGCCATTCATCATTGCAAGCTGACCTTGGAGTATCACACAAACCCAGACGCAGTTGGGATGTCAGTCACCGGGACAATGGCGAAGCACCTTGGTCGCCCGAGACTCCATTTGAAAGGCTATCTCTGCCATCTTGACATGGTCACATTCTGTGCTGAATTGCACTGAGTAAGCATTTCCGCTGCATAATAAAACATGAAGGGTCCATAGGAAGCCCTGCCTGCAGTGAATAATTTGGTTGATTAAACTGACAGACAGGGTTTTCTATGGCAGCCATTCAAAGCCCGCAGAGTTTCCCACTGAAGTGCTAGTTATCCCTCACTGTGAGAACAGGAATGTGTTGGCTGAACAGTATTGGCATCTAACTCCATAACCAATTAATATCCATCTTAATTACCAGCCATCGCACGCCTCTTCAGAATGTTTACTAACGAGCCGACACCGAATTTTGGGGTCTCTCGGTCTCTATCTTTCTCTCTCTCACACACACACACATACACACACACACAAAACAATTGAGCCTATACTGTACATTCATCCATACACACCTAGTCATTCCTCCTAAAGTACACACGTTCAAACACAAATGTATGCAATCATGCAAATGCACACAAGGACACACACATGCATCCATCCACACACACACACACACACACACACACACACACACACACACACACACACACACACACACACACACACACACTCGCTCTCTCAAATTGAAATTCAATCAAGCCAAATGTATTGGTTTGACTTTACAAAAGTATGTTTCTCTCTCTGTCTTTGTCACACTCAATCACACACACACACACACACACACACACACACACACACAAACACCCACACGCACCCACCCTCACCCACACCCACTCACACACCAGACCAGCTCTCAATCTTTCTGCCAGTCAATAAAACACCCATTGACGCCGTTCTGTGGCTGAATGAGGTGAGTGGGAAACCTGTCTGCTTGGCCTGCTATCTTTGGATGTAGTGTGTGAATGCGAGCGTGGGCGGGTGGGTGTGTGGGTGGTGTGTTTTCGCCTCTGGATAGTTTGAATAAGCTCTACAATTCTCCTCTGGTCATGTACTGTCTGGGAGGAGAGGTGGGGGGATGGGGGGGGGGAAAGAAGGAGACTGTGAAAATCTCACAAACCCAGATTGGGGAACAAGTCGCCCAGGAGCGTTTTTTTGTGGCTGAGGTGCACTGGTGTTGCTGACCGAAGCAACACTCTTTATAGACGCTCGACCGGCAAGAAAAGTAGCAGCGGCAGCTGCAAAGGTTGTGATGATGTTGCAGTGTTCAGACATGCATTTCAGAGTCAACAGCAGGGGGAAAACGCTCAGCTCCATCCGGGCAAGGATTTGCTGTTCACATATCTGTGCCATCAAACATTACCTCACGAAGCAAACACAGAATGCTACATTTCTCGTGCCAGACCTCTGAAAGCTTGTATAATCCTTTACCCCCCTAGTCTCAGTGTTTCGCTTGACAGGGAGGGAGTTTGTACTTGCTCCTCGAAGAGAGAGGGATGAATAAACAATCATGCTTCTACAAGCCTTCGACTTCCATCTAAAAGAAATAAGCACACACAAAACACACACACACACACTCTTTCTCTCTCTCGCTCTCTCTCTCTCACACAATTACACACACACACACACACACACACACTCACACACACATACACACACATGGATTGAGATTTTACTGATGCCGTGTCTGGCTAATGAACACATTAAATTCCTGGCGAAAGGTGACAAGCTAATTTTCAATCAAACGCAGTGAGCTGCAGATGAATGCTATCTTTTAAGCGCCAAACCCCCGGCACCCTGTTGGGTCTCTGATTGATGGGCTGACGCCTTCCTGCTGGTGTCTGGCTGATGCTCTGATGCTTTGACGCTCGCGCACTTTGCCCTCACACCCACCGCGTCTTCCACGTCTCTCTCTCCGTGGAGTCTGTCTGTCTGTCTCTCTCTCTCTCTCTCTCTCCCTCCCTCCACCCTCTCTGGCTTCACCTCTCCATCTTTAATCGAGGCTGACGCACACACACGCACACGTGGCAACGCACATCTCATCACTCAGAGATGCACGTTAAGTAGCTGCGAAGCACAACACACAAACACACACAAAAAACACTTTTTTTTTTTGGTTACGCTTCACACCACGCGCAGACACATGGAAGCACAATGAAAGCACACACACACAAACACACACACACGCAGACACACACACACAGCCCACCACCATTCAATCTTGTGTCTCTGCACAACACAGGCACAGCAGGAGCTAGTCTGACACAGACTTCCACAAATGTGAAAGCACACACACCAACTCACACACACACCAACTCTCTCTCACACACTCACACACTCACACTGAGGAATCTGTCCAGAACAGCGAGTGTGTGGTAGCCGCGAAGGCAGTTGTGTGGAATGGAGCTCATTAAA
>NC_085002.1:20336312-20433812 GCF_963854185.1 Sardina pilchardus | reverse complement strand
ACGTTCTTAGACGAATCTAATTGGTTAAAATACCTAAACATTCCAAAACTGATTGTGACGAGCCGAGCGTTGCGCTTCAAAGTTGAACCAAGTTCAACTCACAGTTTGCTCAACGCTAGCGTTACGCCAGCGTTGTCACCATTCCGCTGCCAAACCATAGAAAACAATAGGAAACCTGCCGCTTGCCGCTGGCTAATGTGATCCCCACCTTAGGATGAGGAGAGAGAGAAAGAGAGAGACAGAGAGAGAGAGAGAAAGCGAGAGAGAGACAGAGAGAGAGAGAGACAGAGAGAGAGTTGTTTTTTTGCAATTATTTCATTTTTATCCCCTTACTAATGTAAAGTTGATTATTAACATGTTATACTTGCAGCTTTGGCAACAATGACTTGACACATTCATGCCAATAAAGCAATATTTGATTTGATTTGAAAGAGAGAGAGAGAGAGAGAGAGAGAGAGAGACAGAGAGAGAGAGACAGAGAGAGAGCATGGCAGCTGGAGGTGCAGCACCAACACAAAGTGACTGATCAGCACTGTGACTGATTACCCCTGTCTTGACAGTCTACTGAACTCGTGGTCCAGATGGTCTCCGACGAGCAGCCTGAACATCTGATGCTGTCATATATAACAAACTAATACTGATATCATGTGGACGATTCCGTATTCGTATCAGCAGGAACAGGGAGATTTTTTTTTAAACGATTCCGCAATTAATTCTTCATGAGCTGTCTGTCCAACATTTCTGTAACAAGTCTGTAACATATTCAGGATTTCTTTTATTGGTTAGACTCAGATATCTGGGTCACACTCGCTGTGGTGTGGCACCATTCATTACGCTTATAGTGCCGTGACGCCTTCATTCGCTACACCAGCTACAGAGGCTGTCCAGGCCTCCCGTCAGACGCGACGACGGCCTGCTGCTGCTGATGATGATGATGAAGAAATCATGCCTCTCTCCGGAGAAGGTGGCTGCCAGCTCGGGCCGCCTCTGATCGGCTCCTGCCGCTGCAAATAGAAGGCGACTGCTGTTGCCACCCAGCTCCTCTCTGTCAGTTCCCATCACGAGCAGCATCGCGTAGCGCAATATCTGCCTGATAAGCAGCTCTCGGTGCAATCTCTGCACACTCATGCAATATGTATCTTACGCTCCAGTAGTGGACTCTTTGAGGTTGCTGGGCCCCCGTGCACACACGGGTATAGCGTGAACGTTTCAATTTATATAACAGCCACGCCACTGCTCATGTGAATGGAGTAGTACTACTGCAGAACACTGTAGTAATAGAAGCTCTACAGAGCATGTGTAGATGTTTCTATAATGAACGTTTACCAACAACGACCCTGCTACCTGTAGAACTGATGTGAAGAAGCCATGGGAAACGTACAGTACATGTGTGGGTTAGTGGCACTGAGATCTGTTGATCGAAACGTTGCCTTTTATAGTTAACAAATAAAGAATTTTTTGGATCCATTACACAGTGCGCAGACCATCACCTTCACCCTGGGTTAGTGGCACTAGCATCTACTGTACACCGGGAAGCCTTATCACCGCTGATGATCACCCTCCAACTTTGGACAGCCCAGCATCGGTGAGAATCAACAACACTAGAAGTGTCACCAGATGGAGTCGCCACATTATCATTTCCTCCGCTGTCTGTCCAGGCCGGTGATAATTAACGGGGGGGCTGTTTGTGACAGGAAAGCTCCAGAGAGCCGGGGGGGTGCCTGGGACGCGCCTCTTCCAGGCTCCTGCTCAGCCCCTCTCTCCTGCGCACTCTGCAGCCGGCGCCCCCTTGATCTTGCCGGCGGGGAGGGTGACTTCCCATCAGCCCCAGGCGCTGTCCCCCCACAGTGCTTTGCAGTTGCTGCCCCACTGCAGGGAAATGTTCTTTTAATATTAATGGGGCCTCAGCAGGCATCAACCTGCGCCTGTCAGAGAGAGAGAGAGAGAGAGAGAGAGAGAGAGGGGGGGAGAGAGAGCGAGAGCGAACTAGAGTTAGAGATGGGGGAAAAAGAAGGGAGAGCCGCCCTGGTTGCTGGTTGCCTGAACAACACCATGTCTCCATAATACAAGAGTCTCTGGTCGGTGTACATGTGCGTGCGTGTCAAACCTAACCTATCCCTCGCGGGGAACTTTCTGATGACACGACGTCTCTAGCCACAGAACAACCAAGACCAAACCACTGTGTATACATAACTTATAATTTCTACACTCATCACTTGACATGAGTTATTATCGGGTGGAGACGAGAGGACAGGAATACAATGATGACATACATGGCAATTTGCTAATTAATATTTAATTAAATCAAACATTGTTCAACAGTAGCAGACAAGTGTCCAACATCGTAGTAGACAGCTATGTCAATTATCTTTAGTGCATGGGATATTCATACACACACAAGACACCACAAAATATAAATCATATGAAATTAAGATGGAATTGTTTTTAGTAAAAATGAATGGGACATTCAAAATTGATAATTACAAAATTGTCCAGCCACGGTCACATGAACTGTCCAGGGTGACCTTTGACCTTACGTGACCCAAATCCTTGACCAAAATGTGGCATGGGTACTGCCTTGCTTATCTACCTCGTCGTGCTTAAAATTGTGCTTCCTCTATAAGGCTACGCACACTTGTGCTCACACCTAGTGACACGTCAGTGCACCAGCAACACACACACACACACACACTGAAACACACACACACACACACACACACACACACCGACACACACACTGACACACACACACACACACACACACACACACACACACACACACACACACACACACACACAGTGTTCACTGAAATGCTTACTGTCACATTTGATAAAACTGGTTCAGCAGACAAGGCTCAGCTATAATCCCTTGGCTATAGCCATGGCTAACATGGGACAACACTGCAACAATGCAGGTCTTCAGGGCAGGAAATTGGCAGCTAGGGAATGACATTCAGGGCCACAATTTGAACATAATTTGTTATTACGGGTTCATGTAGATCAACAAACAAAGGCAGCATATTTCTGGTTGTTGTTAGAAATCAGAATGCTGTTGCATGGGTTCTGGCCACTAATTTGACATTAATGTAATGTACAAACTAAAACTAAATACTTTCAGGGAAATTTGAAACTGCCCAAATACTTTCAGGGCTGAGAGCAAATCGCGACGTCTGCAATTAATCGTACAGCTTGTGACAAATAAATAATTATTTGCAAATGTTTTTGGTTTACCTGAGTAATGTACAAACAAGTAAACAAAAGCACTATGCAAAACCTTTTGAAAAGCTGTTGCTACATCCTAAGGCAACACAACGAACATGTAGCAACTTTTAAAAAAAGCGCTACAGGCGGCAGTATGATGAATGTACAGCAAATAAAGGCAAGCTAGTAGTGCTACTGTTTACCAATGAGGCTAGAGTGAGCAAACAACTACTTCAGAGTCCAACAATTAATTACATAGTGAGTGTTGAAATGAACTGCTTGACTTTCAAAAATGATATCACAAATCAAATAGCAATATCTGTCAGATATCAGTAATCATGATTAGATATTTTCACAAATTCGTTCAGCCCTTCTCTTAGTCCCGAATACAAGTTATCATTTCAGACAATTGATGGACAATCTAATAACTATTTCTTTCTGGGACTTAAACACAGTAATAAATGAAAAACACTAATGTGCTTCCAGCTAGAGGCCCGCCATCCTGAAGTGTTAGATGTGACTGACAGTTGGAGGCTATATAAATCACATTGGCCAGCTGAGGTTTATGTGTGATTACAAAGGTGTTGTGAGGCACAAAGCTATGGTAATCCTTTGTGAAGCTCAACACATCTACCCCCACAACACCCCCCCCCCCTACACATACACACACACACACACACACACACAAACACACTTTTTGACACTACCACTATCCCATTTTTTTCCCTGTCATACAGCATGGAGTCATCGATCACACATCACAGATCATATGTGCATACATAACATTATCACCAGGCAGAAAAATTCATTATCAGATCCGCTGCAGAGTGGAGGATTTAGGTGAGCCTACAAGAGCACAACAAGATGAGATTCTCTCCCTTGGGGAGGGGACAGGGGGGGATGCTGGAGAGAGAAAGCAGGCTTTCAGAGGTCACTGCAGGAGATGGAAAGGGAAGAGGGTCCCTACCTGAGACCCGACCTGTTGAATAATTCACCAGTCGATCCAGGGGAAGGGGTTTAGGCTTTAACGCTCAGGTGCCTGAGAATCCCCAGTGGCAAAGCCAGAGACAGACAAACACAGTCCAATCAAGCAGAACGCTACCTGCCTACCTGTCACCTAGAGAGAGAGAGAGACAGAGAGAGAGAGAGGGAGGCTCCAGAGGAAACAGGGTCAAGGAAGAATAATGAACAATACACAGAAGACACACACACACACACACACACACAAACACACAGACACAGTCTACACATACAGCTCTGTGGAATCTTCACGCGATGCCAATGGGATGGTGTTGCCATAGAGATGGACAAGCACAGTAGAGGGGGCATTGAGCTCCAGTTTATTAATCCTCACTCTAGCGTCAATCAGTCCTAAGCACCACACAATACCCGCACTGTTCATTCACCAGCTCCACAATGCAGGCACCAGTAATGACAATATTAGCTCCTGTCAGGTGCGCACAGTACACAGCACAATTCACAGACATTCAGTCTCTGTGTCCATACCCATTTAACTGTTAGCGTTGCTAATGCTAGGGTTATCGCTACGTCTGCTGGTTTTGTCCTTTTAATATGGAGGTGCTGATGCTACTGTTGGGGTGGCGGTAATGTGTGTCTGCAGCAAGGGAGTGGAAATGGGTTGAAGACTGATGCGGCGTTTGTGGGCATATCTATCGCTGGAACTTCAGACAGGGCCCTGTCACATGCAGCCGGCGAGCCAGACGGCCCTTGGGCAGTGGAGTCCAGGGATTGAATAACCGCTAAAATAGGAGCTGCGCCGTCGTCCTTTGTGACCTTGAGGAGCCTGCCACCGCCACCACCACCACCACCGCCAGCAGCAGCAGCAGCCGCCACCGTCTCTGCCGCCAGCCGCCGTTGCTGCCCCACCAAGCCCCCTTTCGCGGCGAGCGAGAGAGCGAGATCCCTTTCTGACACCTTTCCAAAAAACCTCCTCTAAAAATACGAGGAGAAATCCCAGCCATACCTGAGGGGGAGGCATCCCAGCAGGCCACAGCAGTGTGGCGGTGTCGTCTGGCAGCTGGGCAGCAGCAGAACGCTGCACACACACACACACACACGCACGCACACAAAAAAAAGACGCACCATTGAGGAGCGTATCAAGTCAGTCGACATGGGTTAACCAAACGTGACTGTGCTGTTTAATATTTCAGCTGTGCTTGGGCATTCTTTTTTTTTTGAATATGGCATTGGGCATGCTGCTCACGTTAAGAGGGGATTTGTGTGCGCATGCCTCATAATATGACAATCCATGATGTCATTTTGCCAGCGGCTCATCTTTGACCCCTTGACAGCTTGCTGATGTCACTGATATATACAGCAACAGTTTTATCATGGTGTCTGAGTGGTTCTCTACCAATCCATCATGATGGGCTTGACCCTGTCATTGTCGAGAGGGGGTCGTGAACATCGCCGAAAACGTCTCCAGAACTCCCAGGATACTCTAATAAATGTCAGTTTGCGCTGGTTTGCAGTCTGTTCAGAAGTGAGAAATAGAGATAAACATGAATTGTGTCATATTTACATGTTTCAAATGTGTTTTTTAAATCAAGACGTTCAACTCGATATCAAGTGGGACAATTGAGCACTTCAGAAGCAGAGGACTGACAGTAGACTCACGGTGGTCACCTTTTGATTTTACCGGTCTGAACATAGTGCCAGGTCCTCTGCATCAATTTCAAAGGCTTTTTTTTTTTCATCAGCTTAGAATTTACTACCATCCCCATCAAAACGGCCCAAACGGTCATTCATCACACAGCTGTCTCTATGGCATTCTGGCTGTGGCCAGGCGGAGCATATTCACAGCTTTAGATATCAGGGAAACAAGATGGCTGCCATCCAGAATCCATCTATCTCCCCTCACTATATTTACCCCAAATTTATTTTTAATGCATGAATGACTGGAACCAAATATAAAGGCAAAATTTCCAATCACCTCAAAGGTAAGTCTGCAGCAAGTACACTGAAGGTATTTATGTAACATTATATTTAGCACCTTCTATTTAGATTCAACTGACATTACTTAACACCTCTAAAGGTTGTTAACTATTAATTAGTGAGCAATTGTTAATAATAGTTCCTAGTAATTGATATTGCTTAGGCCTACTATTAATTCTTGTAATAGCTCATGACATGTGATTCAAACACAGTGGATAATGTTAATATAACAGATCCTGGCTAATACAGAGAGCAATTCATTAGTTAATCATTTAAACAAACAATGAACGCCTGTATTTATTTTTTGTTCAAATAAGTACATGCTATTTCATGGTTTGCTGATTGTAATATATCTCATGTTGTTTTTCAGACGCTTAAAGATAAATCTTTTACATAATCATCCACTGATTAAAGTAATATTTTAATTGACTGGAATAGCAAAGGGAAACAACACACTGTTTCTAATATCATATTTCACTTCTCTCTAATGGCCGTCTTCATTCCCCATGGTTAGAATGGAGTATTGTGGCTTGTGCGAAACAAACTTCCTCTCCTTTGGCGGTTTCACGCTTCATAGCACTTCCAGCCAGCTGGACAAAGAGGAAGTCCATCTGCGCTGGAGACCTCCGCATTCATCTTAGTGCTTTATTTCTTGTCGGGATTGTCTGACACAGTGGACGTGTGCAATGAATGTGTGCATGTGCATGTCCTTCCTCTTGGGCCAGACATCCAGAGACCACAGAACACACCAGACACACGCATCTGCACACACACACATCTGGTAAAGCACTTCACACATGTTCCTCAGAGAACCATGCACACACACAGACACACACGCACAGAGACACACCTGTCTCACAGTCTGTGTGGAACATCGGAAAAGGCTTATTTCGGTGGGTTCCACAGAGGATGGATACACTGAAAGTAAAACACTTCCTTATGTTCAGAGAAAATTACTACCATGCTTTAATCCCCCATAAAAGTACCTGGGTGATTTTTTTTTATTTCCTCGAAACCAATGTTTATCATTCACGCAAAAGGAAATGATAAAACATTTGCGGCACAATTGTTTCACATTATTCAAATAAGAACTACTGCAATAGCTTGTCAAAAGCTTTTGTCACATAATTGAAACAAGAACAGCTCTAAAAAACATTTAAAAATCCACATTTCACTGTACATGTAGTGAATTGAATTTTTGACCTTGATATGACTTGGGCTGTGTGTGCACCACTAACATAGTAACAGGAATATCAGCTTACATTGTGGTTTTCTCCAAAATATCTAGAGTGCTTTCACTGGCCAAGTCATAACCTTATTGCGTTTGAGAGCAGAACCATCATGACAGATGGTGACATCATATCATGCCCTGATATCTATGTCTTCACACAGGCAGTGATGCTGAGTAGCCCAAGCATGTCCCTCCGTGAGGTCATATGTTGCGTTGCCTCCATATTAAATCTCCTTTAATCCCTCTCAGATTCCTTCACAGGTAATATGAGGGATGTGGCTAGGCGAAGCAGGAAGGAATCCTCGCTCGTCTTGGTATAGCCTTGCGTTGCATTTTGTGAATGTCTCACTACGACATGCCCTATTGTAAACTCAGAGGAGCCTTGGTGTTAACACAGTGCTCTGTGCATGACTTAGGCCCCTTTAAAAAGCTTCTATAAAAAAAGACTGTCAATGTGATGTTCAGTCCCCAGTATGATTTACGACATAAATTGTTTGGTGGGACGACATTGGCTTGTGCTATTAGCGTCTATGGTAAAGTTGTTTATCTGTCTGTGTTTTTGCACGTTTTGGTTTTGAGTGAGAGTGACAGAGCATACAGTATATCACAGAGAGGTGAGATGTGGCCCAAATCCTCATAGGAGGTTTCATTTACACAGATTTACAGTGCATTCATAGCTTGAATTTGGCAACATTGTATAAAGGCCATTGACTTCATCATAGGAAAAAATACTAATAATAAACAAATTGTTGTATGGTTCAAGAGCAGATAGACTGGAAAAAGAGCTGTGATGTGAAACCATGTGAAAACCTTTTTCTTCATCCGTCTCTATAGATGAGCAAGGCACGGCAGTATGAGGTCAACTTCCACCATCAAGCCCCAGTCGTTTAAGAGATGGAGCTGTGCACAATGAACCTTAGACTAAGTCCCTTTGGCATTCCCAACTCATGCAGTTGGCAGTCTAATTAGGGCTCAAGTGAAGCTAGCAACTCATCTGGGACTCTTAAAAAATTCCAGCTCTGGAGTCCAGGACTGGACCATGGGCCAGACGTGCACTGGCTTATTGGCTTTACAGTTTGACTTCACCTCAGACTGTATATTTGGAATGGGCAAATAACTCCGCAGGTTAGTTCCCTGAAATAGCCGTCTCTGTTTTTCTCAGAGGGACTGCTTAACTTCGGTCAGCAGCGGGGTCCCTCTCTTTCTGCCAAAAGATTACATCTGCTCCCCCCCCCCGGTGTGACGAACTCAACCGTCTCCTCAAAAGCTCTTCACTTTCTCTCGAGCAGGAAACTCAAATGTGGCCAGCCCATACCACAAAAGCCTACAAACACAGCCTGTGGTAACATATGTAGGACATACTTTCAACCACTTATTGGCTGTTATTGCTTTTGGGGGGGTTTGCTCAAACCTCCACCACCCCCAAGCACCCCGACCCTCCTGGTGCTGGCCTGACCGGAACATCCACCCCCAGACCAAACAAACCGGACAGCAAACATTAGTGAAGCGTAGGTCCGTCAGATGGCATGCGGACACCGGGGAGGATGTGACCTTTGACCTCAGCTTCGGCCTGGCTGTCAGTCATGATCACTGGTGTGGGTCATCGCCACATAGGGAATTCCACCCATAACCTATCAGGATGATTAAAGACAGTGTTGCATTTCTCCCCGAAAGAGAGAAAGGCAATCAAGTTCACCTTCACATTATTGAGAATCCCTGAAAACAATGGCGGGGCCTTTGAGGCACACAGGAATTAGTCTCTCAAGCCAGTCTGAAAGAGATTAGTGGTGACAGAGCCACCTCTCAAATACCGAGCTTGGGTTACTTTCTTGGGAGATGGAGAGTTTAAGTGCTTTTAAATCCTCTGCACATGTGAGGACGAATACATCACCTCCCGGTGGGACTCGTGTCAAGATCGATCAACCTCAGCGACTCTTCCCATGCTCACACACACACACACAGAAGTGTAAACACACACACAAACACACACATACATATGGGCTGATATGTTGCGCATCTTGAATGACTAACATGTGCAGTGTTTCATATTATATGTTTATGCTGAGAGCCACAGAGAAAGAGACATTTAATTATTGAGCTATAGATCCTTTGTATTAATATAATCCATAGAAAGTAACAGAATAATTGCTATCAAAATAAAACACATTGTCCAGTTGCTGCATACAGGAGCAGCTGAAACTGAACAGAAATTGAACACACACAAGCGCACGCTCGCACACACACACACACAGAAGATGAGCCAGCAAACTGAATGCCAGCAACAATTTACACTCTGCTTCACTGAAAAAACTGAAGAGTCTCTTTATCCTTATTATGTTGTACAAAAAAAAACATGGCAAACATAACCACCAGATGTTATTTCTTTCTACACAGCTGACATAATCTCACCCATACTTTGTCCACAGCGAGATCATAAACTGCAAAAGTTAAGATTTTCAAAAGGGAAGCTTGCTTGGGTTCCATGAAACAGGAAAACAGGAGTTGCGCCACAGCATTCTCCTTGTTTGTGAACGTGTTAAAATAGCCTTGCCTGGGTGATCCAGCATGAATGGTTGCCAGCAACAGTAGTTAGCCTTTAAGCTCCCACACAGTGTTTTGCTTAACCTCTATCACATAAGGAGTAATCCCACCGAGAGTCAAGATCTCTCATGAGGGGAGGCTGTAGTGTCAGTGGGATGACTTGCACACGAAATCCCGCAATGGGGCTTCGGCATAACAACAGCATGCATTATAGAGGAATCTACTCCCTGACTTGGAGGAGTTATATTTATTTGCTTCGGCTTCGATATTTTATTTAGGTTCAAGTTCAAGTTTATTTTCCTGCTCATTGAGAACATACATTTTACACCATTTCACGGCTCAAAGACCTACACTCTCACTGGGCACGGAGAAACAGCCAGAGGGTGTAGGAAAACATCATTACCATCCAATAATATGTAATAAGCTGTTAGGCACACAGGTCTGCAAAGTAGGGGTTTCATTGGAATCTTACACAAGGGGCCAAGAGTGCAGTGAAGCCTTGCACAAGAAAACCTTCGAGAGCAACGCTGTTGTGATCAGAAATAAGAAAATGCATCCGAATTAAAACGGAAATAAAACGGAAAACAAACGTATTGTCTGAGAAGACCTCTGCTGCTTGTGGGCTTTCCCTCCTTGTTTGCTTCTCTGCTGTCGTCCCAGCTGCACCAGTCTTCGTCTCTGGTTACGGTGACCTCTGGCCAACGCGTCGCTCGGCTTCCAAAAGGACACCCTGGTCCTCACATTCACACCCACAGATCCCCCCGCCGTATTATGTCACCCCCTGAGCCCTTCCAGTTCGGAGAGGTCAGGGAGCAGACCTGCTGGTGAATAATCCATGTTTATGTGGCTCACGCTGGATGAGTGCACATCAAAGTTCACCACATAAAGGTTGTACAAGTTGATAAGAATCGTGATGAAATGCTTATTAACTTTAAATACTTTAAAGCCATAGTAAATCCTTTGCCTTTCTATTGCCAACATAAAAATGACAACCGTGTTACGAGTTCATATTTTGGTAATATCTGAATGATGTTATCAGTGGCAATAGCGGCTTCTTGAGACTGATAGTATATTTTTTCAACATTGCCCTACACATAATTCTCCCATGAGTTCTGCAGTAGAGGTACTGGGAACATTCTTTCTGTTTAGAGCCAGACATACACATTCCATTGTAGGCTGGAGCCAAGTGCCAGTCATAGGTCATTCTTGACCTGTTGCAAGCCAGTAGGGGTTACTCTCTAGTCAACTTCAATTGTATCAGCGTGATCACTGCGTTAGTTCACAAATGCTGACATTAAAGTTTCTTTTTTCTTCCCAATGATATTACCCTTGCCTGAATGAGAGGTACTTTTTGCTCTTTTAGTCATTTTTTTCTTCTTTTTAACCCAGTTTGATCAAAGCTGAACTTTAAAGGACAAAGACGTCATATGAGTCCTACGCTGTTCTAAACCTGATGGCGTGGGACTTTGAAAGAAAACAGCTAACGGGCTTTTTCCACTGAGCAACAAAGATATCACTTCTCCTTCCCTTAATAAGCATGGACACAGTTTTTTGGGGAAACCATTTGGACAACAACACCCCTTTTTTATTGAAAACACACGCAAACCATAACGTGCGGTAATTTCCCTAATTATTGGCGATGTCGGCATAAGAGTTCCTGTCAGGTTCACTGCTCTCTTGGACTCATAGCTCAAACTTTGCTGGCCGGTTACCATGGCTAAAATTCAAAAGGCATTAATGTCACAGGAAACTCTGCACAGCCCCTTCTCACAGACATACTCAAAATGTTTACATCTGAAAGAGGAACTCGACTGGGTCTCATCGCGGGGATGATTATCCCTCCCGGGGGAAATCAACAGGGATAGCAATGGAGCGCTTAATGCTGCCGCACTCCGGAGTGATGTCACCGGGCGTTTGCCTCTCCCTCGTGCTGATAGTGGAGCCATCTTCAGGCCGCCTCTAGGCCCTGATTACCCCTTTAATGTAACTCACATGTTCCTCTTGGCCCTCGTGACCTTGCAGAGTGATTGGTTTCAGTCTTGGCAGGGATGTTGACATAATAGCTTGGGCTGAAAATGCACCTTCGATTTCTCGGTCCAAAAGAGAAAGATGGGGTACCAGTGATTATGACAGGTGGTTCTGTGGTTTTCGTATGGTCGGTAAAAGGATTATGGCTCACCCTCAGCACAGCAGATAAAATGCTATTCCTGGCCAGTCCTGATCTTTTCCTTTTTTTGAGTGGGATAGGATTAATGCAAGGATAAAAAGGAGAATAAATGTCTGCACTCTGGAGTACAGCTCCAATATTTAATCGACTACTCAGTGTAGTTGATTAAATATTGGGAGTGTGTAGTCCATTTAACACTGGGAGCTGAAGTCCTGTGTAAGGACATTTATATCCTATCCTTTTTATCCAAAAATCTAACTCTGTCTGGCACCTGGTCTCGAAATAGGTAGGATCTGCACACAACCACTCTACTAAACATAAGATTAATGCAACACGGAGAAAAGTGATTTTGTTCTACTGTGGGCTTTTTTCTCTACATTGGCATCCTTTACTCAGCTGATGGTAAATTTTGGTGGTTATTGCTGTACATTTATCCAAAAATCTAACTCTGTCTGGCACCTGGTCTCAAAATAGGTAGGATCTGCACACAACTACTCTACTAAACATAAGATTAATGCAACACGGAGAAAAGTGATTTTGTTCTATTGTGGGCTTTTTTCTCTACATTGGCATCCTTTACTCAGCTGATGGTAAATTTTGGTGGTTATTGCTCTACAGTACATTTATCCAAAAATCTAACTCTGTCTGGCACCTGGTCTCAAAATAGGTAGGATCTGCACACAACTACTCTACTAAACATAAGATTAATGCAACACGGAGAAAAGTGATTTTGTTCTATTTTGGGCTTTTTTCTCTACATTGGCATCCTTTACTCAGCTGATGGTAAATTTTGGTGGTTATTGCTGTACATTAAAGCTCACACTACAACTCTACACATGGAGTATCCTGTATTCAAGGGTGCGTGATGTCAGACATGTTCTTACAGTATATGTGCTGTTTTAAGACACACAAAATCCAATCCAGGCCTGATGCACAACAGAAACAGAGTAGTGCGCCCTGTCATTGAGCAGTGTGCTAGTACTACCGACATACGTTTCTCACATACAGTCCACTAATCTGTCATCACTCCATAACAATGACAGTCTAGGAACATGACGCCAGAGGATTCATCACTCAGCAGCCTCTTCACAGGCACGAGGGTGGGGGTCGGGGTGCGGGGGCATTTGTACTGCACCTCTGGCTCTTTCTCTAATGGACTGTAAACTCTCCTCACCTATTCCTTGGGGTCAAAAGAAGCCACATCCGCAGGGAAGCAATCAGTTATGTCCGGCTCCAAAGGGTTTTCAAGCTGTGTCCATCCACTGGGCCCGTGCTACCCAGATGTGCTCGGGTAGATGTTATTCTGTTTGCATTAACAATTGTTTACATTTTAAATCTGTTTATTCTGTGAAAAATGTGTTATTGTTTTATCAGGCGAAGCATTTGCCATATAAAGTGAGTTGGCTGCTAGTACTTATCCTCAATGGAATTGGCTGTCAGATTGTCAGAACTCAGGCGACTGTAGATTCTCATCCAGAACCAAACTTTCCACTTACAGAACCAGATCACCATATAAGACGATGAAGATATGGTGACCTCTCTACCTTGTTAGAAAATCTGAAGCAAATTGGACAAGTAGTTTTTGAGTTATGTGAGCAAACACACACACACAGATGGACCCAATTACAAAATCCTTATCCTGTCACTGAGGGATTTTAAACAATCAGATGAGCATGATGCAATAACAAGCACATCTGAGTTGTGCAAGTGCAAAACAAACATGCACGTCAAATCAGCATCATTCAACAGCCCGACCTCTTCATTAAAAATAAAATACATCACAAATGAGATCAGCTGTTTATTCTTTGATGTTCAAAGCTTCACTTCAATAGAAAAAAAAATAAAGGCATCAATGATTGATATAATCACATCTGTTGCAGAATCATCCACCTGTTCTTCAGCCCTTGTCAGCAAGGGCACTGATTTCCCGGCAAGATATCGGCAGGGAGCAGGCTGGCACAGCGTGACATCACCGCCCATTCTCCTCCTCACCCTCACCCCCGCCAGCCTACCCGCTTTGAGCAACGCTGATTGTGGCATCAGTGCCCGTCCTGGCTAATTGATATCGATGGAGCATGAGGTTATCTGTGCCTGTGGATGATTGCCTGGTGTCACCCTCCTCATGGGGGTGGGTAGATGGAGGTTGGGTGCATTGGGAGGGGTGGAGGGAGGGTGGACAGTGGTGGTGAGGCTATCTCTCCCTGGCTCTCCCCTTATCTCACGCACCAGCGCTGGTCTTTGGGGACACGGCACGAGAGCGGCAGACTACACGGGTTGCGGGTTTGCGACGAAGCTGGCATGCAATCTATGGCAGAGGGCAACAGGGTGGCGAGGGACGGGAGAGCGGCTAAAAAGCATGTCTACTTCCACAACAAGAGCATAATGTGAACAGCCAGCTGCATCCACTTCAATCAAGCAATGCGCTGGATAAAAGAACCATCTTCAGTGAAAACTGTGCAGAGAGTCATGGCAACAAGCCTTAACTTGTTTTGCTTCTTTACTGCCAAAGCAGACGTTTCATGCTTTTGGAAACTCAACACACAAAATAATTGTGAACCTCTCCCCATGATAAAATGTTAGGCATGTCCTCAGAAAAGAAATGGCTTCTTCAAAGACAAGACATGACCAATGAAAAGGGCAAAAGCATTTAGTCATAATTAAAAAATACATGAAATGTAAACATTTCTTGTGCATGTATAGAAACCATTTTGTAGCATTATGTCTATTCTCTTTTGTAAGTACTAAGTTATTTTCTGGAATGTGGAAGGATGCATGAAGGAAATGTTCTTGTTTAGTGGTTAATGAAGCCTTCTTTTGTGTATCTCAGAGTCAGCTTATGGTGAAAGAACAGCACTCCTGGAGGATCCTCAGAGTGCCAAGTTTTCAGAGTGCTGGCAGAGGTAGCTTAGCCCACTGGCAAAATGTCCTTATTGTTAAATTTCACAACGCCAATGGCCTCAACAAAAACAAGCTCCAGGAACACTGAGGGCGATACTGCCATGCAAATATGCCTCTATATTTTATATTAGGAGTCAGATTCCGTAACAAATTCAGTTCAACAAAAACATCTCACAACTCACGTGCATAGCCCAGTTTTCTTTCTTTTCTTGTAGTTTCTCCATCAACTGTCCATAATACTGGATTCCAAACTGTAGAGGATTCAGATAGTATTTGGCAAACCCAGTTGCCTTTAAAGCAACATTTGTGTAAATAAATCCACAGAATAAACCCACTTGTTTTCCCCCCAATCAAATCCAAGACCATGAAGCCCTAAAAAGACCAATTTGCTTCTGTAATTGTATAAACAAACATGCTACATGCTGTTGACATCCTTTTCATTCCATACAGTAAATGTATTGATTTATAATCGTTTTGTTGATCATGTGACCCTGGTTGTCAAAACATTGTGGGGGGGTGGCGGTAGAGCAAGCAAAGTCAGTCTGCTGCCAGACTTAGAGCGCTGATGTCGCCTTCACTGGGGAAATACAGTGATAATTGCTGTGGAAAGAGGTGCCTGACGAGGCGCCCGACTTTAATTTCATTTCACATCCAATAAGGAGGCAGCCAAGCGTGGGAGAGGAATCAGACCAGACCAGGCGGCCGCTCCTCGGCGCAGGCATGGGACTCGGCGGATCCCAGGCGGAGGACTGGGACGGTGGTGTGATTAGAGGTGAGTGATTGGAAGTCTCTCGGAGACAAGAAAGCCATCAGGCCCTCATCATGCTCTCTCCTCATTCGCTTCACCCACCTCCCTTTCCTTGCCCCCCTGGACCTCCTCACACGCACTCCTCACACCCCCACAATCAACCTCAAGCCTTGCTGGTCCATGTCCTGTCTCACAACAACCTTGATAAGATACTGTTCCTTTTCCTTTAGATGACTATTGACATGATTGGGCAGTTACAGTATAAACTCCTACTCATGCACTCATAAACAAACCGTTACTTTGGAAAGCACCGTCAAAACATTTGGCTTTACCTGATCAGTTGTGTTTTAGTTCACGTGGGCAGGATGTTTGAACCACAAAAAAATTAAGTGTGCTAATTGCCTTTAACTCCGCACCATTATAGAGACAGAAATAATTTGTTCCAGCAGCTTCCCATTGCTCAGCAACCTAACATGCCAAATCACACAAAACAAGCCAAGCCGTTGAGCTCCGTGTTGCGCTAAGGCTTTTCCATGACACCAGGAAACACAAACAAAATGGCATGTTCTGTCAGATGTAAGGAATGCCGAAAGCAGGGCCCATCTTAATTCAGCGCTATACCCAGAGACGGGGCACAGGTCGTGGGAACGCCGCAGATAGGCTGCTTGCACTCCTCCTTAGCATTGACAGGCAGCTTTTGGTGGACACGTACATACTGAGCAGATATCCGGTGAAGCAACAACACGGAGGATTGTTCATCTGCACAAGTCCTTCGTCGAGCCTTATCTGAATGAGCTGATGGATAGACGTGGATCCGGAACGGGAAAAGTTGCTCAAAAAAACAAATCTTTGTCTAAAACTAGCAAGCTAGCCTGTTACCAGCCAATAGACTTTCCTTGCCAACACTAACAACAGCTTGGCTGACAGAGCCATAGGTACCTTTTTACTGATTTGTCTCGGCTCAATATTTGGAGATGTCAAGCTATAAAAGCTGTTTTGGCAGCGTTATGTCCCTGGATCACAAAACTAAATAGTGAATATCTTTGGTGACCAGTGAGGACAACATCTGTGTTTATCTCCCTGTCTTATGTACAGTACCATCACATTTTGAGGACACTAATAAAACTACAAAAACTACAACACAAGTAGTAAAAAAAACTGCATACGCCACTGATAATGTCAAGATGGTTCTATGGATTACACACTGATCTGATGAATAAAAAGCCCTTTTAGGAGCAACTATGTTCAAAGAATGAGAAGCTTCTTCACAAACACGCTCAACAACAAGGTGGGAATATCTAAAAAAAAATCTTATCTAATTCAGCTGTTAATTTTTGTGTTGTGACTTAGTGGGCGCTTTTCCCATCATTGTACAACCTGCATTCTTATCCGTATCACTGCACGACATACTATGTTATCTTTGGCTTCAAACAAAAGGCAGACGCTGAGCTGAAACAAGGGGGCAGATCATCAGTGTGTGGGTCTGCTCACTCAAGGCCCTCTGCACGGCATCGAGATTTGTGCGGGAAATGCCCCTGCACTTTAAAGGAGAATGAGGGTATTTGAGTTAGATTGCTTGGATAGCATTTAGAGGGCCACAACGCCACACACGTGAAGACACACACATCTCTAGCTAACACGCAACATGATGGATTACGGCATCATCACAGACGGCAGAAGTAACAAAAACATGATTTGTAATGCACATCATCAGTGAGACCCACACTGATTAGCTGGGATGGTAACTGGATTAGCGTTGATTAGTCTCTGAATCACACTGCATGCTTCTGTACTTGGGAATGATATTTTCTTAGGAAAATTGGACAAAACTGCTGACACTGACAATGTACTGTATCAATCGAGTCAGCAGAGTTATTAAAAGCATGACCAGCATGTTACAGCATGTATGAGTTCACATTTAGCCTGCACTCTAGCCTGTAGTGGAATACGAAATGTATTACAGTATTTTGAGGACAGCAGTTTTGGTAAATTAGTAAATACTGGTCAAACATTACTATGGTGCATACCACCTGCCCCCAAAGCCAAAAGACACACACACACAGGACAACTTCCCCTCCACCTGCCTCTCAGCCTTGCGTGATAGAATTTGAGGGATGTTTTTCAGCGCTGGCTCACTGAGAGCTGACAGGCGGCAGAGGAGAACTTTGTTTTGATGACATCAGATGCTTATCTGGGTTGGCTCTCGCCAGAGTCTGGGAGTAGACACGCTACAGGTTATCGTCTCCTCCCAGCCAGGCGTGAATGGCCCAGTCGCGCCCGCTATCCAGGACGCAGTCTTTGTCCCAGGCCTGTGAAGGCGGGAGCGATCCAGAATGCTGAGTGTTTGTGATGGGACAGATGAGCCTGTTTAGATTCACTAATGCTATTGAATTTATACAGTTTACTCGCTTTTTCATTTGTTTTACCTATCACTGTTTGTTGTGGTGCTTGCATCTTGTTGCTTTTTGCAGCGTTGCAGTTAGGACTGGCTGTTGTTATCTCGTATCAACACTCTGAGAAATGTTTGAAAATGCTAGCCTTTTGGAAATGTCAACATTTGTTCTAAAAAATATATGTTTATGCTGCACAGCCCTATTCCAAACACAATACATGAATCCCACAGATTTAAGCTTCATATAATATTTGTTATATAACTAAGCAATACACAAAGGGTAATTTTAGTAAGAACATTAATTTCACAGCTCTTGACCCAAGATTGCTTGGGATGCAGGCTTCTGATGGTTGCCCACACACATAGCAAGAGATCTATTTATGATGGTTGAGGATACTTGCAAAAGTGCACTGTTTACCCACCAACTACCCCAAGAACAAATACGAAAAAAGATACAAAGAACAAAACAATGTCTAACAATAACAACACTTTGTCCATGGTACACAGTTCAACATAAGAAAAACAGCAGGAAATGAATCACCATTACCCATTAAGCTTCTTTAACAGTCAATAATCAATCAGTGCTAAGTTTTATTTCTGTGCATTAACGTAATTTATGGGTGGGGGGCGCCTACATAGTGTGGGCAAACTCTGGTCTCTGGGCCCCTCTCCCAACCAAACACACGGTGTACCTTCTCACCTCTTACATAAAAGATCGTTTAAAATAATATTTACAGTCCAGCTGGATCCCTCTTTCAAAGAGTGCAATTAATTTTGGATTAGAGGTGTTAAACATTGTTGATCTTATGTTCCGTTGTAAGCTCAGAGTGGAGTGGGTGTGTTTATAGGGAACAGTGGCCTCTGGTAAAGATTTGCTAAATAAATACAACCATGTAAACAGATGAGCATACTTATGAGTGATACTAAGAATTATTTCAACCAGCAGGTCACCGCTCAATATTTCTCCGGGAAAAGAAAGGCAGAGCAAGATTACTTACACCAAGAGAACCTGAGACATTTTTTCCATGCACTCACCTCTTGGCACAGCAAATCATTTAGTATCTTTTTTCACGTCCCATCCTCTCCAAATACCTCACAGTGGCAATATACGAGAGTGTGTCTTTCCCCAGAGTTACCGTCTGGATGTTTGGACGACTTTTTGACCCTTTTGATGTAGGGCTTTGATCATTTACTAAAACTTGGCGATAAAATAATCAGCAAGTAGCAGAAGATTATTTGGAGACAAAATCCAGATATGTGTTTCTGAGGTCTGCCCCCCACTTTTGGGTGTAGTGTTGGACTGGAGCCAACAAGGCAGGCATGTCAACATGGCTGCCAAATGCTGTGAAAGACTTGCAACAGCCCTCCTTTACTAGCGGAAGTCATGGAGAATTCATCACTGTTTATTCAATAATGACAGCCATACGAGTTTGTCCTTTGTGTGATTCATCACCCCCAGATTAGCCTGATACTTTTCTCATCTTTTCACTCATTCCTCTTCCTTCAGTTCATTCACGAGAACGGTAAAAAAGAACGGGGGAAAGAGAGAGATTGATTAGCTCTGGGGATGAGCTCTCCCTCAAGTACCTCGTCTCTCATCAGTCTTGCTCTTCCCCCTCTTCCTCAGCTGTGCCATTATCGCAGACAGTGAGAAGCCCTGGAGACTCCCCAAACCTCGGCTCAAAAGCTCATCGAGTCGCCAGACGACCGGAGAGAGTCATGCAGGTTTCACGTCTGGCTGTGAGAAACCAGGAGAAGACACGCAATCACAAGGATCGAAAAAAAAAAATGAAGGGCTTTATCTACCCCGCAGTCTTTAGTGCTTAATCAAGAGTGGAGATAACTGGCTCATGCAAAAACAAAGACCTAATCTTCCCATTCCATCTCATCAACAAAACGCCGCCATCAACCAACAAGCAGGTTCAGGATGCCAGTGGCAGACTATGACAGAACGGAGGGAACAAAGGAGGGGAGGGAAGGAGGGAGGGAGGAGAGAGGGAATAAGAACGACAGAGATAAGAGAAAGATGGAGACAAATAGATACATGTGCACTAAAGAGAGAAGGGGGCAGTGGGAGGGAGTTGACTGCCTGCCCTGCAAGTGACACTTGGTGAGTGAGGCCGTGTCAGGTTGCATGGGCCACAGAGAGAAGATGAGCCACTAGGAGCGAGAGTACTCATCCACGTTTGCTCCGGCACACACATTCCATCTGCAGCGGGCGTAGGGAGTGGCCTGCCTGTGATCCTCTTACAAGGGCTTCACACACACGGCTGCCAACGGGGCTGTCGTCAGCTGGCCCGAGCCGCGGCGTCTGTGAAACGGGAGATCTAAGGGCGCGAGATGGATGGCTTTAGAGGACTTGGAAGGGAGTTCCTTGCCAAGGCCCAAGTGGGAAGGGAATCCGCGATGCGGTCGCCCCTGCAAGGGTGCCTTGGGTCAAAGAGCCAAGGGCCGAACAGTCTCAGGGAGGAGCATGGAAGGAAAGAGGCGGTGGAAGTGCAGGGCGGGTTCAAAGGGCCAGGTGCAGAGGTCACTCATCACAAGTGAGAGTGTTGATGGGCCGCCAAACCCGATAGGGACAGTCTGAAGGCTGAAAAAAAGTGGGGTTCTTGTATACGAGGCTTTTTAATGCATTCGAGGAAAATAATAATAATAAAAAAAAGAGCTGTATAGGTATGTAGCACTCAGATGGAAAAAAAAGTGTGGAGGAACTGCTTGCACAGGTGTAAGATGGTGTGATTACTCTTCACTATTTGCCTGGAGTCTGCCAAAGTGGAATATGGTGTTGTTGGGTTTGGAGGGGTGGGTGAGCTCCCATCCGGGATGCAATGGCCAATATAACTTTTCAGAAAAAAAAAGAGGGAAGGCGGCAGCCTGTTTGTAGCGCTATCGGGTTTCTTCACGACTTGTTGCCTGGTACTAAATAAACTCTGGCATGTGGTGTCAACATCTGATCCCTGCTGAAAGGACCAGTGACCCTGAAGTAGTTCTTACTAGCCCACCTTGTCCTCTTCCTCCTTTTCCCAATCCTCCCCCAACACTCCCAGGGCGAGTTCCTTCGCCGTCATGACGGAATTCTTAGCCCCCTGCTACAGAGCACCATAACACAGTGAATGGCCAACCCAGCCACTGCTGTGATAACGAGACAGCCATGGGCACTGGGCCCGCCATAGAGTGTACTGCAGGAGGTGTTTCTGTGGGAGGGGGTCGCAAATAACTCCCTCCCTGCGGAGAGAGTGATTGTTATATTGGGGACAACTTAACAAGTCAGCTTTCAATCAAATTAATTGTAGACTTGCAGACTAGCAAAGCAGTCACTGCAAAATGAAGTTCAAGGCATTTTAATTAAAAAAGGTCCACGTTAAACAGATTTTTATAATCATTGTGTACTTAAGAGAGTGATTGCTAATGAAATATTTGATGGGCAAACACAAATAATCTCATTCATTTATTCCAAGATTAGTAAGAAGAAACCCCTTACTAGGAGAATGTGGTTTGTGGTTGTTGAGGCGCTACCAATTTTTATGTTTTTTTTTTTTTACATTTTATATCTCATATTCAACTGTGCAAACTCCCATTAATTATTTACAGGTTAGAGAATCACACAAGGCCAACTACTCTAAATCAATGCCACCGTCATCAAGTGGGAAAATTCTGAGCAGGAAAAAAGAGGACTCCCTGCCTGCCATAAATTTATCATCACAGAGAAATGGAACAATCGATAGCGCGCACCCTTGAGAAGAAGAGGCTAATGCACTGCTTCAGTTGAGGCCTGTTAGCTATGGCATACTGAGCACGGACTAAAGGGAGACAGAGATGGAGACAGCAGGAAAATCGATGCCCCACACCTCCTCCACAAACACACACACTATCTTCCACCTGGCCTGAGTCCAAGCATGCATGGAGCAGATAATACTGTAAGCCAACCACACCAATTGGGAAGAAGCTCTGGGTGTACATTTCTTTGTATCACTTAGGTAATTGTCAGAGAAATATCAACAACTAAAAACAGCCCTTGTCTCACAGTCTAGACTGATACTTCCTTTTATAGAGGCTATTATTTAAACAAGATAATTTTGGTATATCAATCCAAAACATGAAGGTCTACCCAGATCTGCTTTTATGCTAGATTAAAGGAAGACTGTTCCTGCTCACAAAATGTTGCCTCTAGCAATGACTGACAAGGAACATGGCAGTTTGCTTCTTTTGTCCAGTTGCTGTTAAATGTAGATTCAAATGGGAAAAAGATTTTGTCTACAACTAACATATTTAATCTTGCTTTTTTTACTTTGTTTTCTGAAATTGTGATTAGTTAAGGATATAATATTTGTGTATGTGTTGATGTTGCTGTCCTGAGACAGAAAAAGAAAAATAGTTTGATGGTGATTTTCAGCATTCAATATAAAACCAAGTAGTCTCTAGATACCACAAAGACAAAAGACGACAGCTTTTTCCAAGGGCCTTTCATCTGTCCTACACCACCTGCTGAAACTATGCAAATAATATAAATAAATCCATATTCATGTGTCGTTGGCCTTGCATGAGATAAACACAACTTGGTGGTGCTCAGTAACACATCATTTCTCTCCTGTGGGACTTACAATGACGTGCCTCTGGCCAGAGTTCATCTGCTTCTATGGACTACTCTACAGCTTGAGGTTTTCATAACAGCTGCCCCAACTGAAATGACACAGGAATAACAACAGCTGGTTCAAAATGCGCAGACAGATACAGGAAGAGATGGAGATGGAAGAAGAGCGAGAGCGCGTGAGACAGGGACAGATAAAGAGGTTTTTCTCAGAACACTCAGTTCTCTCTCCCTCTCTCTCATGCAGCTGCTGTTCTGAAGTCACTTGCCCCTCTGCAAGGGGGGATCATCTCTATCATACTGGTAATAGGGCCAGCAGTGTAGTCTTCCACTGATTGCCTCTCACAGTCCAAAAATCACATTTGAGATTTACTCTCTGGGCATGTAAATATGCACTCCCCAAAGAACAGACAAGCTGCCCAGTAGTTCAGGGTAGAGTTCGGAATTCTCCACTACCACGTGCCACCACTTTCTCCTGGAAGTCTAGAAGTCCAAGCTAGAAGTCCAATCCTTCTACCAGCAGGTCTTCAAATAGGGTTCTCAATTAAGACCCACGGGAACAGCGGGACAAAAGTCAGCAGGAGGTAAACTATGTCTCCAATTTGATATGTTTTCCTGAAATGTTGAGCGGCCATTCAGTTTGGGGTAGATGGAGGAGGAGGAGGTGGGGATGGGGGGTGGGGATGGGGGGGGTGGTAAAGAAACAAAACCAGGGGCCGGGGTCCTCCCTGGGACGACGAGTAAACCCCGGGGGCCTCTCAGAAGATCTGCTCGGGAGGCTGAAAGAAAGCTCTGACTCCTGTAGAGAGGGGAGATTAGTGTGCTGAAGTGTCTCCCTTTGTTTCAAGGAAGAAAGAAAGAGGAAAACAGTGCTGATTTCTCACCGCGGCCTGAGAGGACTCTAGAGAATGTAGAGGAAAGATCAGCTTAGCGAGGACCCCGCCGTCTCCTTTTCCCTACGCGGTGGTGGTGGTGGTGGCTGTTGTTGTTGTGGGGAGGGATTTTTTTGTTTTCACCTCATGTTTAGACTCACTCCTCGACTCCCTGGAAACCGGAGCCGTGGCTGTGGCTGTGTGATCACCTCCATTCACTCTGTGTCTTGTCGAGAGGCTGAATAATTTATCAAGGCCCTCCACAGCTATTATGACTTTTGATTGAGGCTGTTGATGTGTCTTTTTTGTTGGAAAATAAATGAAGAGGCGACAACAAAACAGCGTTTCATCATCAATTGCCGGAAAAAGGGGGGGAGGCAACACAAGCACCCCCCACACCCCCCTTTGACTTTTCTCACAGAACAATGTGACGCTTCTGTTGAAAGTGATATGTTTTCATGGCTGCGGAGCACAGGAGATCCTGCACCCTAAATGATCGGGTGTGACCGATTTCACGGATTAGTTTTAAGTTCCGTGCAACCATCTCTGCACTGCTGTCTCTGTTTCTGCCTCCCTGACCTCGTCATGTGCGGCTGGAGCCAGGTGATGTTTATGCACTCTCCTATTGCATACGTTACTCAGCCACTTCATCTTCATTTCGTGAACAGGGCCACATGGCAACAGAGGCCGCACTCCCCATCTCCCACCCTGTGTGAAAGGTGAAAGCCATATAGAAATATTTAGCACATGCTACACCGACACTTTCGCCTCTGACCACTGGCTATAAAACTTTTGCAAACCATGATGTATGAGTTTCTACACGCATGCTGAACTGTGAAAATCTGCACCCTCCCTGATTGCTCCCAAAGCTGTTTGTTTCTAATTTATTTATTTTCTCTCAGCTCTCTTGGCACAGTCTCAGAGTCCAGAATAAACACTCCGAACCTCTTATCGTACACTCAAAATGAGCACTGGACAATCAACAAAAGACACACAAGTGCCAAGGGGCTATACCTCACACCCTTCGAGAGCAGTTATTCATAACAACAGTTAGAGTTTCTGCGTAAATGTTGTCATTCCAGATGTGAAGTTCATATTCATTTCTGCGGTCCTGTAGGAAAAGTCTTGGAAATATGTTTACGCTGTCCCATGCCTCCAACTACCCCACAAAGAGTATCAGCAAACTTTATATTCTGTCTCACCACTCTAACTAACCACTAACTACATTTCCAGACTCCTTTCTACATTCATGCAAACGCATATAACAGGTCCAGGTGTGCTGCATTAAAACTAGCTCATTTTCCATGCTGGTGGGTCCTGGCATTTTAATGCCAACATGCCAGCAGAGGTTAAGCTCATTTAGAATAGAAATTGTGAAGTGGAAGACAGTGCTTTTGTCATCGTTGGGGAGCGCACCTATGTTCCACGGGTCCTATGCTCCCCACTTTGTATGGGACAGGGGAACAACACCTTTTTTTGGACATTTTAAAAAGGGTCCTATGTTCCCCGGTATGTATTGCGACCGGGGAACATAGGACCCTTTTGGGGGAAACCGAGGAACATAGGACCCGGGGAACATAGGGATGACCCCCATCGTTGTAGTAAGAATCCGTGCTGAGGAAAAATGGATCAATTGTGCTGCCCCAACTTGCCAACACAGCATGCAAGTACAGTAATAGCATATTCAGCCTCCACCTGGTGTCGCACGCTAACCGAGTGCTGGCACGAGATCGCAATGTGCATATACACATCCACATCCAAATCAAACTCTGAGAATTATGAAACAAATCTGTCAACAGCTCCAGCAGTCAAGGTGTCTGACTGACATTTACTATGGGGGAGAGTGCTGGGGGGGTATCGTAATGATGAGGAGAAGCTGGGAGAATCATCAGAGATTGGGGGTGGGAGTGTGGGTAGCTCTTTTACATTGCAGATGTGTGGACATATGACGGAGAGAGAGGGAGGAAAGCCAGATGTTTCCCTCAAGACACATCTTTGCTTTCACCCATTGTTGAAAAATAAAGAGCAGAAATTGAAACTTGAACCCCACCATCAACTCCCCCCGCCCCACCCCCAGGCTCATTTCAGTTGCAGAATGTATGGGTTAAGCTTTGATATGAGACACTGAGAAAGTATTTGACTCACAAAACAACCACCTTGACTTCCGTCTTGTGTTAAACAGAGGGTAAGACCCAAAGACAGATTTTGATCAATGTTCTTGGCTGTTACTAAAAGCTTCCTCCCCTGGTCTGCTGTCTCCAGGAAAATGGAGAAGATCTGATGGAACCGGCTGACCCCAATAAACTACGCTGAGCTGGTGTTGACGTTGTGTTGACCAGAACCGATTCGCTGATCCCTCTGCTTTACTCGTTTCAAAATAAAATGGATGAGTGGCTTGCCCTCTATGGTGGCCCCCACTCTCTGCATGTCTCCCGATGCATTCAGCAGGGAAAGCTGGATTCCCCTATGCAGCCTCTTAAACACGTGTTGAATTTTCTCGCCATGCTCAATAGTCAAACACCTGTTCATCAGGTTTCCAGACATAATTTTTACACATGTGGATCCATTTAAATGGTTCTGGTAAACACCTCCTTTAACGCTCGTTAGCCTGAAGACAACGGACTGAGAGAAACGTACTGTCTGCTAGACATTCTTCTATTTCCACTCATGAACCAGTTTTGGAGCTCATATGCAGAGGTCCTGCTGCTCGGCGAGCTCTCTCAAGTACTGCCCATTTAAGCCTGTGGAAAGAGTGCAGAGGCGACCACTGAGTCAAAGTGTGTGCTCGCCGTTCCGTTCACTGTCACTCGTAAAGTTCGACATGACGGCCCTGCAGGATTCAGAGTAGGATCATTAAAGTGTTGAACATTCAGCATAGGCTTTCCTTAAGGATGAATGCCTGAGGTATATTAGCCCCTGCTACAGCTGAGTGAATTTACACTAGGCTGTTGTTCTGCCTGACATATTCTATATAATGTCTAAACTATTTACTGTGTCTTCTTGCCATTTTGCCTTAAAAAAAAAGAAGAAAATCACTAACATCTTGATGATCTTCTAATACGGGACTGTTGCCAGGATAGCATTTAAAAACAGGTGTTACTGGATATTTCCTGGATGTGGGATTGTACGGGAATAGTGTATACCACTGCTAAATTTGGGCTGTTGCTTGAGTTCCTTGTTATCCTCGTTCCTGCGTCCTCATTATCATTCTTAGCCCCTCTCCCTGTGGAGGATTACACCACAATACGCTTCTGCCAGAGTTTTCTTCTCTTGGCTCCAGGTTGTATTTCTCCCTGCAACAGGTTCCTTTTCTGTCTCCCAGTGATGGTTTCCTGGGGTTTACAGATAGTGGCTTGACTTTAACAATGCCTGTGATTTCCAAGTTCATGTTCAGGTTGACTGTTCAATATTTCATTGAAGACTGAAAAAAAGCCTGATATCTATACTGGAATACTTGCAGCTTTCTCTTTGGACCGTTTGGAACAACAAAGGAGGCCCACAGGAACTGGGATTTAACATTTAATATCGGCACACATGTGACTGCAATGAACCCTGAGTTTGTACAAAAAGAGATGACATTTGACCCTTACATGCAACTTTATAGAAGTCAGATGCCCCTGTTCTTTCCAGTCCTGGTTTAAATATTCCAGAGGGACTAAGATTTCAGACCCTTTAATTCAGGAAGTATTGGATGCAGGAAGATTTAACTCAAATAAGCTGTGGAATTTGTCAACACAGAGTTACCCTCAAGCCTGGTCTGAATCAAACGATTATGGCATTGTCTATGGTGTCAAATTCAGAAAGGAACCCCATCTGAGTGCAAACAGGCAGTGGACTTGAATAGGAAAGGGTCCTCCATGGCTGGAAAAAGTTTTGAGGCAAAATCTGCGATAATTTGTTTCAACAGGCATTAGCGCAATCACATACACACTCACACGTGCACGTTTTCAACGGCGTCTGTACTTAACGGATTTCTCCCCCGACAGTTCTCCGCGCTGCTCCCAGACCCGTCCGGACTCTTCTGCATGAATTGGAGTAGACATGAAGCGCACACTCAACCCTCTTTAGAAGGGCACCTTTGGCTCTTTCATTTCCTCTGCCATGTGGCCCCCTTGGTCCGTGTCAGCATTCCTTCACACCTCTGGCTCCCAGCTGGAGAAGGGTTCTGATAGGGTCCAGATGTGTCACTGATAGAAACCACAGATTTTGAGGGAGCGACATCAATCCTCCATTGGTTCCACTTGCATTCAGAGTTTTCTGTCTGAAGACATATGTCCATATTGTCCATTTCACGTGCAAGCGTATGACAGGCCAGACATTTAGAATCGCATATTATGCACAAGAATGATGAAATCTATGTTCATAGATTACAAACAAGTTTTAGTAACTGCTTGTGTACAAGGCTACACCAAGATGTTAGGGCGCATGCAAAATGGATCTACTTTGTAAAAAGCATGAATATTGCTGCTTTGGGAATAAAGCATCTGCTATCTACACGAAAGTTTCAAAGAAAATGATCCAAGTTCGTTGTAAAAGATTAGATGTTTTTTTTTTCCCCTCTTTCATTTAGCCTAAATGGTTCCAAGTTTAAGTCACTGAGGTTTTATTCTGGCTCTTGCTGTACATAGATCCCCTACCAGGCTCTGTGGAGCAGAAAGTAAATGACTGCCTTGGCACGCACAAGACATAGCTGGGAAAGATAGTGAAAACTCCCCTTCCTTTCAAAGTGACAATGTTCCTTTCTCTACTATGAGTATACTAATGATCAGCTCCAGCCTTAGGAAGTGTACTTAGTGTGTGCTCTAGGTAGTAACCTACTGTATCAGTGAGCAAACAGCAAACACAACCCACATCAGCAGAGCTCATTTATATTATGTATGCTGATTTAGATATTGTATTCTGATATGTTAAAATTCTAATAGTATATTAATATAAAATATAAGTATTAAGAAGGTTAGTTTTGTTACATTTCTGAATGAGTAGCCTGTGGACTTCTCCTCAAGGGCCACTGTGTGACTGCACTTCAGAAGCATTGCAAGTTTTGAATCAGTGAAATGTCTTCTTTCTAGGAGCATTCTCCTCCCCAGCCATGACCTTTGGTTTAATCTCTTTAAACCACTGCCCCATCCCACCTCAGGAATTTCCTTTCAGTGTCAAGATAACTTCAACCATCATATTTTAATTTGAGTTGTCTTCTCTTTTTTATGTATTTTATGCACTCCCTTCCCCAATATGGCATCTAGCAAAGTGTTTGTAACATTTCCTTGCCTTCGACATGCTGATGTGTCAGTCACAGATAACTTTCGATCTATGCGGCTTTTTGTTTGTGTTGTTTATCTTCATCCTCAATTTCCCCCAACCCCCCATACTTGAAAATGACAGGGGTGTGACCGGCTAACATGACACACGTCCCATCACATAGACACATCTGGGTAACATATGGGGGTAGAGCCGCTGTGTATTTGAGTGTGTGTGTGTGTGTGTGTGTGTGTATATATGTGTGCGTGCACACACGTGTGCGTGTGTGTGTACTGTATGTGTGTCTGTGTGTGCGTGTGTGACTTAAAATGTGTGTATTATGTGTGCGTGCTTGTGAGTGTGACATGCAAATACAAGGACACGATCAGTAATCTGATCATGCAAAGATTATCTAAAATATCCCCCCTTCCAGATGGATGTGTGCAATGCAATAGCTTTCGTGAGACGAGCGGAAACAAAGGCAAAGACTTACAACATAGAGCTGACTAATTGTGGGAAGCATCAAGTCAAATATATGCAAGAGCCATCCATATTTCAACTCAAATGCTGGAACTTATGAGGTGCCGACTGATCTCTTTGTTTTGGTTGAGATGGTTTATGTCGAAAATGTCCCCGATGAGATTTGTATTGTTTTCTCGTGATTTGCCTCGGTTTATGTTTTTGTTTTTCTTTTACGTTAGAGCCTGACTCATTGTAATAATTACAGGCCGCATGACGGGAAAAAACTCTAAACACTCTAATAAATAAACTCATTCTCTTTTTTGCCCCACTCAGTAAATGCTAAGGAATGTGTGTGTGTGTGTGTGTGTATAAGAACGTGTTTGTGTGCACTTGAAAAGGTTATCAGTGTGTTTAATCGATATCACCTGACGCACGATCCATACACCTGATTAAATCAGCATCCTGTTTAAGGTGTGAAGTGCAGGCACCAGGATGTCATAAAAGACGACTGGAAAGACATACCACCACCCCCCCCCCCCCCCCCCCCCCCCATCTAATTGCACCAGAGGATGTGAACTCATCCGAGCTTCCTCTTCTTGAGGCAGCCTGTATAACTTTATTAAAGTCAGTGCAAGTAATCCCATTTGGATATTGTTACCAACATAGGAGAGTGAGGGGCAGCTCAACAAAGAAAAGCTGGAGGATGGGGGATCATAAGGCCCTTGTGTGGGGGATCATGGCTGCGGTAATGAGGATTATGACTATTCATTAGCCTGGACGCCAGTCTCGCAGACTGGCCACTCTGGTTATACTTAACCCTATGTTAAATGGACCACAGGACACTGAGCAAACAATTGCAGCATTGAGCTTTTTTTAAGTAATACCGATTGCTTATTTATGAAGTAGGACTCTATGATGCACCATGTGGCTGTAAGCACAAAGTATATTGTGACAACAAGAAATGCAGGGATACTACATAGATATGATTCAGGGCAAGTTCCCTGCAACCAGAGTCCCATTTGGAAAGAATTGGTAGGCGGAATTCACTGGCCTGCCTGTCTGTCAGCAAGAACACTAATGACCCCCTAATCCACATGCACACACTAGCACACTGGCACACACCCAGACACACACACACACGCACACACACACACACACACACACACACACACACACACGCATGCACAGAGACAGAGAATGAGAGTGCACATACCTGGGATTAATGGAGCTTTAAACGAAAAAGCAATTACAGCAGGACATCATAACAAGCTGGCCTAAAAGCATTCTCGTATCTCTGTTAGTCAGGGCACAGCTTGAGATTGCATTCCCATTTTGGCCCACGGTTGATTCATTAATGACACAATGTGCAGCTCGGCCATGGAATGCCTCTATTACACCATACTGATTACCCTCTTTCTGTCCTGAACTCCCAGCGGCCCAGTGTCTTAGCGCCTAGCCTGTCCCCCTTTTGTTTAAACCTAGATAAATACTGTAGTAGTAGTGCATTCAAATCCTATAAAGAGACACAGTCCATTTAGACATGTCATTGTTATAATGAAGTAATATTGTTACTCCTTTGCGCTGAACCTCATTCTTGAGAAATGAATGAATGAGATTATGTGCAGTTGCTGTCACTAACAGAGGGTCACTGGAGGAGCCTGGAGGAGCCATTTTGAGGGCCAGACCTGCAGCGGTGGCACTCCTCCACGGCTGGCCTGCAGCGAGAGGCCGGAGTAAATGAGGATGGAAATAGAGTTCCTCCATCTGCTCTGCTCTCCCACAGGACCACAGTAGAACGAGACTTTCACTATCACTAAGCATCAGCACAGCCCAAGACATTCCCATAAAACTTTTGAATGACATGGACACAAAGAGTAAAGGACACATATTTATATATATATATATATATATATAGGATTGTATAACGGCAAGTGCACAACTACAGGGACCATACGATGGGTCAGTTTCAGTTCAACGACCATGTGCAGAGATCCACCTTAGGGGATGCATCTGTAAAAGCAAAAGTACAGTCTGTGCAAATGTAATACTGGTGGGAAAGTGAATGAAGAAAACAGTAACATATGCTACTGCCAAATATCACAGCACACATTAGATATAATGTGTTGTAGGTTCAATGCCAATGTTTGTCTGGAGTTCTTATTGTGCTGAGGGTCAAAATGGCGTGACTGAATTTTGACCATCCTTTGCAGCATTTGCCAAGTCAGTTCCTGCCAGTTCTGGAGTATGGTGGTTCAGTCAGCAAGAAACTAATGCACAATTACACTAATCCTGAAGAAGGTTTGAGGGTTCACAGTGAAGGTTGTTTCAACAAAGCAGCGCAGTGAAATAACACTGTGGATTTGAAGGAATTCCATTAAATGCTGAAGTAAAGTACAGTGCAATTACCACATACTTATCACACCTCCATGGTAATCCTCAACTGAGAAATGCAGTCATTTTGTGTCATAAACGGAGTGCTCTGGGAGAATGCAAATGAACGAATGAATGAATGCATAAACAAACCCAAAAAACAAACACATGCCCCAAATCGTGTCAAAACAAGTGTCCTAACTAGGCTGAAGATCCTTTAAATACCGCCTTTCTGGATATTCGGAAATCCTGACCTCCGAATGAGGAAAAATGACTTGACAGCAAAGTCGGGTCGGATTTTATGTTCGGAGACTCATGTGGAACTTGTGTGCTCTGCGGTAACCGGCTTGACGTCACAATCATGCTCTTCAACCACCATGGCCTCCCTTGCAAAAAACACAACAACAGGCGAATCTCATTCTCCTTTGCCTGGCAAGGTAATTCAAGATGCCTGAGGCATTCTCCTTCCTGCTCAACCATAGTAAGCAGTTTTAATAACTTATGTATTATGCATTTCCTGTAAAGACTACACAAAAACACAATCATGTTACTGGGGGGGATCTATATTTGATTCTCATGAACACACTTTTCTTTGGAAGTCGGGATTTTTAAAGTTGGGTCCTCTAAGTTTACAGTCATCACGTAGGCAGTATACAGTAAGTCCTCATGCAAGGGTAAACATTCTGACAGTCGTTCCACTCTGGTCTTTGACCCATTATGGAGACTTTATGACGAGAGAGCCAATTAATTCAGTGATTGATTGTACAAATGTAAACGTTTCCCATTAGTGTCAAAAAAGCTTCCCATTCATTTTCATTTCCATGGCTTCTCAATGAATGAAATGAAAAATTGATTGTTGTTCCACATCTTTCACTACCTAATTAGGCTCTCAACTACACAAGTTGGGAGTCGTTATTAAATGAAAATTAACCAACCTTTTGCCTTTTAGGTCAGTAGGGGTTATGCATAACGTCAGAAGGCTACACTGGAAAACAGGTCTAATCACATCAACGTATCGAGCGATACCATTCATTCTGACAGAAATTAGGCTATTGTCAACTAAAACACTGTTGACCTGCATTTTAAATCCGTTTTTTATCGTTGGTATGTTATTGTTTTGTACAACAGCATGTGAAGAAAAAAAGAAAAAAATCCAACAAAATTGATGGTCCAAACAAAAAAATAAAGATTTAAATATAACGTACTGAATAGACCTACATATTCTTATTTATCGAATATTTTTTGTACAATTGAAGACAATATGAAGATAACTAATAGATAACTAATAACTATTGGTGCAACACAATCACGACAACATACAATGTAAAAGTTAAAATGCTACAAAAAAAATGCTACCGTCTTTATTGGATGTAGACGTGAGGAGATGGAGAGCAGTGCACCCGTGGGCTGTAGAGTATGTTACTTAATACAGCCCCCTATGGTCATGTGATACGGGAGAGAGAGATAGAGAAATCAGAGCAGTTTGTGTGTGTCTCAACTAGCACAACGCCTCCTCCTCCTGCGCCAGACTCTGTTGTGGTTGGCCAGGGTTCCAGCACGAAAGAGTAACCGATCCCTCTGCTGTTCTTTCTATTTTCTTAATAAAGGAAAATTACCTCCCTCCTCAAGACGTCAACGGCTCCTTGCAAAGAGGTCACGGTCAACTCAAAAGTGATCCCTGAGATTCCTTGTCAGAAGGAATTGATACGGAATGGTAACATGTGAGGAAACAAACTACTGTACAAAGGGGCATGTACCAACCTCCATCTCAGGAGAGGCTGCCTTGGCAATGTCTGAGTTTACTTGGATCCCAAACTAATTTAGTTCAGACTTCCAAGCAGCAAAAAAGTTTTCTCCAATTCAGTTGTAGCCTACCCATCATACAAACTAATACTGACACCAGGAGAAGTGGCCAAGGTTCATCTAAGATTCAAGCTGCAATTTAACTAGACGTATTATTTGAGTTAGAATTGGGAAAAAGGGACTCAGCAAATAGTAGTAAACTGGATAATGCCATAGGTAGCATTTAAAAACCATGCATTTACCCCTATTCGCATGTGCATTATATTCTTTATCCCACTCAAAACAATATCAGTGGTTACATACATATTCATGCCACACACCATTTCCTCGCAAACAAAGAGAGAATTGAGGCATATTTTTACGGTCGTAAAGTCACGATAACGGTAATTAGCGCCTTTGAAGCGGGCTCGGCGCCATCACAGACTCTGCGAGATGACACATAAATTGCTGTGAAGTGCAGAGCAATTTCAGCCGACCATGTCAGAGCAAGTTCTCTCATCCAGGGTCTGACAGTTGAAATTCAGACAATGGCCAGGGACAGGGGGGGTTCGGGGTAAAAGAGAGACAGTGGAAAGGAGTGAGGAAGAATGCAGGGAGAGAAAGAGAGAGAGCGACAGAATTTCATTTGAGCTGTTTTACCGGTGATATTCTCAAAACATTTGGTCATAGTCTGTACCACCACAATTTCCAGTGCACTCTTGTTATTCAGTGACCATGTGAAAGAGACATAGCCATATGTCATTTTTCAGAACAAAGAGACAGGTCTCAACAGATGTCATATGAGGCCTCTAATATCTTTAGGAGAATTTCAACTCTTCCTGATCTATTTGACAGCCAGGAAGTCATTCTGGATCCAATATTATGGTTCGGAAGCGATCTCCTTCAAATGTAGATCTGATAAATAAATATAGTTGCTCTAAAGTTTAGCCTCTCATGTGTAATTACTCCGGAGGGACAAATGAATGTCTGAGCGCAAAGCAACACAATCAGGGCTAGTGGTTAAGTATCCAAACAGCAGATCGGGCTCCGGGATAGTCAAACGACTGAAAACCACAACGGAAAAGAAAAAGGAGTCATGTGAAAAACTAATTGCCCCTCGGCACCTCTCCACAGGGGGGTCTCAGTAGAAGTCATACGCAGACTATTGTTTTCACTCACTTAAACAGGCCATTCGTGCCATGCCAAGATATATAGTCGAGGGCCGTGGCGGGCACTGAGAGGCTCCGTGCTGCGCTTGCGCAGGCCTGCTCAGATTTCGGCGCGTGATTTATGTGCAGGCAGCTGCCGGGCTGTTGAGGGAATCCTCACGCAGCGAGCGGCGCACAAAAGGTGGGCAAGGCTGAGAGCCGCGGTGTAACATGAATCTCCCAGCCCGCTCTCCAAATCATTCTAAAAACAACAGGGTGGGAGTGATCCATGGCGGAGATTATAATTCTATCAGGGGGAGAGGCCACGCTGTGCTTTAACATGCTTCAAACAGCTGTAGGTAGCTTATTGTAGTTGCTGTAAACATTCAAGCTTTCCCCTACCTGCCAAGTCTATATATTGACAGAATGACAAAGTGCTGAGTGGATTCATTGACTGACACAATGACTGGGAGTTGAATTTCGACCTGCTGAGAGAGAGGAACAATGGGGAAACGTGACGCATCCTTGCAGGCGACGGATCCAATCAGCTTCATCCCTAAATGAGGTCAGACTCTTTGAAGAGGAGATCAAACAGGGCCAAATGCCACAACACACGTATGCTCGCCATGTTGCTCCTCACAAGTGACCTGGATCAGTCCACAGGGGACAACGTCAAACACACGCTGTCACAGTAATCTATAAAGCCCCTCATGTGACGCGTCACTTACACATGCACACTCATGCTCGTAACATACCGATAATATGGGCTAAACCCAGTGAACTTTCACAAATGAAACTGAGATGCGTTTTTTTTTTTTGTGGAGGCGAGCCCATTGAACTGAAAATAAAGAAGTTAAGAAATGCCTGCAATTCACAGGTGAGTGAGTGTTAACTTTGCTGGAATAATTAGGTGTGATGTTGAACCCTTAAGCTGAATTGGGAGGCTTTCTGGCAGCTCCGGCACAGAGCGACACCATTCCAACGACACTCCTTTCGTAACGCCGCCGCCACCACCACCACCGCCTGCCGCCATTCCCTGCCCTAGCCGTCACCCCGAGCGCCGAGCTGAACGACAAACGTGTGGCAGGCAGGGGCGAGACGGTCCCGAGGGCCCTCTTACTCTCGCCCTGGACTCATAAAGCCCAGCTCAGGTTGCGCCTCCGTGGGAGGCCCACGTCCAGCCAGGAAAAGTGGGGCCATTTCCACCCCACTGCCCTACAGGCATATCTTTCAACCCCTCCGCCCCCTTCCCCAACCCCCCCTCTCTCTCTCCCACAAACTAAACCAGAAGTGGCTCTTTATCACAGAGACACTGGGGACTGACAAAGCTGACCTGGATCTTGACCCCTGTGAGGTTTTCAGAGTCTGATGTTTGATAAACAGGCCAACTGGAAACGGGATTTGAGTGTGGAAGAGGTCAGCAGGGTCCCTAGCAACAAGCTGTGCATCGCTGGAGTGCTGCCATAACGATGCGATGACTGGACCACTAGTGGATGTTTTTGTTCCTCTCTCTCTCTCTCTCTCTCTCTCTCTCTCTCTCTCTCTCTCTCGCTTGTGTGTGTGTGTGTGTGTGTGTGTGTGTGTGTGTGTGTGCTCGTAACTAAGTAAGTTAACGCTGGAAATACGGAGACGAGGAAACTTTACTGTTTGGGCGGAGGAGAGGTCAATCGGGTTTCCAGAAACGAAGATGTTCTGCTCCAAAGTGATGTAATCAACATGTGACCACAAGACTACACCACAGACTGAAGCTTTCTGTCTTACTTTTCATTTCAGCTTCACAACCAAGGACTCAACAAACATGTCTCTATGTCTATTCATCTATGAATGAATTTCTTAGGACTTACATTGGTAATATATGGTAGCAACAAAAAAAGACTAAAAAAGCTGTCGACTGAAACCTTTGTTATGAGAAAACACACACACACGTACCACCAAGTGTTTCCTTCAACACATATTTTCCTGATATGACCATTAACACATAAATAAAACCACTAGGACACCCAGGAAAGAGGCTTCAGAGAAGATGGTGACAGCACCAATGCTCCAGCCGAGATCAAGTAGCCTTGAGTGCTGGAGTTCAATGCCAAACCATTAGAGTAGTGGCACCAAATCCTGGTCCCATCACAGCAGGTGTCCAATTATAGAAACACAACACTGGCTCTCTCATTGCAAAAAAAAAACCTTTATCATGGAAAACGAGAGCCAGGAGGCCGCGCTTTTGTCCTTGTTCTATCGACAGGCACTTTTTAATTGACCCCACTGGCATCAACTTTGAACCACAAACAACGCGGACACAAACAGCAATTAAGCAGCGTGATAATTATTTTACCAGCTCATTAAGAGCCGCTTCTATTTATACTCGGGTGACCTTTAAGTTTGACATGCACCATCATATCATGCAATTAAAGGAAAGGGGAAAGGATGATTTGCTACAAATCACAACTTGCTGTTGATTCATTCACTGTCCACAGATCATGACCTTCAGCGGAGGCTGCAGTCGTTCACAAATCTGTTAGCCTAGCAGTGCTTACTGTGGCACTTTGGTCAATGTGCCCTTCTACCTATTGCTACGATATAACGCTGTTATGGGTCTATTTGTATAGTTACAGGCGCATAGCTCTGACTGGAGGCAATGCTTTGAAGGTTTGTATAGACATTCAACATTTTTGATCATTTCTCTACATGCTCAGGCAAACTCGCCAGCCCAAACCAAACAAAAAAATCTGAAACATGATTGTGGACTTAACTACTTTAATCCTGAATGAAAACATTCAGATGGAATGGTTCCTCTTGTGAGTAGAGATTTTCTGGTATCAAAAAAAATCATCTCCATTTTTGACAGGCATGACAGAATATCTTTTAGACATCATTCAGTGTCAAACACCATAATTAAGATTGAATCCCTTCAGGGATCAGCACCAGTCAGTTACTATTGTTCACAAATTATTCTTTTTCATTTGGGCATCAAAATTGGATTTAAATAAACATCTGCTTTGATGTGTAGCATATTTGGCAAATGGTTAAGAAGCACAGAGAAAATCTACTGTGGACAAAGGCTACCTTTGAAGAGGCTTCGTTCTATGTTAGTTTAATCACTGTTATCATGCCTCATTTAGCTTGGAAAAGTACAATGAATTGACATCATGGGATTCTCTTTCAGTTTCTCTCCACAGAGGAGCAATTTAAAGTCCAATTGTAAGCATTTTCCTCCATATGGATGATGAGCCTTACAGTCTATCCCTAACCTGAGAACTGGGACACATTGGTAGCTTCCTGCTCTGGTTGTAACAGGTCAATGGACAATGGACAAAGCACATTTACCAAGAGAGCAGCATGCCAGGGTTGTGTCAGTGTAGCTAGTGGAACCCAATGACCTTTCAGTGTAATAAAAAGCACACACACACACACAAACACTAACACACACACACAAGATAGACTGTGGACATATATATGCAGCTCATTTAACATGCCCATTTTCAAATACTGCAGAAGTAATATGCATGATCATATCTGACAAATCATTCTACACATTTCAATATGCCTTCTTTTTAAAGACTACTTAGGATGAATAGTCATTTTACTAAGAGATTAGCATTGTGTTAAATTTAGAACTGTAATTTAGAATACTAAAATCCTGGAAACTATTGAAGACAAAAGCTGAATATATAATTGCAGAATAAAGACCAAAACAGGGAAATGTGCCAAAACTACAGCCTCAAGAGTCCAGAAATAAGAAAGGAGAAAGTGTCAAATTTGGTGCACTCATCCAGACATCCGCCCACTCTGCAGCAGGATTCCAGTCAGCCTCGGGCCCTCAAACAGAGTCAGCCGTTTTGTTCCAAGAAAAGGGCTGAATATTTAAGGAGATACACACGCTAATCTGTCCCTGGGGCAAAGGTGGACCGATAATGCCTCTCAGGGAGGTGTTGGAAGCCTAAGATGGCTTCCAGTGTCACAATGACTTCTCTGTGTGAGCGGAGGGAGGAAGTCTCACTCACAACTGACAGACATTTTCTTTACAATAACAGCCAAGCAGTGGGGTTTTTGGTGTGTTTTCTCTCTCTCTTTCTCTCTCTCTCTCATACACTTGCACATACACACCTCACTTTCACAGAGAAAAGCTTGAATATTTGGCTTACAACAATGTGTGAGACAGCTGTCATGTAAAGAGGTAAAGAAAAATGATCTATAATGTCCTTTTAGTGACTGAAACAAAAAAAAGGTGAGAGCAAACGATCATTCAGCCTTCTACTGCTTGGTCCAGCTCACGATTAATAATTAACAATACAAGAAAATTCAACCTATTATTTCCTTAAGAATAAATATTTTCTGTGTCTGCAAAGTTCTTGTCAACAAAGGACCAAATCGACCTTGTGGAGTAGACAGTTCAAAAGTAAGACGGGAAAATGTCATTCGCTACAGACCTATGCATGTGAACATAACACCCTCACCATGTAAAGGATGGTGGATTACTGCCAATTCCTTTTAGAGCCCACTGCAGCACGGTAATGTGTGGGGGCCCAAGGCTGACATGTCAAATCGCAAGCACCAGCCACCACACCTCCATAATAGAAACAACAAAAGCAAAAGGCACGGAGCATCATACCACTGCTTAGAATGAAAAAGGATCATACTTTTGCGGGTCCTTTAGATCCCCGTAACATTGATTGTTCCAACTAGAAACAGCTCTATGGCATGTCCCCCTCACCATGACAGCTGAGTACAGTGGTGTGGAATATGAGAAGGCAAAACAAAAATGCTGGCAGGCACAGAGATTAAAAAGGAGCAATTACTATGTGCATTAAGTCAGACTGTTTTTTTTTTTGTTTTTTTTCTCAAAAGTGACAGTTACTCTAACTGTAATATGGTGTTACATGACTAAGGGCATTTAGAAAGGTATTATCATTCTTTTAGTGTTATACCATAAAGCTCAAGAGTGTGCACTTAAACTGTACATCTTTCAAAATGATTATCAACAAAACAGGCTGTAGCACCATTCATTCAAGGACCTTCCCTGGGCTTTTAATAAATCTGTAAGCAGTATGGTGAAGCCTTATAGAAATGTATGACAAGTTCTACTGTTCATATGTTTTTTAACACAAATGAAAGTCTCTTGAAAGATCAAAGATGAGTAAACTCAAGCAACGTGTCAGCATTTGATGTAATATTTTATATGCCATAAGTAATGAGGTCTTGGTCCAATCAAGTTCCTTTTACAAAAAGGGTGCACAAATGAATGCAAGGAGGATGACTTAGTAGTGGCTATAATTCTGTCATTGGTGAAAAAATATTACTCCGTGAAACACTTTCAGTGCTTTGAAGAGTAAAAAGTGCTACACAAATGTAGCCAATGTACCATTTGGCAGTGGAGAATTCTCCAGGAGAATAATGTACAAATCCTTATTCTTGGAAACTCACTGGAATACTATTTTAACTGGATTACTGGTTATGATATTGTGAACTGCACAGCAAACTCCTCCAACTCATCTAGCATGATTTACGCGTTTGCCAAGAGGATAGAGACAGTACCAGATGAGAGGAAGGGTGTCAGGAGTCGTAACTTCCAGAGGCTATTCAAGGACTAGCCTAATAAACCAATATATGGGCAGATCCTCAGCCAGTCTGTACAAAGCTGCTTAGCAAGGGGTGCATATAGGTGCAATGATCTGAGGATTCAATGCAGGGCTATAATACGTTAGGTAGGTGTTGACTCAAGAGGATCAAACTCAAATCAGCTTCACAATGTGCTGCTCTCATTTAGTTCAATTAGAACATTTCGGCAAACATTTGTGTCAAACTGAACACCACTACTAAATGAGGGTCCTCTTCAGAACTCCTTAAAAGTACACTATGCAAGATTTTTACCTTAACGAAGCCAATTTGATGACAAACAAACTTGTAATAGGTAAATCGTACACCTAGTATACCCTTACAGCTACCAAAAAAAAACCTGTCCTCGGCAACTTCAAGAACAGCAACCCGACAAATCTCGCGAAAATCTTGAAACATTATCTTGTCAGTAGATATAGTTTTTTGGAGATTGTTTTTGCCTTCTTGGAGGTCATTTTTTTACAATGAAAGCATTTTCATTGTGTACAGGGGGGATCGGTCACGAGAGGTTTGCTATTTACAGCAGCAGAGTAAAATACTGCAACTCTGGGTGCTCTACAGTAGGACAAAAATACCGAAACCTGCATAGACTACTGTACCTCTAAGTCTTGATTCAATTCATGATTTTCCGTTTATTAGTTTAGTAATCTAAGTCTGTTTCAGTTGAACTATAACAAATGTATGATAAACCTCAGTCTACTAGCATAAATGAGATTCATGCAGGAATATTGGTTACTATGAAAAGTACTGTTTTATACAGATAAATATTGCTTAGCCAGATTTGTTTTCCTTCTGTTTTAACTGTTTAATATTATGTTCTTTGTAATAGAACTATGAGAAACAAAATAGAAAATAATGAAACGGTGTATCCTACTTCATTTCAGGAATTCAGAATGACATCACTACAGTGATATTACATATATGCTGACATGTCCAACAAGATCATTTCCTTTCCCTTTGCATTCCCTTGGTGTCATGGTTTACACCTCTCTTTGATCTAATGTATCTCCAGGGCATCTCCAGTGAATCTAGGGTCTGCACATCTGCACAGCGTGAAGCCACTGCAGTTAACATGCATTAGATCCTCAGTAACTCTTAAGCATGCATGCTAAATTTATGTTCTACCAAATGTACTGTGCGTGTAAATGTTGTAAGCAAGGGACAGATGCGCAGGTCAGACACAAGAGGATTACTATCCCATGTGTCTTTTGACCATGAACCCAGGTGTGGCCATAAATCTCTTTACATTACCTGGTAATCTCATCTCAACATGTTCACATGTTCTTCTGTGTGTGGTGTGGTGGTGCTGGATCACCCAAATGTCTGAACACAGAGAAATGTGCTAGCCTGGGCTATTGTAGAAAAAAAAATATGATGGATTCTGCCAAAGACGAGACAAACTGTGCTGACAAACTCAGTTTGAGTGTGAAAGTTACTTTTTTGTTTCAATCAACATATTTAGGCCCCCCAAAAAAGGCCTACACATTGACCTATGACCTACAATTGTGCCTGCCTGGTATGGTGAACAAGCAACAAAAAATACCAGCTTACATACTGTAGTGTAGGGTACATTATTTGAATCGTTGAATGTTATGATATAGCATACCTTTTTCTTGATGGACTTGACAAATATATCCTCACCGAGATAATGTTTGTTTGCTATAGTCTTTAGTCTGATTTTAGTTTGTTGAAATGCTCAGTTATTACTGTAATGTGAGGGTTTTATTGGGTCCAAGAAAGAAGTGTACCAACCAATTACACCAGATAGTCCATATTCAGGCTAAATATGTCGAATAGGCGCAATGCTCATAAACTGATAATTCACTTCCCATAGGCCCTATGCCTCTAGTCTATACAGTATCTGGAAATTGGTGTCACTAAATGTAGGCCTACACTTGTCTGGCCCCTCATGAACATAATTCCACAAAACATTGCGTCACATAAACTCCGACTTCAGGCCGATAGGCCTAGGCCTGAAACGCTATTAAGAAGGTCGACGCTGATCTAACGCCGATCTAATCTATATCGTCTAGATTCATGTGTGCTGTCTGGAAATGATCACACTGTCTTCACAATCACATCCTACACAATGTTGTGCAGTTTTGAACAAGTCAGCTAAAGACAACGCCTCGTTTTTTTTGCCTTTTCATATCAGCTACGTGGTGCTAATTCAAATGAGTGGATATGGGATGGGCATGGCCCCTTGTGGGCTCTACGATTATCGACATAATTTATGCACAGAAAACTGTATCATTCTGGCCTAACCTCCTGGGGTTCAGGCGCGGCGGGTGTCCTACATGCCCAAAAAGTTCCCCAATATCGTGTAGCCCGTTTAGTTGTCCCAGGAATCGTTGACGGAAATTCACTGAAGAAAAGAAACCGGACTAAAATTAAGAAGAACTTCGAATTAATTAGAAAACGTCTGCCTACCTCATGAAACAGCAATCCAGAAGGCACCAAGAGAGCGCACAGGTTGTGGAGTGGTGTGAACGTCAGCATTATCCAAGCCAAGAAGTAGACCTAGCCGGTAGGAACATTTCAGTTAATCAAAGTCTCTGCGTTTTAAAGACAAGCTTAAGTAATCATACATTTGTTTTAACTATGAGTGCATGTCCAGGCTAGCCTACTGCCTGTAGCCTGCCCTTTTCTACTTGCTGTTCTACAGTTCATCGGCTAGCCTATTGAAGAGACTTGTTTTAGTCTTGCCAGTGTCACGGAACGTGAATAGCAAAGTCAGCTTAGGCCTACTTACCAAAAAGCAACTACACTAATTGTTGTGCTCTAAATGGAGATAAAGTCCACTTAATGTGTGACAGCTTCTCTTGTTCTTTCCCCCCAAATTTAGCAGAGGAGATGTCATTGTCAATCTCAGGTAAACTCAAAACTAAATGTAGCCTACCTCTTTCCCTCCACATCTTCGCGAATATTATCTCCATGACCTTTTACCCCACCGAGCAGTTTGATTTGCTCTCTGGTTGATGATCCAGAATAGAACTCTTCTGTAACCCTATTATTGGACTTCTTTTCGATGAAGACATGGTCCACCATTAATTTTTTGATAAATGAAAATTACATTAATGGCATATGATGTTTCACAAATTCACCATAGTATAGGCCTACTAAGTATAATCTCAAAAGAATACCTAATCGTCTATTTAAGACATTGATTTATCATAACAGGGCATTTCATGTGCTGAACATCCTCAAAGGAATGAAAGATGTCCAACCTTTGATTGCACTAATACTAAATAGGCCTACTGTAGGGACAGAGAAAATGTATGACAAAATGAAAACTATCAGATGTCATTGACATTGACAACCAGAGGAAAGGAAATGACCTCTTACCTCAGGTTATTATTAATCTGGTACAAACATCACCTGGATAAGCATTAGGCTAATGCATCTTGTTTTATAAACTGAACATAATAAAGGTCTTAAAGCAGGATTTTGCCATTCTAAATACTCTAAAAATTCTAATCCCATACACTTTTGAGCTGATTGTGCACTAACGTGAACAAATCTCTGGCGTTTGTACAATAGATTCTGGCTCTGTTCAGAGAAAACAAGTGGCCCGGCTGAACCAGGAACAATCCCAGCCAGTCAGAATGCTTCAGGAGTGTTGAAGGGAGGGGTGTTATTTGATTGTTGAGCGCAAGTATCAACAACCTTTCGTGAAACTGAAACCAAATCATGGATAACCTTTTAATATAATTTTTCTGGTTTCTCATTCAAATTATTATTGTGGTCGTTGAGTGAAGAAAAAGAAATACAATGAGGCAAGATTAATATCCGTGTTATTTCTCATCTACAAATATATTCTAAGAATGTAACTGATCCACCATATAAAAATAGCCCCGGCTCCTGAACCTTCACGTCCTGAAAACTGTCGGAGTAGGCCTAGTGTTTTGTTTGCACCAAAAAGTCTGGAGGAAAATCCCTACAAATACTGTATAAGAAAACATTGGTATAAAAATGGCTGCCAAAGACAATTATCTAAGGAAATTTCTTAAGTATTTCTGAATTATTCATGCTTAGAGAAATCAAAGATGGCTTTACAGTATTGTAGGTGCAGTCCTATATAAGCACAAACAACTTTCTTAACCCTGCCTTTGTAAATATTTGGAGAGAACATTCTGGGGAGAAAGGGTTACAATACCTACATATTTATTTAATCGGCACCATAAATAAAAGTCAGTCAGGTGAAAGCGGACACAGGGTGAAGGAGTTCTGAGAGTCGCTTGTGGAAAAAACTGGATTCAGAGTCCTGTTGGGAATGGTGAACAGCGATAAGCTTCATAATCCACCCAAAAAACACATTAGGGTAAGCGGCTGCTGTTGACTTACAGTTCTAAAGCGCGGAACAGGGCATGGTAAAAAAAGCTCATGAATGGGTGGAGATTTGAAGAGAACATTCTATTGGATTACAGTAGTCCAAAGATAATATGGAAATGTCATGAACATCAGGCACAGGCAGTATTACATTCTAGTTCCCAGATAGAGGAAATTGTTTGGTGCTTGTTGTTATTAATTAATAGGCCATAATAATAAGTCTATCCATCATGTTTTCTGGTTACTGTATTTGTTCATTTTGGCACTGGCAACTTAATCACTGATCACTTGACCACAGCACAGCTTGCCATAGAACATCAGTGAAGAATGTTATGACTTTGTTACTATATCAGTCCAGCCTTTGACCAAAAACAGGAATTACAAAAGCGTGAGTTATGACATTGTATACTGAATCATGAGGCAAACACAATATATTTTAGATACCTAGCATACCGGTACTTGCAGAAAAAAAAACAATTCAAGCTAAAATTGAAGTCTATAATTAGAGCCTGATCTATTAGCCTACCAGATGTTTCCTTCAAATGACGGTAACACGTTTTAATACTTTTTAGAAAAATGTCACCTGGGGTAAAACTTCCCCTGCAACCCTGATTTGCATTTGTATAGCCTGCCCTAGAGTTAGGGTTAGGAGGGGGGTCATGGGGGAATGACTGCCAAGCAAGGCCCACGTCAATTTCTGGCAGTTCACGACAGTTTTCGTCGAGGTTGCCTGCAAACTACCGTGAACAGCAGTAGACCTGAACTTCCACGATAACACAGTGCATGCCGCACACTGACGGAAATCCCACTTTTCATGCAGTGTCACCCACTGTCTTCACTAATTCATCTCACAGGGCGCCGACAGCATGTAAGTACTGTATGCTAAGAAGGGACAGGCCACTCTGAGGCTCAGTCTTGCCCACTGCACTGACTACAAGACAGCTGGCAGCTGTTATGGAGACTTAAAAACTTCAGCTAAAGACCAAAAACTAAAACCCACAATATCACAATATCTTTCCTCTTTTCCAGTGGAGCGTTGAAAGGTTTGTCAGCAGAGGAAAACCAATCTTAATGTGACGATTTAAAAAAAAAAAAAAAAAAAAGACATACATCTGCTCTCTCTGTCTTTCTCTTTTTTCTCTTTCTGTCTCTTCTTTCCTCTAGTTGCTGCGGCAGAGGGCTGAGACCACAGTGGGCGAGTGCCAGGGAGGAGGCTTGTTGTAAGACCGTTTCAGCGCCGGATTAATGAAGTGCACATTTCACAGCCCAACTCTTACTCAGGTAGTGGCACAGCTTAAGTAACAGTAATGTTCACAGTTGGCGGGCTGGAGTCAGAGCTCTGGTCATTAGTCCATCAACGCGATCATGGCCAGCTGTTGGAAGCGTGATAAGTTGGGGGGGGTTGCGTGGGAGGGTGCGTGGGGGGAGTTGGCGAGTGGGGGCCGGGGGAGTGCAGAGGGAGAATGTACTCCTGTGTCAGAGACTGACCTTCATAGCGTTGCCTCCCCATGTGCTCCCCTTTACGACGAGTCCACACGAGTGCACACACATGCCAGACGCCTGGCTTCCTGAAGGTGTGTGTGTGTGTGTGTGTGTGTGTGTGTGTGGTCAGAATCCCACGGGCCACAGTCCTGCAGTCCAGCGCGAGAGTGGATGAGAGGATGATCATGTTATAGAGCAGGACTCGAGAGACAGAGACAAAAACCGCAAGCAAACTCAAGGAAATAACAACAAGAGCCCAAAAGAAATTGTGAAAGTTCTTACACTTCTTGACCTTGCCATAGTTTGCATCTAACTCAGCTGCCCCTGAGAGCCTTGTTCCCTCCCCACTGAAGACATGGCAGGATGACAAATCACCCCCACAGATGTTGCCTGGGCTGCAGTGGCACCGGGCATCCCTCCGTTCTGCGGAGGCCGGATGACAAGCCGTACATCACGGCCGGATCTCACCCTCCATTGCTCTCCTGTGGCCTTGCGGAGGCCGGAGAGCGAGAGACCCCATTAATCAGCTGTCAGGGGAGATTACTCTCCATTAGGGGAGGCTAAATCAGGTTAACCTGAGGCCTGACACCTTCATGGGCCAGTCATGACATGACATCGCTAGCTCGATTAAAAAAAAAAAGTTTGCTCACTCTGCTCAGTGATGTTCTAGCGAGCCTGCAGTATTTATGCCTGCAGTTACGGACCACCTGTTTCAGCGAGGGGTGCACGTAGAAAAACAGATGATTGTACAGTATCTGTGCACTCATCACTAGCATTTCAGGGGTTTCTTAAATAATGCATCTCTACATCAGGCTACTCAACACCACATCTAATGACAAGACCAAACATCTACAGTGCATGCTGGCAAAAACATTGTATAGAACACTTAGAGGCTTAATCATATCAGCTAGAGAATTAACCAGTGTCAGTGATCCTGGCTAAAATGACTGAAAAATGATTAGCTGTGTCTGTTGTATTGTATGTGCCTTTATGACCCTGTTGTAAGTCAATCTCCTGTGATGAGGATACCATTCACAGCTAAGTGTCAAACACAGCTTTTCCAAAGTACAAATACTGTGCAATTGTGTATTATTCTTTCCCCTCTATTGTCAAACACAGTATTCTTGCCAGAAAAGAGTGACAGAAATGGGCCTAAATTTGGACTTCAAAAGACACACTGTCATCACTTTTACAGCGCTGAAGTATAAACAAACACAAGCGATAAATTCACCCACCCCGGAGCAATTGCCCTCTATTATCTTCTTCTATATTTGACTTGCATTGCAGTTAAAAGCATGTGCAGTCCATATTTAGAGTTAACACTGACAGAAGTTAAAGCAAAGTGGAAAGATAAAACAAAAAAAACCCTGCATAAATAAAACGACAAAGTGACGGAATAGTCAAGCCGGCCCAATTAAAGGCAAACAGACCAGCCAAACGTTTTCATACTGATGGCTGCAGTGTGGTCTGGCACTACACAGTGACATGGTTAGAACCCCACACCTGTACTGAAAGGCCTGCCACACTTGTTCCTTTGTGTTTTCCTTTACCCAAGTGCTTCCATTTCGCAGGCCAAAAAGTGGTACTTCATTTCCACTGGATAGGCTACAGGGGCGGAAGGCCAAGAGAAACAATGACGTTCCCACTGCTTGTGTGACTGGCATTAGCCAACTACAGATACTCAGGGGCACCACCCTTAAGTGACATTTCATTTCCAAAGGCAAACTCAGTCTGGTCCACATGTGCTGTTGCAATGCACCATGGGAGGGAACGTATTGTATATACTATACAGTGAGTGCTTATTAGAACTGTCAGATAAGGCACCCCCATGCTGTGATGGTTTCACAGTCAAAAGCCTCAGAACACGATTTTGGACAAAACCAAGTTCAAACAAAAACATAACCTACTTATATGTAATTATCTGAAAGCATGAGGCATGTATAACACAAACACACACACACACACACACACACACACACACACATACACACACACACACACACACACACACACACACACACACACACACACACACACACACACACACACACACACACACACACACATACAACCACACACACACATGCACACACTTACTCACCCACGTGCAATTATTCCAGGTGGGTCTGAAGTATAGAACTGCTGCCAGCTGCCATTTCCAAAAGTGCCTCGCCCCTCTCTTGGTGGCCCTCAGTTCTCCATGAACTCCTTGTGACTCAAAGCCTGTAGCCCGCGTCTGACAGCTCTCCTCCGGAGCCTGCAGCAGGAGCAGGCAGCCAAGAAATGAAGCCATGTTTACTCATGCCTGTCACTCTGGGCTGTCTCAGGTCAGCAGCACACCCAGCTGCCTTGACAACAGCGCTAAACCTTCCCTGAGAGAGCCCTTACTTGGTAAACCCGTCTCCGTCGTACCTGCTCTTGAACCTACAGTAAGCTTTAATATCAGTATTTGAACCCACCAACATGTACAACAAAGCTTTTCTATAAAAATCCGACTTAGAGACAAAACCTTTGTTTTAGGAGGCATCCTGGAGCCTAAAATCTTACATGACGAAATGGTGGGATAAAAACTTAATCTTGGGCTTTGATCTATTTTACAAGATGTCAGTCCATCCTCCAAATAAATCCCCTCGTCGGTCACATTAGCGGCTCCATTAAAAGATTAAAACCTGATGTATTGTTGGTGTCACTTCTGTCACGGAGCAAGAGTAATTCGACACAAAAGTGAGTGGGGCTGATTGGGAAGGCCTGTTGGATCCGCTTGCTGAATGCGACTGATTGTGTTCATTATGATGTGATTAAGGAAAAATTCCGAAAGCCAAATATTATTAAATTTGTGTTTTTCAGAGCCAGGAGTTTGCAATGACTTCAGACTTTTGGCAGCGGTCCTCAGTGGAAAACACTGGGCCTGTGTGTGTGTGTGTGTGTGTGTCTGTGTGTGAGAGAGCGTGAGTGTGACTGTCAGATCAAGCATGGCACTTAAGAGGGTGAAATGCAACATGAGGGAGTTGACAAGCAAAGGACATTCCTGCAAATCTTTCCAAAGGAAGTCTACAAGAGCGACTGGAAGTGCTAGTCACTCCAGATAACAACTGCTTAAACAGAAACACTTAATACCTCTAGAAAGACCATATCACTATCATTTACCATGCCCAGCACTAATAGTTCCCGTGCCACGTGTACTACAAGCAATATAATGCATGGTGCATGAAAGCTGAGTGCTGAGAGCCATCGTAGTACTCTCATGATACACTCATAAAAGAGGCAGTGTAGCGGTACAGTGCTGTTTTGGTTTATTGCCAAAAGGCTGCACATACAACTCCTAAATGTTCATTTTCACCCATGCAAAACAAATTAAATTGTAAAAAAAAAGAAAAAACATTTCTAAGGACGTTTTTTTTGTGGGACACAGGATTTTTGTATGATGAAATAAAATTAATTTGGGAACCAGATATAGGCCGTACAAACACATTATGACAAATCATTTTTTGGGGCCGCGTCTGGCACGGAGCAGTGCATGGGAGCTGAAATTGAAACTTCATTTCAAGGAGGCTTCATTGAATGTGATCAAAAAGTCTGTCACTTCCATGCTCTCTTTCTCTCTCTGGGCAGGCCTGCTGACAGTCTGCTCTTTTGAACCGGATCTCTGTGTCTCCTAGGGACCCCCCCCTCGTGGCTCGGCCCGCTCGCCGAGCCTTTGGTCGGGGATAATGAGGCCCCCTGCCCGGCATCGCAGCCACGCCGGGTGTCTGAGAGGCTCGCCAGCGCGTGCTGTGGGTACTAAAGCAGAGACCCCTTCCATCCCACTTCAGTAAGTTCTCTCACTCAATCTTTCATTCTCTTTCACCCTCTCTCTCTCTCTCTCTCTCTCTCTCTCTCTCTCTCTCTCTCTCTCTCTCTCTCTCTCTTCCTCTCATCTCTCTCTCTCTCTCTCCCCTTATAGGGGTCTGCCTTGAGTCCAGCTTCCTTCAGTCCCATTAATCAGATTCAGTCAACCGTAATAGGAAGGTGATAATGACAACTGTCACAACAGGGAGGTGCAGGGGGGGTTGTGAAGACGACTGATGCAAGAGGAAAAGGGAACTGGATGAAGCGGAGAGATAGAAAGAGAGTGAGAGAGAGAGAGCAGGACAACAGCTAGAAAGCGATGGAGGGAAGGGAGGGAGGGAAAGAGAGAGAGAGAGAGAGAATCAGAGATATGGAAAGAGGAGGCCCTCAAAGCAGGCCCTGTGAAATTTCTCATTAGCCATGCAGAGTAGTCACTCATGGCCAAACATGCCTCATCATTGAGCATCAGGCTGCTTTTGATTAGAGTGAGATCAAAAACACTCAACATTCAAAACAGGAACGAGCTGACGGTTCAGAAGTGTCTGAAAAAAGAGACGAGCCATGACCAAAAGCAAGAAAAGCAACAATCAGAAACAGATGGATACATTTGACTTATATTTCACTCTAAATAGATGAATGGAAAGTCATGAGAACAATAGATAATGGCAACGTGAGAGCAAACCATTTTTGACTTATTCTTAATATCAAAGTGTAGCTACAATTGCCAACTAACTTTAAGATGAGGCATTCGTTTTGTAATGGGCTGAATCAAGCGAAAACAATGATATCTTTGACAAATAGGTAGAGCCATAAATTGGCTCTTAATTAAATCCTATCCTAAGCTTATAGAGTCAAATATTAGAAAGCACACCATGACTGCAAACATTACATGTAGGTCAGAGCAATTTCCAGTCCATAGTAAGACTGAGGAGAAGTCTACCTCAGTCATTTCAAAACACTACATGGTCCAAGAATCACTAGATGGATTCATCTTTCTTATCCCCAGGCCAGTCACAGAACACGGAGAACATTGCTATCTTGTTCACGCTTGCAATCTTTCTCACACCCAAAGCACTTAATCCTTACATATTCTCACTCTGTGATGTGCAATATCTGCCTTAATGGAACTGACCTCTATCTGTTGGCAACAGAAAAGATACTAGGGGGAGAAAATCACTCCCAGGGGGCTGGATGAGAAAAAAAAAGTATCACCTGTTTCATTTCATCAGGGTGTTAAGCAAAACAGGAAAAAGGGAGGGGGTGTGTTTGCCTAGAAAGATTAGCCTGATGTGTCCTATAAAGGAAGGGAAGTATAGGGAACGGCTCCTATGTCCCTTCACATCTTCGTCTAGATGTAAAGATGGGAACCAGCTCTCTCAAACATGATCACGTCAGGCCTCCCATCAGATTACTCTAGTCCAGGCGGTGTACTGTTCTGACATCACTCTCCATATGTTTCAGGCAAAAGGAGGAAGCACACATATGATAGGTATGGCACTGAGGCATAAAGATGTTCAGATATCAAAGCGCTATTAAATGGATACAGAGCAGGACATGTCTGGCAGAGTTAAGTAATAGAGATGATGAGATTGCAAATTGTAAACAACAGGATATATTTCAGATCCAATTTCCATACATCTACTCAGCGCTCTTTCCAAGAATGAGCTCTAAAGTAAAAAAAATGTGAAGCATGTCAACATGTAAAGCTAATCATAGGTACAGGATACAGTTATGGATTTTAAGAAAGAAACTAATGTAGAGTTAAATTAGTTTGACAAGATAAAATTCCTTCAAACAGCTTTTCTGCAAGTATTGCAGCAGCTAGGCTACATAGTAAGAAGTGGATCAGTGACTCAAAAGTAGCTAGAATATAAAATATGTGGAAGCAAACTATTAAGATTGCATGATCAAACAGATAACTAAATTGGAAACAGCAAATGATAAGAAAATGTTTACCTGACATAATGTGTACATCCTTTAAAGTAATCATGGCACAATCGCTTTATATTGAAAGGTTAGATGTGCCAGGCTTTTATCCTCCAACATTTAAACCCAAACCTCCTGCACTGACAGTCTGACTCTCACCAGAGAAGCCATGGCAGTACTCTTTGTAGCTCGTGCTAGGCTGCCAACTTTCAAGGCTGACTTGGCATGAGATTGACAAAGTATGATCAAAACAATAACCTTTTCCCCCATGTGAGATGCATTGAAGTCAGTGGAATTCTCTCTCTTTTGCATGTGGAGTCTACACTCAGAAGTGTGTATAGCCATACCGCAACACTGCTAACCTTGTGTCAGTTGATTTCCATGGCACAGTTTTAAACAAAACCAGTGGTTTACCAAAGTGCTTCACAAAGGGAAATAATAATAATAATAATAATGATAATAATAATATACTGAAACACAAAGCAAAACAGCAAAAGAAATATGTCAGCGGGGATTGAATTGAAGTCACTGATGGATTACTTTTTTTGATTGTCGCGTGAGACAGAACTCAGAGGTGTGTATCTCAAGCCAAAAGCGATGGTGCGTTCCTGCTATAGTGTCAGTAGGTTGTGGGATTTACCTCTGCATAGCTCTGACAGCTTGCCATCATGCAGGTCACGGACAGAGGATGTATCAGGATGTGTGATGACAGGTACAACCGAAGGAGACTGTGAAAAAGCGAAATGTGGCACAGTTGGCAGGCATTGTCTTTCCACGGTGGCCCAACCAAAGCATTCCAGCATCAATGACGACAAAGCTCAGAAAGCCTCTGACCATATCTGAGTAATGCCCCACACTCTCATCTTTTAATTCCTCTCAGATGAAGACCCTAACACACAAAGAAGACAATGAGAAGAGTGTATGAAGTATCGTATGCATCTTGTGGGCAGACAGCAAAAAAAATCTAAATGGTTCAGAAGTCCTAATGCTGCTTTATGACTCATTCTTAATTCATTTCAACCAACAAATATTTCATACAATGATGGGAAAAAGAACTCTTAACACTTTAATCCTTGTACAAAGGAAACCCTTTTATTTGAGAAATCCATGACACCGCAGTCAAAATGGGACAGATTATTTCTGACATTAAAGCTTCAATAACATCTATGCAATGGCAAACTGTATAGTTGAAAGCAGTCTTTGACCATGGAGCTCTCAGATCTTTTATCTGGTACGGTCGCTGTTGACTTTCCGGTCAGTTGCATGACCCACAGCTCTGGGAGTCTGGGAAGGGCCATGAGCCAGATGCCACATGTCTGGAGATATGGAAAGAGTGCTCTATTCAAGAATGTACAGACATTGCACTATCCTGTATCACTGATGTAATCCCGTGTTTTGTATCGCAATTTATCAGGTACACTGTGTATCTGATGACATGATGGCTTTAGCGCGATGGGCAGGGCAATGGTCATTGTAGACTACAGAATCAGGTCATGAGAGAAGAGCATAAATCCCTTTCACATAGCACATTTAACATGGCATCCCTTCTGTCTATTGAAACATCAATGAGGAAGCCCTCAGACTTGCTAGCAACTTTGACCATAGGGATATTTTTTTGGACTGAAATTATGCTCATTTATAAAATGGGCATCTCTGCACCAGGAAGCCATAGAGCCTAGGTATCACAGCATTGATGACCGTGTTAGCTAGATTGGGATACCTAGATTGGAGCTGGTTCTTAGGACCATGTCAGAATACATAAGGGAGTAAGTAATAAGTACAAGCTTGTTTGTGTATTTTTCATGTATGAACACCACAGTTATTTATTTTCCATCCTGCTTTTTTCAACTGATGACATGGTTATTTCCTTACTTCCTCAAAACAATCAACAATATTGACTGAAATATTGACAACTAAGGAGGTGGACCATATACAGTATCTTTTGTGAAATAAACCGAATAAAGAACATTTCATCACAGGTGGTACTATGGGGAGTATATTGTGATGGTTTGCTGCTGTTGTTCCAATTTTACAATTAATTAATTGTTTGAAGAGCAGTTAAGTGCAGTATGTAAACAATCTGGGCAGAAAGACAGGTGTTTACAACCACAGGTGAATATGAAGATGAACTTGCTACAAACACAAAACTCCCAATTTGAGGGAAATATCTGCCCATGTGGTCAGAACATGACTGTTTCAAGTGCTTTACTCTGCTTGAATAAGAGTTGTGGGGCAGCCTTTGTGTGGTCTATGGCTGGCCATAAGGGGTGGTTAACAATTTCAATACAAATGCCAAAGACAGCCAAAAAAAAAAAAAAAAAACATTGGGGAATTTAGTTTCAGATTTTACAAGATGTGGCACACTTCAGTACGTAATATAATGAGTGAATGGAAGAGCTAATGAAAATGTAAAAATATTTATTTAGAGCTGGAAAGAACATTGCTAATCGCAATTGATAGAGCTGCAATTCTGGACCTGAAACCAGTAGAAAATGGTCTCAATTAAACAGAATGCCATGAAGCCAAGAAAACCGAAGTAAAAAAAACAGAGACCTAGAATTAAGACTCTTATCTTTGTTATTAAAATAATAAAATTGCCACAGGGCAGAGCAAATCCATGGCTGCTGAATGACTGGAGGTTTGGCTTTGCCTTTTGGTAAGAAACAGACATTTCCTCAATGATATGTTTAGAAAAGCCCCTCTGCTGTGCTGTATCATCTAACAACTACATGGCCGGCCTTTGTCCGATGGGTGTCCAGACATTCTTTGGAGTGCTGCACCAGTTGAACAATGAAGGTGAGAAATGACGGTCAAAAACACCACGTTCAACCAAAATGAGGTAATTTGTGTATTCAGTCTGTGCAGAAAATATGCTACTCCTTAGCCATCGCCTCGTGTTGCAGGATAAATGATACGTTCATCATCTATTCCAGATTTCATAGGAAAACTGGGTCTCAACCAGCACTGGTACTCCACTACTGGTATAGAATGTTGATCCAGCATGGCATAGGCTACAGCAAGAAACCTGGATACGCACAAAAAGCCAATATGGGTTAACACTAGCAGGACTCTTCTTAGCATGAGTCCATGAAAAGGTTTTATTGGCGTTAATACAATCCAGTTCACAGCCTTCACTTGGAGCTGCAGCGTTCAGCTGAGCTGACACTCCCTATGGAGTCACCACAGTGCTACACTGCCCCCTGCATGGAGAGAGAAGGTGGTCTGCATCAAAGCAAAAATGTAAAAAGCATAAATAATCCTCAACAACTACTTGCCTGGGAATAAATAGAATTGTCATTATAAGAAATTAATTCTAATTAAATAGATACATTATGCTTTCAATAAATATCTAAAACCAACATAAAATGAGGTACTGTAGATGAGGTAAGGGGTAAGGTATTTTGCACAATTTATATGCACCCTCAAAAACCCATACGTTTATAGCGCAATGCAGAATGATTAAGTAGGATTAAGGCAACTGATTGGACACCCACAAACAGGTCAGTATATCTTGACAACATTTATTGGCTCTGTACAATTCAGTGTTTCACATGAGAAGCAAGCCAGTTAACTTGCTGACCTCATTAAACACTCATTTATGTCACATTTACCATTACATTAAAAAGAGAAACTTAAGGAACATATAGTACAAAGTTCAAATTAAGTAAAACAAACATGATGATTAAAAAAAAAAAAAAAAAAAAATCATCTCTCATATGGAACTCAACCAACTGACAAGGAGGCTTGATTCAATGGTGGTGGATTCAACAGCTCTCTCTCTCTCTCTCTCTCGCTCGCTCACACACACAGACACATACACACACACACACACACACAGTCTTTGCCATACACAATCCAACATAGAGCTGTGTCTGGGAGCAGTCAAGCTTCAGGGTAAACAGTATACTGGATGAAAAAAAAAGGAGAGATCTTTTTGTGTATGTGCACCCACACATACAATTCTGTTTCAGCCTGACCCATTCAAGCGCTCAGCCACAGCCAGTGGTCAGTCCAGCTCCTTGAAGCGGGCAAACATGGCCTTTCGTACGGCCTGCTTGTATGTGGCATGGTCCCATGGCACAGGGTCCTTCTTCTTCCTCTGTGGGAGTTCAAAGCATTAGCAAAGATTTGAGTCCACCAATCAAAAGCCTTTTTTTTTTTTATTTCCCAGTCAACTTAATGCAGACATCACTAATGCTGATGAAACGCGAGGCAACTCTTTGAGCCATGTTCCTGAGTATTGTGACTCTGGCACAGTCCAATTGATATGGGAAACCATCTTTTCCTGGAGAGCTTTATTGGTCAGTAGCCAAATCGTCATGATCATCAAATCAGAACATCACGGAACCGGTTGTGTGGGTTGCCCAGCGACATTGTTCAAAAAAGTTGCCCCATGTACAGTATCATCACCGTAATGTACAATCCTAATGTAATTGGGGGAATAGTGGGAATATAATCTGAGATTAACAGCTCAACTCACCTCGACTGGTTCGGATCCCAGGCCAGGCCGCTCACTGCCTTTATGCGAGTCTCTGAATTGGGGAAGAGAGGAAATAGGGGTCACTCAACTTGTCGGCTAGAAGAAACAGTATTTTCTGAAGAGAGAGGGGAGTTTTAATATTTTTTAATAGTAGTAGAGGAGTGTAGAGTCGAACCTGGATCCACCGCCCCACGAATTCTGGTGCTGATGCTGCTGGTACTTCCTCCTCTTCATCTCTGGTGAAATGCCCGGCCCTCTGGTATTCAACTGTGGGACATAATCAGACTACAGAACATGAGCACACGAGAGTTAAGTATCCCCGGATTATCTATTTATCTAGGATTCTTCCCCTTTTTTCTGAGCTTCCCCTATAATCACCTTAGAGCAGCTGGCTGGAGGTTCCGTTCGTGAGACCAAGGCATTTGAGTTTAGAGACAAGTCTCTCACCTCTTTCTCCTGATTCTCTAAAGCCTCAAGCTCTTTTTTGGACTTCTTGATCTTCAAGTGGATCTCCATGTTTTGCTAAACGGAGAAAAACGTTTCAGAAATTATCTGAGGGGGGGTTGTATATCATTTATACACAACAAAGACCTTTGAAAGGAAAAAAAGATCTTTATGAAATAGTAAAACAAGTTATTTTAATGTGTTACTTTACTCATTTGGTTTCATGCTTGTTATAATTAATAATATAACAATACTAATACTTGCACTTTATGCTCCTTTTTCACACTGTACTTCTGGACTATAGCTTATCTTGGCCTCTCCATGGAGTGATCTTGCACTGTGTTTTATTTTATGTACTGGTCCATGTCTAGCGTAAATTCTCGACTATAAGAAGTGGCTTATACATTGATTTGGCAAAATTTCTTCTGCTATGAGGTTAATACAAGGGGGAAATTAATATGGTGTTAATATACTTTTGTTTCTTTTAACTTGCATAAAACACTGTCCTGCGGCTTATATGCGGGAAATTACTGTATCTGTGTTGTAATCTTGTCTTCATTGTTATTTATTAGCTTGTATGTTGTGTCATTTGTTATGTTTTAACACCTGGCTACAACTAAATTTCCCCCTGTGGGATGATAAAATTGACTTGACTTGACTTGAATACTGTAATTGAACTGAAGAGCTCTTCCGTGGCCAGATGACTGGAGGGAGACGAATCAGACAAATGGATGTGAGGAGTCTCAAAACAAGAACGCATTCTTCGGAGTTCAGTGGGAGTAGGAGTACCTTGTGGAGGTCGGACAGCTGCTGGTGGCGGATCAGGGCGTCCTTGGTGGGGAACTGCCTCCTGCACAGCAGGCAGGCCATCTTCTTCCAGTCGGTCAGCTTGTCCTCCTTGTCGTCTGGCTGGCTCTTGGAGGGCGCCGACATCTCCACGTGCCTCTCCTCCTCCTCGTCGTCACTTCCTGCCGCGTAGTCGGATGCGAGCAGGCCCAGCGAGCCCATTGCACGCTGCACACATGAAACAACCAATCCAGCCATGTGTCAGAGTATATCACTACGAACACACTAATGCACAATCAACATGTGCAAGTATTAAAAACCTGTGACATGTTGATGAAACTTAGAGCTTCAAAACACACTCTTAGGTTATACACACTGTTGATGACCTACTTAGAGAGGTCAGGAAAATGGCTACTAAAGAGAGAGTCCCACCTTGGATGCTTTGTCCTCTTTCTTGGGTGGTGCTAGAGGCTTCTTGAAGAGATCGTCTCCACCAGAGACCTGCAAGTAATGGAGTACGAGTATTCACTGAAAGTAGCACCAGCTGGCAACCCTCAAATCACAATACAAATGTTCCTACTGCAGGAACAGTGACAAACGCAAAATAGCACCACACCTTTCTTTCAAAGATGGCAAACGCTGCATCAGCCGCTTTAGAGGACCTCTGGTCATCGCCACCGCCAGGCATCTTCAGAACAGGAGAGGGGGAACGGACGCTGTCCTTCTGCCGGTTCTGGATCTTTGCCCAGCGTTCCATGTCTTTCATAATCTAGAACACAGGGTATGCATGCCATTGTGGAAATGTTCATTTATGCTAATCTATGTACAACAGACAGCTTCATTCAAATAAAACGGGGCAACTGACTACACTTTTCCCCTCAGTATTTGTGCTTCCAGGGGATACCACCTGCTTTAGATTGCAAATGAGGGTCACAACCCCAAAGCCAGCCTGAGGTAACGATTTACAGACCTCAACTCAAGCTAGAAATGCTTTTTTAAATGGTCTGGTCAGCCTACTTAAATAAATGACCAGCTTGAGGGCAGACACAAAATAAAACCTCAGTAAGAGACTCATGATGCCATAAACATAAGTGAATCATAAACTGCGTAGCTTCAGGCTGGAACTCCATTAAAGGCCCTGTGCGTTGGGGGCTCACCTTAAAGGCAGCCAGGCTTCTGGGCTTCTCCTCTTTCTCCTTCTCCTTCTTGTCGGAGCGTCCGGCGCCATCGCCGTCCTCCAGGGCCCTCTGGGCGGCGTCGTCTGCGGAGGGCAGAGCAACGGCGGCAAGAGGGGCGGCAGCGGCAAGAGGGGCAGGGGCAGGGGCAGGAGCGATGGTGGAGGCCGAGGGGACCGATATGTCCCCGGGGAGGGCAGGCACGGGGTTGATGGCCTGGCCGTCCATAGTGGAGCCTGTGTTGGTAAAAAATATTGCATGCTAAAGTGAGACCCGAGATCCAGTCACGTAGAAGTACAATCAAGATGCAGAGTTTAATGCGACTGTATACAGAGGCACGCGCTGGAAGAACAATGTACTCCAGAATGTGTGTCTCTGATTTATGTAACAGAATTATCCAGGGTTTAAGTATCCAACAGCAAAAGATACAACAACAACCCACTAGTGAGAAAGGCAGACATTAAACCACACATTGGAATATATTGGGCCTAATGCTCTATTCCACTTTCTCTCACCTGCCACTGGGATGTAGGTCTTTGAGGCGCTGTCCCAATAGAGGTACTGCTGTGTCTCGGCATTGTAGAAATACTGCAAGTGCAGAACCAGAGGTGAAATGATTACTTACATCTATGTAGAGTACACACATCTACAGTGGTTTCAAAATAGCTGATGTATTTAAGTATAGCAGTGTAACGACTAATACTGAAGTGCTTCATTTATGTTAACACTCAAGCTCTCCTTCACAAACATGCGCATGCGCGCACACACACACACACACACACAAATGGTAGACATGGCCAATTCAAAGGGGTTATCAGTATTCAGCCAAGAGACTGCCATATATTGCAATGAAGTCTTACTCTGGAGGTGGGGTCATAGTACAGTGTGGTCTGGGGATCGTAGTAGAAGCCAGACGTGGCGTCATATAGGTAGGCAGAAAGATCGGGAGTTTCGGCGCCTGAATGCAGCAATGTTTATTTTAGATTAAAGATTTTACCCATGACTCATGTTTTTAAAAAAAATAAATAATAAAAAAACAACACCGGACACCATCCTTCATTTCATTGTTTCATGCATTTCACGTTGCTATGTTTAAGATAGTAAGATGTTTTGCATTCCATTTAGCTAGTCACGTTATTTCATCATAAAAACATGTCTAGACTACATAATCATGTTGTAACTATGTCGTAAAACTGATGGTTTTTGAGACGGATTTCTGTGAAAATCAAGAAGCACTCCGTGATGAGGTCACGAGTAAAGAGATGGCTATCGGTCTTCTCACCGAAGCCGTAAGGTTCGGCGTGCTGAGAGGCGCTCGTCTGTGCCACGGTCCCAGCTGCTGCGGCGGCGACGGCGGCCGGGTTTGGGGCCTGGTAGGGGAGCTCCACTCCAGAGGCGTCTGGATAACCCACAGCATGCTGCGGAGAAGCAGATCGGATCACAGTCAGCTCCAGGCAGCCCCGACATGGGACAGATCACGCCACCAATGCAAAGAGGGTATATAATATTACGGACAGGCAGACTACACCTGCCACGAAACTGAAGCGTTCTGTTTGCGGAGTGTCATCTGTGACAATTCGTTTATAAGATAACTAATGGAACTGGCTTGACCCGACGTGAGTGCTGCGTATATTCGGAAGAATTCGACAAGTCCTCTAAATTAAGTACCATCACGCTCCACAACCTGGTGTAGCCCGACTGCCAGACTGCTGTAGATTGTTCCTATGAGGTCACTGATGAAGTGAGTGATCACAATTTAGAATCATACGGCTGTCACTCACCTGCACGATGGCAGTGGCAGCTGTCTTTGCGGTGTCTCTGCCTGGCATGGTCATGTCACCTGTAGACCACACACACACAGACACACACATATTCAAAAAAAGGGCAACATCATCGTCTTCAGAGAGTCGTGTGGGATGATGTGGTGCCACTGCTATAACAGGGATGTGTGCCGTACCTTGGAGTCCAGGAAGTCCACCACCCATAGGGCCACGGAGGGGCTGGGACTGATAGTACTGCTGCTGTTGCTGCATCTGCTGATGTTGCTGCAAAGGAGGACGTGAAAACAACACGTTAACAGGTTAACAGCCTCAACAGGCCTGTAATAGTCGATGACATTGATATCCAACAGGCCAACACATGACAGAGTAGCCTATGAAAGCAACACCTACATGCCACATGCTTGTGTGAACACTTGACAGTGATTTAATATGTCAGTGGTGTGTATTTGCAGAGGAGTAACGTCTTGTGTTGAGTGTTCAGGGTTAAAAGAGTACTGCATTACCTCCAACACTTCCGGAGGATAGCCCAGGATAGAGGAGCCAGACTTATCATATTCCCTCTTGTAGCTGCTGTAAGAGTAAAGGTATAGCAAAGGATAAGGGGAAGACAATTCCAACAGCATCTGATTGACTTGAGAGTGTACATAGGATCTTGAGGGGCTTATAACATAGAAGATACTGTATGTTAAAGTGGCACAGTTGGGGCAAAGCTTACTTCTGGTTCTTGAGCGGTTTGGCAACCTCTGCATATATTCGAACACCGTCCACCATCACGGGTCGTGCCCTGGTCAGCATGTCCACAAGACGAGTGACTTGCTGCAAAAACAGAGTACAGAAGTTGATTTTTCTCAATTCCCAGAAGGAGCAGTAGCACGATTTCAATGAGGGAAGGACTTGAGAAATCAATGAGAAATGACACTGAAGGAGTGTGATGCAAACAATGCTGTACCTCATGAGAGTCCATGTCTACAAAGCAGAAGCATTTGCATCCGTTCGGTTTGCTACGGACCAAGCGGACGTTCCTCTCGTCCAGGTAGGCGTAGGGATCCAGCGCCTTCAGAATCATCTCCACTGTGGTGGTGTTCTTCAGATTTTTAATGATCATGGCTGAAAAGCAAACAGATTGGTGGATCATTGTCATGCAACCACCAACTCCTGGCATAGTGGGCAACCCACCTCGGTTTTCCATAGCAGGCATCCTGGTGTTGGACAACTATATTTGTATTACAAAGGATATAGTTCCTATGCACAGCCTTCTAGATGTCAGGTGCTTGTGATGTGCAGTCGTTAATAAAAATCCAAAAATCACCGCACTGGTCGAATTTGCTGATTTCTCATTTTATATAACGCGTTTCGCCATTGCTTCTTCGGGTTCATATCTTTATATTGCTGTGCTCAAAATGAATGTTCAAAACAACATAAAAGCCTACAATGGCCAATACAACGTTTGATTTTATGTTATCCACGATATTCCGCAGCCAACAATGGGGGTCGCCATGACACCGAAAACAGTCATCGATTTCCGGCGAAGCTGCGTTGTATCTATTCTAACGTGACGGTTAACAGTGCTTAACATATCATAACGCATATAAAAGTAAACTTTTCTATTTTATATCGGTTGTGTATGATGTAGTATATCCATGCTGAGGGCAGAATTGTCAACATTTCGAAAGAAATCTAAGTTGAAGCATATTCTAGTTAGCTACCGAGAACGCACATGTTACAGAATGAACGGAAGTTGAAAACAGTATTGTAACCATCGTAACGACACATATTTCCGGGTTAAGGAATAAGGTGGATACATTGGGTGCCATGACTCACTCTTGCTCTCCTTGAAGACAGGATCCAGATCGCGAGGTGCGTGCCGTGAGGAGTTGCGTGAGTTGGCCCAAGCTTCGGCCTTCATCTCCGCCTCCTGCTGCTGGAGCTGCTGGTCCACCTGCTGCTGCCACGCCTCCGGCGTGAGGTCAGAGTTGCGCTGCCACGTCGTCTTCGCGGCAGGGTCAGCAGCAGGCTTGGACCGCGGCTCGTCCGGTTTGGGGGGGGCCTTGGATTGAGGGGACGGGCGGGCTGGGGTGGGCTCCTCCGGAACCTGGGCCGGCTTTCGAGGTGGCTCCTGTGGCTTTGGGGAAAGACATAATGGAGAAAAAGTCCTCAGAATCAGCACATTAACGCTGCAACAATTAATCGATTAGTTTACTTCTACTACTAGATAATTAACCCACAACTATTTGGTAATCACATAATCGGTTTGTGTCATTTCATTTGTTAAGACAGATAAGACTGATTGATCCATTTGATTGATCCACTGATCCATTTGATTGGAGCCCTGACACATACATTTTCACTGATCTATATGTAAACGTCTCTGGTCAGACTCTAAAACAGCCATGTGGCACTTAAGACAGTTAAAGTGGCTTGGCATACTGTATTGAAACAGCAGTGGTTTGTATTCAGTTTGAGTAAGTTGTAACTGTCCAAAAGCGCTACATGGACATTTGAGAAGTGGGGCCCCAAGAGCATTGAACAAGCTCAGTAAAATGAGACCAGACCATTAGTAATATATCAATTGGAGGTCATGGCAGCATGCCAAGAGCTTGAGCTAGAGAAGCTCTGTGGGAAAATAGAGGACCTTAAGAAGACTTTATTTGAACAATTCACTTACCTTAGTGTCTTTGGCGTTTCGGTCAGGCTGAACGTATTTCATCAGAGCCGTCGTATTGCCAACCCTCAACGAGCCCTGAAAAGCACACAGGAGAGTCAATATGTCTGTAGCATATATATACACTTTTCCAGCCCCACATGTCACTATAATTCCCAGGGCGCACTCTGGTCAGGTTTAACCCTTTTTAAGGGTTGAGTGGCAGAGGCACACTTACACCAGCTGACTTATCAACGTTTGTCAGGCCTCATCGGCAAATTTGTCGAGCAGGATTTCGAGACAAACATTTAAGCTGTGTAGCCTTGTTCTTTTAATGATTCAATCCCTAGTTCAAGTCCCTAAAACAACACTTGTAACTAGCTAGCATGCTAACGCTGTGTTTTTCAATGTTTTTCTAAGGGTCCACTGAAAGAGCAGTTGAACACCTTTTCCATACACTGTATGCGTCTGCTGGTTCTTGTACATCCCTATGGGTGTTTTGAAAATATGAAGTCAGTTCTAACAACTCAATATGACTACTATGGAATCAGGACTAAAAATGTGTGGCCATACACTTCAACAAGTGCACCCAAACTTAACACTACAGCTCTTCAACTAAAATACAGTACATGTACAATACTGTGCAACGTAGACTGATTTTGGGGACTAGATCCAATACCAATTTAATAAGGATTACATGATCATTAATACAAATCTGATTTCACAGAATGAGAAAGCCCTAATCTCAAATTATGTAATATAGTGGTAGCACAATCACAGAACAGCCATCTGTGCAAGCAACTGTAATGTGTGGGGCATTGAGAGTTAAGGTCAACTCAAGCAGCACATCTGCCATCTACCAAAAACGTCTAATTGGAGTACCATGAGGCTTCAACAGCCTATTCTTCCAAAACCTGATGTCCATCGAGCAGCTATCACCATGTGTGACGTAACACTCCTAACAGATCACAAAATGTAGGCACCATCGTGCCATTTCAACTCAAACACCCTCTTTCAGGACTATGAACGATTGAAAATCATACTAACAAATACCAAATTAAATCCACAGTCATATTTCCAAAGACAAAACTGTGATGAAAGCGAAGACAGTACAGTATATTGTACTGCTAACACCACCATTTTGCAGAGGCAGTTAAGGCATTTAAAAAGAACCTCATGACCTGCTATGATTTCCATTTTCTCTCAAACGGGAGACCCAGTAATCATACTTTCATATCTAACCTTGAGCCCATTACACAATTCTTCAAAATGTCTGCTTAATTCATCTCAAAGCTCTGAAAAATGCATTGCCCAGCCGAAGATGAGGAAGGCAATGTCACACTGAACTGCTCTAAGAGGTCTGGACCAGTTGGAAGCTCAAAGCTGAATGAATGAATGAATAAATGGATGGACCAGCAAACAGGAAAGAGCCCATCTGCTATTCATGGTGTTTAGTTCCTCTGAATACTCAGTTTGACATCTGGGAACAAAGTAAGTCTGGAGGTCTTGAAGAAAAGGACCTCCTGACTAAAGTAAGGAAGGGAAATTTTAGGCCAGGCTCGGAAGTCCCTCTGAGAAAAAGGAAGCATTGAATTTCGCAATCCATTGAAAAAAAAAAAAAAGAGAGGCCAGCTGGGCTGGAAGAAGGATCTTCAAAAGACTGAAGATTACTGAGGCCAAAGACAGAGATGTCTCTATGGCCCCTGTCAACTCCAACAATCAGCAAAAGGCAATAATAAGCCACCAAAGAGATAAGCGAGATCCAAGCAGTTGCATCATGTGTTGCACATTGTCAGAAACATAGAAACGCAATGGGAGAAATAAAAAAGAAATAAAAAATAAACAGAGCCAGTGGTGCAGTGCTGGCAACTATTGTTGCCACAACACACTCTCTCAGTTACTAGAAGTTGACTCTTCTGCCCTTGATTACCAACCGTATTATTGACAATTATCACAACTGTTAATAACCTGAACTCTTCTCAACAGTCTCATCCTGTTATGTGCGCATTGTACTACATCCGAACACACAGCAGATTGTAAATACAAAAGGATGACAGAAAGAAGTATTTAGTGACTTAAAACGTAGGGAAGGGGACGTTGGGAGAATTAAATAATGAAAAGCGTACTGATCTCCCATCTCTACCGACTAAGGTTTTGATTGTACAAAAAAGGGAATAATAAATTAGCAAGGAAGTTCATCCATTTGGTGACTAGGACACAAATTCATCGATACATTTTTCTACTGGACTAGAATGGCCAAAGTTGGGTTGATGTGCCCTATTTTAAAGTCATTCATATTATCACTGTTCCCTCAACGTTAATCTTAGAAGACTTAGTCAACAATGCTGACCTAGAACAATGACCAGCATCAAACAGTTTCAGCTTTGTTCTCAACTAGAACAATGCCATTGGATGCTAATGGGAGAAAAATTGCAAGAAGCGTTGCAATAGCACAGGGTCATTGGGGTTGAATTATTGTCATCATGGAAGGGGTTGATGCGATCATCTTGCAGCATGACGGACTACCCTTGCTTAAGGCTAACTCAGCTTCCCAAAGTAGAAGAACATGCCATTACTTCGTATTAACCTCAACTAGCCTTTTCTGTGTTTAGAATGTAATTCCACTACACATACATCCTTCTCACTGCCAAACCGGTGAGGGTATGGAAGCAACAAAAGAGCTGGCTCGGACAATAATTCAACCCTGCTGATAAGTGGAACCTAAAACATTACAGTATAGTGCTAGCAGATTAATTCGGAATTGCTTAGGCAGAAAACGAGCGTAAACGAGACCCGAACAAGAGCTTTACACAACGTAGAACGGCACGGCTAGAGCATGCAAGTGGAAGAGCGCAATTCCTTTCATTTCTGTAGATGACGACAAAATGTGTAACATGGATGTTCTCAAAGAGGCCTGAGTATGGGTTTTTTTTTTTTTTTTTACAATTCTACCTCCAATTTCCCCCCACTCTCAACCTCCACCCACATTCTAATCCACACACAAACCCACCCACTTTTCTTGTACCACCCGAACATCCCACCCCCCACCCCAGGCGTCTTCCTGCTCGTGGACAGCAGTTGTAGAGATGTGAGGATGGGCCACCTGGTTGGACTCCATGAAGTGGACAGCATCCTCCAGGTTTAAAAACTCCACATAGGCCATATCGAAGCTGTAACCTGGGGACAGCATTTGAAATACAGATGATTTCTGTTAGTACGCTCCAGTCACATGGGAAATTAATAGAAAACAGTGCATTACAGCATCGAGAGGAAATGCGAATGCGAGTAGGCAGAAAATGCGCAAATGCTCCGTCTTGACAGGCAAATAACCAGTTTAAAATCAGTTATCGTCTTCGTGGGACAATGAAATGGACTAGTATTTCACCAAATCACTGCATGAACTATGGCATCCAAAAGATACAATTTTTATTTAGTTGGTGCTGTAAAAATCGTATATCAAACGTGTTGGATAATCATGAATTAATACCCAATAAGAATCTGTAAATGAAATGTTCCAGTATTTATAAATAGAGGTAAAATAAAATAAAATAAAATAAAATAAAATAAAATACAGTAAGTTGATACCAAGGTTGTTTTTGTGTCTCACAAACCATACCTGGGGAACAGTTACAAAATGACAGCGAATTTAACATGATTCCGCTCACATTGATGACTTGAAAATGACTACTTGAGTGTATAATGATATTCACAGTATCCAACTGACAGCTAACAATTCAAGAATAGTTGGAATCCGTAATGAGTCACTTCTGTAGCTAAACAGGAGTTCAAAATGGCATTGGCAAGAGACTGGACTGTAATAGAAAAATAAAAAAACATCCTTGACTAAGGTCTCATTATTAGAAATGAGCATGATTCACTGTTTTCACCCTGATATGGAGCATATTTTCTTGAGGACACCCCTGAAAATCTTGGATTTGTGCTCTAGAACCCATTACCAGCTTGTCATCACATCGGTCTATGAAGAATGAAAGGAAAAAAACCACAGGTAGACTCTGGGCCTTAAGAAAACCCCGTATCGTAATGGACATGGCAGCATAGAAAGCCATGGATTGAGAAGCACATGATGAAATTACCCCCAGATAATGTTGGATCACTGCTTATCAAATCAACCTGGGCAGATGTTAATAAACAAGAGAGATGCTTAGAAAAAAACATGTCCCTCTGTTGCCATATAAGAAAGCGTGAGGGAACATGCCTATGGCTACTCAAGAAGGAAACCTCTCCCAAGCATCTGGAAGCACTGATGGTAAGCTCTAGAATCGAAGGCACTGTAAGCAATCACAAATCGCTTGTGGTATCGTATGTTTCGAAAAATCGTAAAGAGCGAGAGACTTTTGCGAGATAGCCGTCTACATGGAATATGAGGCCTCACCTGGGACAACATTCTTGATCTTCATGCCTTGCATCGGAACACCATCACGGACAGCAAAAGCACCAAGAATCTGCAGAAGACAATAGGCCCCTTTTAACATGGTTTCAGTCGACGGAGACTAAATGCAGTGTTGTACATAGCACACATATTTGAATCACTGCATATTACTGAATATCTAATGACAGAGTGGTGCCCACCTGCTCCATTGTAGCAGTCTTGGGAATCCCAGAAATGGAGATGGTGTTGGAAACCTTATCCTCTACAGATGCACTCCTGTAATCTTGATCCTTCGTTCACAAATTCATAGAACAGTCAGTATTGTGTACATAGAATGAGAATTGGCTTTTTCAGGGGTTTTGTAGTGCTCTAGAAGTCAAATCTGATCGACCATATGGGCAATGAGTGTATACTATTAGCAATAGTTTAGCAGTAGGCAAATAAACTTCAGGGAATATAAAATAAGTTATAAGGAAGTTATTATGAAAAAAAACAATAAATTAATTTTAAGCAAATAGAAATGCACTAACCTGGGAGCCTGCATTACTGGATCTCTGAGGTGGAGGCAGCCTGGGTTCTTTTCTGTCCTTTTCAGTTCCAGGAAGATCTGAAAGGTTGTAGTCATATGCTCGCCCAGGAGCAGTTCTGTAGTCAATGTCTCTGTAGTCCTGGTCTCTGCGGTCTGCCCCACTATTTCTTTGCATTCCTTCTGGACAAGCGCCCAAAATCCCTCTACCTGAGGATGGCTGAGGAGTATCTTTTGATCCCTTAAAGGGTGTGCGATCATTTGGAAAACGATTCTCGACATTTGGCACCGGCATTAGGCCCTTGTCTTGAGCATATGGAGGCCTACCAAGATTTGGTGCACTTCGATCTAACTGAGCATCTAACTCCCTTGACCAGGGCTTACCATCCTTATCCCTATTTGGGCCGATCAATGCAGCATTCACAGGAGGGAAGGTCTGCTCATGCCCACTCTTGAGTGGATCTCTTCCAGGGAAATTCTCAGGAACTTTGGCATCTCTCTCCGATCGAGGTAAACCTAGGAATGGCTCATCTTTTTCTGGAAACTCTCCAGATCGCCTATCTCTATCCATATTAAATGGCTCTCCTCTTCCATCTCTACCTCGACCAGGGAAAAATCTTTCTGACGGTGCGTCTCTTGAAAATGCAGGCAGCCCCCGATTCATCAAGCCTGGGAACGAATCCTTGTCTTTTGCATTTGCATTGCTGTTGTTGTTGCTTCGCCACTCTTCTGACGAAGACTCGTTCTCCCTGGCCTTGAAGCCAACGGAGCTGTCTAACGGTTCCGGGAATTCTCTGTCTCTGAGGGTGTCTCCGGGTCGCAGTGATGGTCTGTTTGGATCAGGGGGCCCATCAGGCCTTCCTCTTCCTTCCACTGGCATTCTGTCCTTATCTCCAAACCGGAGAGGAGATCTGTCCCTGTCTCTAAACTCACCTGAGGGTCCCACACGGTTTCTCATGTCCATGTCAGACTCAAACCTCCCTCTGTTGTTCATTGGAGGCATTCCACCTCTTCGATCAAAGTCCATCTTTCCTCGATCAGGTTGAGACATGTCCATTCTGAAACCGTCAATGTCATCCATGCCCATCCGAGGTCTGTCCCTGTCACGCATGTCTCTGAAACCATCATTTCTACCCATTTGATCACCTGGATGCCTCCTCCTCTGGTCCATGGGATTGAATCCAGGCATGTCCATTCCCATCCGGTCTCGGTCCCTCATGTCCATAAATCGGCCATCGTTCATGTTTCCTCCTGGCATGTCTCGTCCATCCATTCGGCCTGGACCGCCTGGACCACCGCCTGGACCACCAGGGAAACTTCCAGCATTTTGTAATTTGCTCCTAATTTCGATCTCATATCTTCTCCTAAGGGTCAAGTCGGTTTCTTCTTGTCCTTGTCTGAAGAAGTCCCGTGGCCCATCTCGTCCACGCAAATCCATATTGCGGGGGTCCATATCTTGACCCCTTAAATCTGGAGGACCATCAAAACGCCGCATGTCCATTGGAGGGCGATCCTGAGGCCTGGGGCCCATATTCATCCCATCTCGGCCCCTAAAATCAGGCATAGGTCCATCTCTGCCCTCAAACATGTCACCCCTGGGATTTCCACTGCAATAACAGAATGACAACTTTCACAAATGTACATAACCATTCTACATCCCTAAGACCAATGCCCTTCAGAGCATTCTGTAATACAGTAAATGTAAAAATGTCTCTGTACATTGAATCATAAAGCAGAAACACCACAGTGACAGCTTAGTCTGATATGGGATGTCAGCATAACACCACAGTGACAGCTTAGTCAGGATGTCAGCATGGCATGGCAACCTCACTGTGCAACTAAAAACTAAGCCTGCTCGTCTGTTAAACACTGGCATGAAGGAATACCAGCTCCTTCAGTCGATATATGTGCAGTCTGTTCTTAAACAAGTTCAGAGGATAACAACTGACCCATTACTTATTCTCAACACAGATTATGACCTTTTGTTCGTTAGCAAATGCTAATGAGAATGTCACTGTAAACTCAACCATTTCAATAATTGAGTTATGTTTATATGTGTAGTGTACCTATAATCAACATTTAATTAATGCTGCTGGGAGTTTGCAATGATTTCAAGGTGTTTACTATGGGGTGTGTGCAATATGTGGTCCGCGCTGTGTGTTAGCTCATGAAGCATCACGCCATACAAATGTCCAAAAAATACAAAATACACAAAAGCTTAAAATATGCTTAACAAGTACATTATTATGCAATATCAACACGTTTCTGTCATTCTTCTTACCCAAAAGGCGGGCCTCCCCGAGGAGCTGATCTCGGACCATTCCACATGCCGGTTTCACTCAGGCTGTGAGCTCAGGCAACCGTCACTAGACTCCAAGACTAACACCTAGGTCAAAGATATGCATGACATAAGTACATTTCTTTAACACTACCGACAAAGAAAATACACTGCTTTCTTCTCCAGCAAAGTTAGCATATTATCAATCCAAGGTGTATGGGACCAGTGAGGGTACAATACAGTCAAAGGCTGAGAGTCTTACTACTAGGCTAGTTAATAGTAAATCTGAAAATGGGTTTTGAAATTCTGCACTCTAATTTTTAAATATGTTTTCTGGGTGGTCTTCTGTAATCATCTCAACCCCAAAAATGAACATTACATTACTGTAGGCCTAAACAAAAATGATTATCTTTGAGTGTGCTTTCAATTAGCCTAAGCCTTTGGGGATGTGCAATTAATCAAATGGATCATTTTCCCAAAATGACTGAGTGAACTTAATCATGATTATGTTTTTTACCATTCATCGAACAGTCCCATCTATAACTACATATAACTTCAGTATCATACAATCCAAATTTCAGATCATACAAAGAGTGTGAATAATGGGAACACACAGCTCTGCATTATAGGAATTAATGCAAATAGCCTGTCAATAATTATACGAGCACTTTCTGAATTGGATTTCATTCGAAATTAGACATTTATTAAAGAAAGCATAAACATAAAATGTAGTAAAAACAAATCAGAAGAGACATATTTACCCAGGTCAGGACAAACCACATACTAAATATAAAACTAGTCCAATAAGGGGGAAATATTGCTAATTGTAGGGCTATGCAGAATAGTAATGATGACGATAGTAAACAAATAGGCTTAGGCCAGCAATGACCGAGTCCGATATTTTCTAAAGCAAGCTTACCTACTATATCATAGCAAAGTTAACTGGACTGGCAGCGCCAGCAAACACGCAAGTAGTGCACAGGAAAAGTGGCAACCTTATTTTACTAAGGGGCTTCCTCAGACACGTAGCTAGCGATATGGCTGACGTATTAACCTAGGCTAGCATACAATTAATCTCAATACCAAAACCGGTAGTGTTAACTGTTATTAGAAACACGACTCTAACGAATTAAGCGTTTTCATTACATTGATTTTGGAATAATCGATTAGTTGGTGAAAAGATTATTTTCACCAACCATCCACTGTCTGTAAGAGTCAGACAACCACCATGGCTATGCTGTTACATTAGCGACATTGCATATAATTAGCATTAACATTAGCTGCTAGCTAACGACAAAATAGATCACTCCGTACTGTTACATACATTGACAGTAAACAAATAGCAATATGTTTGTGTCAGCATCTCCTCTTATACAATACAAGTCGGCGGCGAACCAATGATGATACAGACAACAGAAAATGTATGTCTAAAGATGCTAATGACATAGCATAATAGAAGTAACGTTAGCGGAGGGTAGTTAGCAAGAGCGACGAACAAAGAATGGTGTCGCTGTCAAACGATACGTCAACGCTACTAGAAATCCCAGTCTTATCAGCGTAAACGTAACATACAGTGATGGTAGAAAAATGACTATCTAGTAATACCAGTAGCTTAATTTCTGTTTTAAACAAATAAATTACTCACCGGGCTCGTTTCCTAAATACTTTCAAAGGTCGGAAAATGCCAGTGGCGGATATCCGGAATTGTGCCGCCTTCAGTCACATAGAGTTTGATAAGATCGCCACCTATCGTTTGGAGTGCACTACCGACCTACCATTCACTGAATGTCGACAAAGAAAGATATCGACAGAAAAGAAACGAACAAAACAAAACAAAGCTATGTTCCTTTAATCAAGCGAAAGATGAAATGGTTGAGATATGCTGCCTTCAGTCAGCCGTGGGTAGGCCTATTGTTTTTTTTCCTCTTTGACCACTGCACCTCACTGATTTTCCCATAATATTATTGAAAACATGTAGACAGCACTAGACAGGCCATGCTATATTATGTCCATTTAAATCTGCATCTGGCAGTTGACATACGAGGCCCCTGTGCCGAATCAATGTTTAAAATAAGATCCACAAGTCCTTGAAATTACTTTAACCACCCTGCCTTTGAAGAGGAACAGTCGAGGCTTAGCAGATTAACCTAAATTGAAACAGTTTGACACCAAGATGCATGGATCTTATTACACAAAGCTATTAGTTGTGTTTATTTGAAATATCAAATAGGCTTAGGCCTATTTGAAATATCAAATAAATAGGCATTTCTGCATAATAGGCCTAGTGAGGTGGCAAACCACTTTGGACATATGGGAGCTTTATGAGTGGACAAGACTGCAGAGGGTGGTGAAAACTGCCCAATGCATCACTGGTTCCTCACTCCCCTCCACCAAGGCCATCCAGGGCAAGCAATGCTTGCATAAGGCGAACGGCATCATCAAAGACTGTGCTCATCTGAACCTCAGACTGTTCACCCCACTCCCCTATGCCTAACGGAGGGGAGTGGGGTGAACAGTCTGAACTTATTTTGGCCCTTGGGGCTTGAGATAACTATACCACACCACAGAGTGATGTATCTTTCTCATAGGCAACTTTAATACCGCACAGACTACAAAAATACAATGCCATTTACCCATGAGAGTACTAGCACTCTTCTATGTTCAGATGAAGATGGCGTCAGGAGGAAGGCATTTCGCAATATACTTTATTTCAATGGGGGGAATTAATGTAGTACGAAAATCTAAAATTAATAAATTGGTGTACAATTAAGACTTAATTGAAGACTGTCTTCAGAGGGAAATTTGTCTTGTTAGAGACCCTGTTTATCACCTCTATTTGCTGTATGTTATCATGTGAAGCATGCACAATTCAGGACACTGCATTTTCAACACTTTTAAAGGTGAAGTGCTTGATGGTACGTTAAACATCAGCTTTTTGTGTAAAACATTAAACGTTCTCTTGAATCTCTTCATGTTCCTCTAGCTGTACATTTACCGTGTGCTGTAACAAAACATTCCACACATACTGACCCTGTGAATGGGCAATGAGCACGATGTCCCAGACTTTATTCGAGCTAATCAAATGCTTCACTAGCATGGATGGGAGACTTGAATTTTTGATTGGCTATTGAGCTCAAATGTCTTTTAGACCTGCGTTGAGGGCAGGACCTTTTATCAATTGGTGCTTTAAGTCACACACTGACAACCAATTATGAAAAATGTCAAAAGATCATGTTTAGATAATGTATTATCTAAAAAATAGTGATCATATTTTGTACAAAACATGTGAAGGAAGTAAATGACTGTGATATTGTACATAATACATATACTTTATTTTTTCCCATTTCAATCAAGAAATACAGATTCATCAAACAAAAAACGTGTTTTGGAGCTACAGACGTACACAAACCAAAAGTATGATGAGAGCTTCTGACCAGTGATTAGAATCATTGCTTTGTTAATTCACTTACATATTATGAATAAATGATACAGTAAAATTAGGAAATTAAGAGATTACCCAATCCTGCCTGACACACTCACAGTACTTACACGCAAGTTAATGAAAACTTTCAAACTTGTGTGCATAATTGACAGCAGGTACAGATCGCATTCTCTGGATTATGTCTGATCCATGCGAATGCTTGCAACCTTTACAATGTTGTTGTAATGTAAATAATTATTTGTATCATGATTACTCTGCACAACCTTACTGTCATCACAGACAATAACCATGAGGTGGAATTTCCAAGAAATTATACAGTATTGCTTTGTTGATACTGCACATCAACAAAAAAAATCTTTGCCAAAACACTGAAAAGAGCTTTGTTGTTTGGCACGTAGTATAATATAATACTGACAAAACAATTAATCTGCAAAATGTTAAATTAGATACATCATTGTCAAAATGTACATCAAATCAATCTGGTTGGAAACAACATGAGAGAATTACAATATATCTTGACTATTTTCTTCAGTACATATTTAATGCAACAGAACATATAAACAAAGGACACATGCAGTATTTTATTGATGGGTTTTGGCCTAGGCAGCCACGCTTTCTGTGATTTCAATTGCGCTTTGTAGTGTGTAAGCACGTAGTCAGGGCATCAGTGTTTTCAGTGCAGTTTGCCACTGGCAGGAAGCAAATAAGGAGAAACTACTACAGTTGAACGACACGCAACGGACAAACTGCGGGTAGCGTTTGAACAGGCAAGCCTACAATCTGAACAAAAACAACTAGTCTAGCATCATCTGAAGGCAGCAGGAAAAGTCTGACTATTTTGCTAGATTTATGCTACACTGAAAGAAATTCCATGGTACATACTATTTTACAATATACATTACACACAGGGTTCATTCTCTCCGTTCTCCCTACTGAATATCCAGCCCATGCAGAGTATATTCCTACCAGCTAGAATCTAGGTGGGTGCTACTTTCTGATGGTGATCCCCCTCGCGCAATGTTAGGATGACATTTTTGACTCAGTGAGCGAACAGCAGTGTGATGCAAACATTCTGTGCATTGTGCCATTGTGGTTACCTGCATATGACTGATCAAGCTTTGTTGTGAGACACAGGGTGTACACTAATGTGCCCACAGCACATACATATAAAGGTATAGAGGGAGATTGATTGCTATTGGAACTCGGCAAAGTCCCCCTAGCTAAAACAAACAAATATAATTTTAATAACTTATAAGTAATTTTAAGTGATTCTAATTCTAATTCTATTTTCTTTTACATTTGGATTTGCATTAAATCTGTCAGGTTTGACTGTGTTTAAAACAATTAAAGAAATTCATTTGAGAGGGGTGATAAGTACAGATGGCTCAAAATTAATCAAACTTCATTGATACAGCATGCACACTGGAAATTTCTACTTTGACCAGATTAATCCTCTGCATATAGCTAACCCAGAGACAAACATTTATGAAACATGATAAAAAATAAACCTATCTATTTTCAACTACAATTATATCTGAGCCAAATACATTGCTTTCATACATATGATATGGTCTGCAATTAGCTCCTACTGAATAGATGAGAACATAGACTTCATATAATTTATATTTTCTGTCCAACTATCAAATGTATCTACCCCAGCTTCCCAACCATCTATTTCCTGTTACATATCCAGTATCATCTGAAATCTGCACAACTGATATGATGAGAGTCTGGTTAAAGTGAAGCTAAAATCTCACAGAAAAGCACACCATCAAATGTTCTCTAGATCAGGACTGCAAGACAACAAAAAGGTGCTCATTGTGCAAGGTGGTACAGGCTTCCCCTAGACACTGTACGCTCTCTGCTAAAACATTAAACGACTGAGACCTGGATCCATGATGCAAAAAAAGAGTGTGTATGCAGTGTTCAACATTTCTGTGTATGTGTGTGTGTGTGTGTGTGTGTGTGTGTGGCGTGTACACAGTGTGTGTTATGTGCCTGCATGCAAGCGTACAAAATGTGAGCGTGTGTGTGTGTGTGTGTGTGTTTGTGTGTGTGAGTGTGTGTGACTATGTGTGGAGGGTCACCCTATTCTTTCTCCTGCTCTCAAACTATGTGGCTGTTTCAAGGCTCTGGCAGAGTGTCAGCGCTGCATTGCGAGGGAATGGCTGTCTCCACGGTGACAGTGGCTTGTTCTGAGGTGGGGGCTGGAGCTGGAGCTGGATCTGGAGTTGGATCTGGGGCTGGAGCTGGAGCTGGGGCTGGGGCTGGAGCTGGGGTTGGGGCCTCTGTTGTGCCAGGGGGGCCCTCTGGGGTCACAGCTGGCGGCTGGGGTGTGTTGCTGGGTGTGACCGGACCAGCTGAGGTGCCCGTGGCCGGGCTAGAGGCGCCTGAGTCACTCTGCTCGGGAGCCCGGAGCCTCTTCATCAGTGTGGTGACCCGCACAGCTTTCTGAAAAGAGCCAGAGAGACCAGGGTGCGTTCAAATTCTTTGAACTGCAAGGTGAACATTCATGGCAAATATGTTTTCTCTGAATAGATACATTAGAACAATTTTGTGTAAACATTCCATCTCAGTGGTAACCCTCTGTCTACCTCCCTACATTTTCAGAGAACTACCTACAGAACTACTGAAAACTGTTTGCAAATGTTCACAAATGTTCACCTGTGTTTGCAAATGTGAACGCACCCCAGCATTTGGACAGCAGTATAAACAAAACATGAGAGGAGTGAACATGAGAGTGTACTTTCTCTGTTCCACCTATGAAGTGATGGTGTTAGTCACTCAATTCCCAGAGAGCAGGAGTCTTGTTAAAAGCTTGTCACCCCCCTACTGCACACCATGTTTAATTACCAACATCTGCCAACTGACAAAATGTCAACCTGTACAAGTACACAATTGCTGATCACAGAAATATGCTTTCAAGCGTACTGTCTGTGGAAGTCCACTGTAAACAGTAAAGGTATCAGAACGTTTAGGGATTCACACATGTACTTTATTGGCTATAATATTAGGCTAAAATCAGAAAACAGGCTAAAAAAAACTTTTCAGTCAACATGACAACAGAACTTGATTTAAATATTTTGATTGCAGCCAGTTTGTTGTTTTATCTTTGCTTCCCTTAATCCAATTTTCATCTCATCAATGTGGATATAACTCCAGAGGAACTGAAATGTTGCGCCAATAATGGTTTATCATTTGCAAAAGCCCACACAATTCTCATGTCTACTGATGGATAATAATCCCCTCCTGAACTGAGCCATGGGAGGCTAAGACCTGATTCCACCAATTAAAGTTCCTCCAGGGGATGACATGGCTGGCTAATCTCAACATCATTGTCCTCAAACCTCAAATGTTTCTTTGCAGGAAAATAAATCAAAGGCTATACAGCCCTTTCACGCCTGCCTCCTTTAACATCACTGAAAACTAAGATAGCAAAGTGTTGATTTGACACTTATCTTTCCAAATGGTGGAGGTCAATATTTAACCTTATAACATCAACAGTCAGTGCAGTTACATGCAAATGTTCAAATTTCACTGCAATTAAATGACATGTAAACTGAGTTTGACTGAACTTGAAATTTTATGAAAAATTGAAGACAACCTGGAGTTTTTGGGCTCACTCTGATTAAATTTGGAGTTTATAATGCTCTATGGAGCCTAACATTTCTGTGGAATGTTGTTAGAATGTCAAAACTCCGCTGCTGAAGGGTTCCTGGGAATCTGGGAATTTTTACTTCTTCACTTAGCATGTAATTCAGATCATACTCCGACTTTTACTTTATTCGTTTTTTTTGCACATGTAACAGCACTGAGTGTCAATGTTCAAAAAGGCATGAAATCATACCTTCCACTTTGCTTTGGCAAAGTTCTTTTCGATTTGAGCACAAACTCCATCTTTTATGTTCTTATCGGAGGCTGCATTTCCAGATATCCTGGAAAAAAAGGTCAGGAAGTCAATCAGACAAATGTGCAAAACATGAGAAACCTCCAAAAACTCAGTAGACATACAATGATGATGAAATAACTGTGTTCTGAGCGCATTATCAACGATGCTGTTTGATTTAGCCCTAGTAGAATTTCTTAGTATTTTATGCTTCACAGATAAGCCAAGAGCACTTGAGTACCACTCATGGCCAATTGCCTCCTGTGCAGTCAATCGTTGGTCCTGTTCCACTTCCATTAGACAGGCCACGAGGTTTTTAGCTGTAAAACAGAACCGCACACATCAATCAGGCATTATGTCTGACACAGGGAGCTCTATTACCGAGAGAGAAAGCTCTCAAAAAATTGAAAAAGAAAAGGAAAAAAAAAACATTCAAAGCCAGATTTGATTCAACTTATTTGACTTATCAATCATCCAGCTTTGGTATTGCCAATGTCATTAGAGGCTCACTAGGAGTTTCTGTGGAGGGGCATACCAGAGTCAGAGATCTCAGTCCAGTAGGGTGCGTCAAATTCATAATGTCCAGCTAGGATCTTCCTGAAGAGGTTCTTGTCATGATTGTCGTAATCGTCATCATCAGCATCATCATAGAACGGAGGGTTTCCTGACAACCTGACCAATAGGACACAGCAAATCAGTTTAACCCTAAAGATGATTTGCAATAGCAACAAATGAGTTCACAATACCATAACAAAATGGTTTATAATAACATAGCAGTTTTCATAATGTCCAAATACTCTATAAGGTTCCCTATTGTTGCAGAATACATTTTACAGAACACTGAGATAAAAAAAAAAAAGTTTTTCCGATGCTCAGTAAATGGGTCTCATGAAAGTAAAATTCATCATTTGTGATTGATGATTGATGAGGACACTTATGGTACGTTCACACTAGGCCCCCTGGTTCGTTTATAGTCCAATGGTTCGATTGTTTTTGATAATGTGAGCGCATTATCCCCCTGCGATGCGTTACGACCCGGGTCCGCCTGAAAGAGGTGGTCTGGGGCCGGTTCGCTAGAACGCTGGAACAGGTTGCTAAGCAAACGTTCTAAAGAATCTAAAGAATCTTTACCTTTGTCTTCTTCATTGCACCGCCTTCTGCTGTGTTGCTCAGTGATAATTTTGCAAACAGAACCTCCATATTCTGGAAGTTCGTGTCTAGAAACATGGTGCTTATGACGCAAACGGACCAGGGTGCGCAGACAAACATGTAATGTGAACGGAGACCAACTACGGTAGGAGTCCCTGCACTCGGGTCTGGTCCAGTTAAATGGACCCAGTGTGAAAGCAACCGACCTAGAGAGCCACAATTACTTACAGGACATGAAAGATGAACATTATTCATACACCGATGGGAAGATCCAGGGGATTCTCAGGGAGTGACTACGATGACGATGATTACGATGATGACGATGATGGTGATGACGAAGAAGATGAAGACGGGATGAAGATGACGGTGATGATGTTGATGATGATAATGATGTTGATGATGATGATCATCATGATTATGATCATGACAGTGATGGTTGCTCAGCACCGCAGACTAGCTACTACACCACAGATGTTGCCAAATGGGTACGAAGACATGGCAAGGAGGCCATTTTGTGTACTCACAGAATGTACATGACCACGCCAATGGCCCAGCAATCCACAGGCCTGCCATACCTCTGCCTGCCCACCACCTCAGGAGCTGATGGGAGATGACCAATATCAAATCCAGATCATCACAATGTGCTTGTCTACACACACGCAAACTTCACTGCAACATCATGTTACTGATTTCATTTTTGTCTATGTGTCTGTTTGTCTCTCTGCTCACCAAGGTATTCTGGAGTTCCACAGGGTTCTTTGATGAGGCCATTCTCCAGCTTAGCGAGATGGAAGTCACTGATGACGATTTTTGAATGCTTCAGACGGTTGTAGTAGACAAGATTCTCTAACTGCATGAAGGAAGAGCAGGACCTAAAGTTATTACAGCCCTAAATAAACAATAATATCAGGTATCCTTTTCTTGGCTGTGAGGGAAATAAAAAATATTATAACATTTAAACGCTGACCATCAGCTAGATATTAGCAAGTAAATGATACAAATAGTGCACTTTATATGGATGTTTAACCATTAGTTATACTTATAAACAACAGAACCTTAGATGAGTATATCCATAAAGACATAATTTAATGAATATTTAATTAGGACAGCCTGGCTTGTCTGTTCATAAATCATCAGTGAATCACTGCAGTTCTTCTCCATGCAGTGCTGTGGCTGGTCCACTAGATGCCAATGCAGAGCAGAAGGTACCTTGAGGTTCCTGTGGACAATGTGCAGAGAGTGCAGGTAAGCCACGGCCTCCAGGACCTGTCTCATCACGTTGCTGGTGTCCTTCTCCGAGTAATAGCCTTGGTCCAGGATCCAGTCAAACACCTCTCTACCTGAGGCTCTGTGGACAAGGGGATGTTGAGCACATGGGCAGTGCTGGGCTGACTAGACACACTTTTTTTAAAAGGACATTTAAATTTAAATAGGACGAACGGGGACAGCAGTACTTCTCTCATCAGAGTTTTTGTATTAGGCGTGCACTGCCTTAGGTTCCCAAATGTTTCAGCCTGTGACCTTCAAAATAACGGTACCAGTGACTTGTGACCCCCACAAAGTATACAAATGTTGTGCGCACACCCACTAATAGGTCTATCGAAACATAATACCACAAAAAGAACACAGCAGCCTAAAAAACATCCTTTGCTGTCTGCACGACCCCCCCAGGGGATTCCAACTCCCACTTTGGTAACCACTGCCTTGGATAATGTAGACCTTTAGACAGATTCGCACTGGTCTGCTAGCCAGAGTCATTAGCCTCGCTTACATGGACAGATTTTTTTCATTCTGATTAAACTATTCCAATCGAAAAATCCGTGCCATCTGTTTACATGCGTTCTACTCTGATCAGGTGCTTTTAAGTGCTTTAGAATCTCTGATTGGAATAGGCGCTGTTGCCTTCTTTTCCTTGGGAGTATACAGCAAGCAATCCGATTGACCATACAGTATACCATCAAGAACAAACTACTGTACACACAGCCTCATTCTGATTAAAATTCTGATAGGATCAGGGACATTTACTGAGATTGAGGTGTTTATATGAGAATTTGCATTCTGATTGAGCCGTAATTCCGTTTCTAATCAGAGAAGTGTCCATGTATTGGCTATTCTCTGATATTAGAGTAACAATGGTAAAATATTACTAGGGTACAGAAACTGTAACTGTTTGCCTCAGAAATTAGATTGCATGTTGCCTTTCTGGGTGACATACTGCATCATTCCCATGTAATGGGTGAGAGGCACTGACTCACTGACTTCCTGTCTTTTGTGACTTTTGTTTTAGGGAGCGATGGGGGAGAAAAGAAACTCTGAAACAAAACGGAAAAAAGCCATTTCACTCACAGCTCAAGGAAGAGGAAGTACTCCTTTCTTGTCTCATAGACATCAACCAGCTGCAGGATGTTTGGATGCTTCACCCTACGCAAGAGTGTGTGTGTGTGTGTGTGTGTGTGTGTGTGTGTGTGTTTGAGAGACAGAAAGAGAGAGAGAGAGAGAGATAGATAGAGAAAGAGAGTGAGAGGTACAGGGAGAAAGGCATAGAGAGTGAGCGCAAAAACATAACAGAAGTATAAGTTAGAAGTGTAGAAGTTATGGTTGTTTGCAAAGTACTTAAGAGATAGACATCCTCAAAAAGACTAACAGTGTTAGAACTAAGTTGGCATGCACAATAAAGGATATTGGACAGTTTGGATTTTAAAGAAATCAAGAATGTTCCAAACCTACATCTTCAAGATGAGGATTTCATTTTTGGCTGCTTTCCGCACTTTTCTCCCATCTTTCTTCAGGAACTTTTTACAGGTGTACATTTTCAAAGTGTTCTTGTCTTTCGCCCGGAAAATCTCACAGAACTCCTCCCTGCAACAGCCACATACACATGTACAACACACACACACACGCACACGCACACGCACACGCACACACACACACGCACATACACACACGGGAGTGTTTCTCTTCATTTCTGTCCAGTCAGGCACAAAAGCTTTACAAGCAATACCCAACCCAACAATCAAATTGGATATAGTGGGTATCAGGAGGCACAATGGCCGCTCCGACAACAACCCAAGAAAAGCAAACACAGCAGGTTCCTGAGAGAAACTGCGAGATGATGAGTAGCGGCTTTGGAAGTGCACTCACGATTTGACGACCTGGCCCAGGTCATATTTGTCAGTGACCTCTGTGGGGTTGTTGTAATCCTTCTTCTCCCCAGGGGTTAGACAGCCAAACGGCATGGCTGCAGCAGCCCTGCACACAGCACAGGCAGACGGGACTTCACATGAAAAACACGCAACATGAAACGGACATCATCACACTCTTTCAGCTATAGGCTCAGAGCCGTGAACATTTTGAAACAGAAAAAAAAGATAGCTAGATAAACAAAGAGGATGGAAGAGCATTTTTATATCTCTCGGAAGTTTGTTTTAAAGGAGGTGTTTTAATTTTGGTGTGAAAGATTGTAAGCTCGATATAACAAACGCGCCTGTGTATTTCCTATTGGTCTCCATGCTAGTGTCATGACGTGCTATGTGTTCAGATATCTGCCTGTGTTGTCTACTCTATAATCACATATTGTGATATGCGCAACCCTCAACAGGGCAATCATTCAAATCTTAATTTATACATTCTCTTGACGCCAAACAACACTGCAGTATTTTATAGTACCGTGGTACTTTAATTCATTTTATGAGTTTATGTGTCAGCGGCAAAGGAGCCAGCGACCATGTCCAGTAAATTTGAATGACCTCTTTACAAGTGTATGGATTATATTGGAGTCGTGACCTTGCGTGGCGCTAATGTGCGAGCGCTCACTGGGATGTAAAGCTGCAGCACTTAGGCCCTATCCATCACACCTCCAACACAATAAATCTGTTGCTTCCCAAAGAGCAAGTGAATGTCACACATTCAGAGGGGGAAAAGAGCAGAGAACCTCGATCGGTCCCTTGACTGACGCCACAAGGCTGCAGAACACTAGGGAAGGTCATGTGTGTGTTCTTAAAGATATCTCTGAAATGGCAGATTGCACAATCAGATCACGCAGTAGTCATCTGTACACACCTATAGGACAATATATGTGCTCTATCTATACCATGTATTGTACACCACTATGCATAACCTCAGTAGAATATCTTCTTTAGTTTGACTGTGCATTGCAGCCTTTGTATGCTGTCTGTATAATAGGTACTGTATGTCAAGGAAATGTTCTTCATCATCCAGGGCCTCTACTGGGACACAATGTCAGGCACATGTACAAGAGCCAGGTAGATAACAAGGGCCATGTATTCTGGACTACAGCCTTAGCACTATCCATCAGTATCATCCTCCCAAAACCTCAGCCCTTGTGCTAGTGCACTGTCATCAATCATTCATGCTTATTATAATCCCGTCATTTTATTCACACATTCACTTTATTTCGGTAAAATAGCAGATATGTATTCCGTGCTGCCGAGCCTGACTCACTACTGGCAGGCTATACTCTGCTCCCTGAGCACACGTCTGGGCTGACTATTGATTATGGCCGGTGGGTGCAGAGAGCCTGAGAGAGGCTGCGAGAGCGAGAGAGACGGAGGAGACCTCGGAGGAGCAGTGTCCATTGGCAGATGAAAGTGCGAAACTGTTCCAGAGGACAGCAGACCAAAAAAGCAAACAATGCCGCCGCCGTCGACTTCAGCGAAGTGAGCATGAATTATGCATCTGTTGAGCCAAGCGGAACCCAAACAACAGGAGGTTGTCATCACACCGCGTTTTTTTTTAGGGAAAATCCCGATATTAATTTACTTCCACGAACGTTAGCGTTTTATTCCCAACTATTCTCTGGCTCTAAGCCTTGCCTTTGCTATGGGGCGTTGCATATGGGAGCTATATACTGCAGAGTGAAAGGCATCTGATGGTGTGTTTGGATCCAGAAAAGGTCTGTCAGACAGATGATCTCCCAGCAGTGTTGGAAAAAGGTATTTTTGAAAATGCCAAGAGCAAGATACACTGCCGGTGCAACACTGTACAAAACTACTCATCCCTAGCTATTCCACGAGAAACACCAAACGCTACACCCTGGGTTACACAAGTGCCCAGGCCTTATATTTAATGCACCAAGTACACACACACAAGCACCTTTCAGGACTTTTCAAAGTCAAAAACTTTTTTTCCACATTAGAAAATGGACCATTTGTAGACTGCTGCATTGCCTGCCAGCCCGCCCTTCCTATGCAAATGCACGGACATCCACTGAGCACGGATCTGACAATAAGAGCATCATTCACATTAAAATATTGTCAGTTTTTCTGGGGGGTTCGTGCTGCGATGAATCACAAGAGGTGCTGCATTTCTGATACACCTCACCTCGACTGTGGGGATGGTGCGCATTTGCACATCAGAGAAAATAGCTGAACAAAACAGTGGGATCTGCAGATGTAATTATCAGTGGAGGGAATGGAGGACCTACAGTGGTCCTCGACTAATCCCATCTATTGGCTGAACTGTGGGCTTGATTCATTATTCATGAACGTAAAGCAAAACATTTCAAATCCGATTGCTTTTGTGATGCCTGCTTTTTTTTTTTTTGCTCTGCAGAGATGGTCTGACGGTCATGCCGAGTACTACTCTTCCACTCATCCTCCTCTCTGCATCCTCAAAGCACCAGCCTGCCTGCACACAACTCCAGGTGCATTAGTTATTCCTCCACTTGTTTGCTTGCTCTTGTGTTTATGTATTTGTTCAGTCATCAATAAGGTCATTCTGTCCTCAGTTTGACTGTTTACAGACGGCAATGCTGTTCTGTTCTTCTGTCATCAGAGGAGATAGAGGCAAAGCACAGAGAGCACCAGTATTGGGCTATTAAGACTAACTGGGGAAATTAGCATAACACCAGCAAGCTCATCAGTTTTACACAAGCTCCAAAAATGTTCAAAACCTATTGCTCTCACCAGGGTGCACATTTTTGGTGCATAAAAAGCGATAGAGGTTATCACTCTGCATATCTGATCGTGCATCAAAACTGCCTCAGAACATGCTGCAGAGACAAACCAAAGCAGAGCACAGATTGCAAAATACTTCATACCTCAGGCCAAATAATGCAGAAGAGTTGTTGCATAGTGCATACACATGATTTTATAGATCTCATAGGACAGAGCATCTGCTTTCATTGTTAATCATGACGGGATCGTGTAGAAAGTGGTGGTGGAATGACATGGGGATGTTCTAAAAATCATTTGATGTTCAAAAACAAATGAAGTTATTCTACTGCAGCTTTTTCGATGGTGTTGCCCCTAGTGACACTTTGTTCTACAATCCCATTATGCACTCTCATATTTCCACACTGCAGTGGAAACACAGGGGGGGCTTTTAGAAACAGTTTCAAGTGTGCAGTACGTAGACCCTTATGTTTTATTAACTCGCTCATTTATCGCTCAACTGCCCGAACATGCCAGTCTTTGTGTGCAGGACAACAAAACAATCAGTTTGCAGCGAGGTAGCCAATGAAGGCTCAATCATCACCACAAAGCATTGATATTCATGGTGCATTTTTTGGGGGATATTTTTAGCTCACGGAGCAGTTGTTGAGCCTCAGTGCAACACTGAGGTGGCCAGCTGAATGGCTGGAGAACAAATGTGCATGATAACTATGCCTTGTGTGGTATGATTGTCAAACATCCAAATGGCACTGTTTGTATGTGTGTGTGTGCGTGTGTGTGTGTGTGTGTGTGTGTGTGTGTGTGTGTGTGTGTGTGTGTGTGTGTGTGTGTGTGTGTGTGTCTGTGTGTGTGTGTGTGTGTGTGTGTGCGTGTGTACAAGTACTAATCCTCGAGAGAGATGACAACAGCACAAGTATGTGAATCATTTCCAACGCAAATATCTGCTTAGCATATTCGTCCATCTCCAGGTCCCTTAGGATATGAGGACAGACACAAATTATGTTATGTGAAGTGGCAGCATGGAGATATGTATTAATACACATTATAAATAGAACCTCATTTAAATGTTCATATTGCATGGATATTTTCTAAAGGATTTATTTGAGTTTGTACTACTCATGCAATTTCAATTGATGTAGGCTATGTTTACTTTGGACTCATCTTAATTTCAGGTTAACAAAATATATCCCAACAACTCATAGCTCAAGACTACTCATGCCATGACACCTCGAAGATGACATCACCAGGGGAGAATTATGTGATGTCATTATGTATGACAACAATAAAAACGCATTGTTCAATTTATTACTGAGGCAGCTGGAGACTGACTGATTGAATGACTGGTGAATGGATTTCAAAGGACAAAAGACAACAGGGCCTTAACTCAAGTTTTTGTTTGTCCTAAAGCTCAGAGGAGATACATAAACCTTTGGTGTCAGTCCCGTGTCCCCTTCAATTAGATGAGAACTGTGAGCCACTGAATGCCAAAATATGCTTGGGGACACAGCATGAGGACCATAAGGAGTCTATTGTTTTCTTTAAGTGTTTATTTTTTGTGTGTACCATTCTTAACTGTATTCTGCTATTTTAATGCTAATGCTTTTGGATGGGGTTTAATCAAATAAGAGGAGTTGAGAGGCTTGTTGGACAGCATCCACCTGGAACGCGAGTGTGGCAGATTATGTGGGAGAACAATCAGTGGCTTACAAATGGAAGTCAGGGGGAACCAATCAACAGATATGTTCAAAATCAAGAAGAGAAACAGCACACTGAGGGGAACAGGGACTATGAACAGATAATAATTCCCTGCATGTGAAGTTACATTCTGTTTTATCACTCAGCCCTAACTGGATCATACTCTCTGAGCTTGGTTACAATGCACTATGCCCCTAGTCATTCCTACTGTATGTACGTTTCAATTGAAATGCAAAGCTTTAACAGTCTTCAGGTTCTTGTCTGGTTTTGACATTTCATCAGTCCTCACACAGGACACAACACATGCAGACTCTCAAACATTTCTGCCCGTTAATCTGGCCAAGTCTGCCCTCCAAGCTTCACACATCATGAATTCATCTGCATGTGTGAATCTTCACATGCATGACAAAGAACAGTCTGTCGCACTGATCGCTTGCCTGAAAACACACACACACACACACACACACACACACACACACACACACGCACACGCACACACACAAACAGTGCCTGTCTCCACTGCTATGTTTAAGCAATCTGGACATTAAATATTTCCATCAACTTAAAAGGGCAGGATCATCTGAGAGCACCACGGCAACCAAATAATTCAGTGTCAAACTGATAGAGTGAAAAAAGTAAAGTACAACAAGATTACCACAGCAGACCAGCCTTGGATGGCACAAGCCTGCTCTGATGTCCTAAATCTCAGCATTCCTGCTGCTGTGAATACTGACAAGCTTTGGTACAGTGCAGTATGTCCATGGCTTGAGATGTAGGCTACACATTCATTTTGGTTGTTGGTGTTGATGTTAATGTTGAATTTCATGCTCATATTACATAAGTCTGTCAGACATGTTATGTAAATTAGGCTGAACAAGCCAAGAAGTTCTACACATTTGTAAAGCAGGATTTTGAGAAATGTTACTTTAGCTGTACAGGTTCATATGCAGTTCAGCAGTTCTAAATGGAATTCTGGCAGCTTTAGCTCCAAGAGAAAGTGTCCACAAAGGAACAGGAGCCTTGATATTCTATGGCTCCACTGGTCAGTGGACATTCTACATTCTGACATCTGAGCTCAGAAGGTGAACAACATGACATGGGTCCAAGTGGTTTGTTCAGAGAGATGTATGCAAAATCAGGTCGGAGCTTTGTTGTAGGGGAGTCATAATATTCCAAAGTGGAGGAACATGTCCAGGTACCACATGCTTTAAAGATTCAGGCCCTACAAACATCACATCTCAGTCCATTTGAAAGCCATATGACCCAGTAGCACATTGACCCAGCTCTTTAATCAGCTTAGGGGGTACTGTATGCTATAGGTTAGAACTCACATTACAATGAAATCAGCATCTAGTGACCTTTAGGCTAAGATAGAGTGCCTACTTCTTCTCTACTGTACATTTACCACCTCATGGATGTTGACCATGATAACATGCCATCTATGAACCACCAGATAAATGCAACGGAATACAAGCATATTAACTGGCTGTCCAATTTCCCGTACGTTCAGATACGCAGATGGGATTTTGCCCTCATTATATCTGCACATTGTACCGTGTCCTGAGAAAGACAGGCTTGGCCACAGGTCTGGCCCTTGGTCTGTATAAAAAGGCTTCTCTGTCCCTTTCTGTTAATGAACATTAAATGTTCCATTGAGTCCAAATCTGGCTTTAATTCCACATGTGAACAGGTCTTCAACATCAAATGTACAGTAAGTGCTTTCACATAGACACCATCAAGTACTTTACATTTTGAAGGTAATTTAAAGACATTATGGAGCAAATAAAGATTTACATGCTTTATGTAGGCACACTATGTAATGAAGTTCATGTTCAGATGCTACAAAAAACAAAGTACAATGCTCAAAAATGCTCAATGCTCAATACAAAAAACAAAGTACAACACTAAAAAAAAACTTCCAATTGACCATGCGACCAGCTGTTTATAAGTATTCAAATATCAGACAGGGAATATGACACAAATTGATCATCACCAATTACAGGAAACTAGACGTATGTGATCATTTTTTCTCAACAATTCTTTTCACAGCTCATTTCCAACAATGGCAGTGGCCCTGGGCATTAGGAGTTTAACTGCAGCACCATCTTGTTCAAATTAAGGTGTTTGATTCTCCCATCTTGTACCCTCGTACTGCACTTTTGCAGAATGGCTTGTGGCCTCGAAGGATATAATGCAGCCTACAGTACAGTGCAAGGGCTGTATGAGCTACATTTCTATTCACGCATCTATTCAATCTTCACTCTTTTCATTAATTGCCTCATTGTATATGTGTAGTTTGAACAGCATATTTCATGTATGTGGCAAAGTGGTCCTAGAACTACTGGATGAATGGTAGAATAGAGTGGTAGAATTTAGTGAACTTTGTGGACATGTTTTAGCAGTGTTTTTGTAGACATGCTTGAGACATCTTTAGTGGACATCTTTCAACCATGTTTTGAGACCATAAGCAAACATTATTGTGATATTACAATGACCAACTAATAAAGCCTGTAGTCACTGCAAAAATAAGACACTGTACATTTATCAAATATATTATATTTTCTGAATACTTATTCCTTTCACTCCTGAAACTATTCAGAATTCTAGCTCACAGCCTCGCCAACATAACACAACACATAGCACAAATCCTGCTATTAGCACTTAGAGCAATACCATCATGCAAAAATGTGTATTTACCACTGTTTATCATACAGGGTGCCCCCTGCAGTGCTATTCTTGGCACTAAGTTGGTCAAAAAGAGATGAAAAGTGTGATATTGCAACCCACTTCACTAGAGTCATATAGTGCAATAGCAGGTGTTATATACATTATGTGGCACTGAAAGGGACACTATATTCTCCCAGCCAGTGTACCATCAACATTCCAATACACACTTCCAATATACAACTATCCAGTGCTTCACCCAATCACATAGTTGGTGAATGTAACCATGTGCTTAACTCTTTTTTATATTGTGTATATTATTAATATGTATATCTGCTTGGTCACAGTATAACTACGACAGGAGGGGAGAGGATGTTCATGACAGCCAAATGAGAGTTACACCTCCTGTTGTTACAGAAATATCAAGCAACTTCTGGAAGATTTCAACTGGTCATATCCAATACCATCTGTTTCCTGCCGACGTGTCCAATTAGGGCTTGATTTGCTTGCAGTGCTGAATATAAACTTCAGTCAAAGAGACCCATGCCACTGTCAATCACAGACTGAAGCGTACTTTAAGAATGAACAGCAAATCACTGGGACAGTAAGATGGGAAAAGCAGGCATCACATTATACATGGCAAGACAGACCATTTAAATGGCAAATGGCAAATGTTAGCGGTTAAAAGGGCCTGTGCCAAGCAAGTCTGTGACAAGCAACCACAGAGCTTGGTTCATGGAGCACTGACATGAGAAGCAGATGGCATCACTTTGCACCCAGTTACAAAACGCTTCTGAATGGATGCCTGTGTCTGCAACAGCTTGCGGCATCCCTTGCAGCATCCTTGCAGTTTTTAACCTCATGGTCTATATGATATGATATTTCAGTTCAAACCCAAACTAGCCTGAACACTACAAGGCAATGAAGACGAAACAAAAACGGCAGTCGTAAAGGCTTCTAATTGGATGGAAATAAAATGTTGATACCGATATCTTATACATCACACATCATGATACAGCATCTAAATGAAAGAGTCACTCTGCCATAGTTCATTTATTTATGTGTATCCATTAATTACCCCATGAGGATCGAATATCACACAAAAACAGAGAAACCTGATAACTACCCTAATCTGACGAGAAACGATACAACAAATTAACAACAAATGGTTCAGCCATCTAACACTTAATGAGTGCATTACATATTCAAGAAATACACAACAAGAGAGAGTCAAACATTGCTAATAATGTCATCAAGGGCAATTAGGAAAGGTCAAGGAAGTCTGGGGTTGATGGCATTTAGATGAAAGACTACTATGGTCACAAGGTCTATGCAGGCTGACACTTTCTTTTGGCGGGGGAATTTCACCAAGGAATGAGGGAAATATTCGTGACAATTGGACAATGTGTGCCTAGTATGGTAAGTAAATAAATAAAGATTAATGTCACAGCATTGCGTTGCCGGCTCTATACTTAACTGCGTCTGCAGTGCTGCGCTGAGTTCAAGCCTTTAACAGCAAGCCAGCAATTTTCTCTGAAGACACCAAAATTAACACTCTGGCATAGAAACGAAACACCACTGCACCACACACAAACACAGGCTGCCTACTCTATAGACAAAAAAAGAAACATACAGCACCAAATGTTTTGACTTTGCTGAATGCATTCTTTGTCAGCTCTGTACAGTTTCCTCTGTGATCCTATGGAGACTATCTCTCTCTCACTTTCTCTCTCTCTCTCTCTTTCTGTCTCTTTCTCTCTCTCTCTCTCTCTGCAGTCAGCGAATGGGAACATGAGTGGAGAAGCCTTTGAACAGGTGAGAGTGTACTGTTCATCCTACCTGTTAGATTCCACAGCCAATTCCTGAGGGACAGAAGTGCCCTCGTCCTCCCCTCACCCGCGGTCTCTGTAGCACGCCTAATTAGAACAAGTGCACTTGGAATACAGGGACACCTTCTCCTCTCTACCACAGTCTCTTTATCTCTCTCTCTCTCTCTCTCTCTCTCTCTCTCTGTCTCACACAGACACACTCTCTCCCTATCTCTTTCGTGTTCTCACTATCTGCCTGCTTCCTCTCTCTCTCTCTCTCTCCCTTTTTTCTCTGTTTCCCCTCTCACAATCTCATTTCCCTCCCTATCCTTTTCTCCCTGTCACACATACACACAGACACACACACACACACACACACACACATAATCTGACCAATCTGTCTCTGATGTTGTTTGTTGCCTAGGTTACAGAGTCCTACATGCATATATTGGTGGAGTACAGTGTGACTTCTCTAGAATGCAGACGGTATCAATGGAAAAGGAGGGGGTCAGCCGCGAGTACTGCATACGCCACAACACAGGCAGGAGGATGAGACACTCACAACAATTTACGCCATGCACGTACAGTATCTATGCCCATCTCATTTACAGTCAGATATCAAGATCTAGTGCTTTTGTATCTGACTTGTCAGTGAAAAAAAGTTTTCATAGGCTCGTTTTCTGATCACAAAACTACGATGGAGTATTAGGGCCACAGATGAGGATAAAAATGATTTTTGCCCTGACAAGATTGAACTTGACATGTTGACATTAGGCTCGAAATTTCGAGAATAAAGTTGAAATATCATGTTGACTTTAATCTCGTCATTTTATCTTGACATGTCCATCTTGAAATGTCCATCAAAACTAGTTTGGAGAGAGAGCGACCGCTCTAAAGTAGCTGCCACTGAATCCAGACAGTCAGTCTCAAAATGCCTTGTGTGTAGCCTAGACGATTTGGTGAAATTGTACTTCAGAATCCGGTTTAGCAACAACTATACTAACTAGTTTTGAATGTCGAGAATAAAGATGAAATGACAATATTAAAGTCCACATGATATTTCAACTTTATTTTCGAAATTTCAAGTTTAATGTCGACATGTAGAGTTTAATCTTGTCAAGGCAAAAATATATATTTTTTTTCCCTCAAGGGTGGCCCTAATACTCACAATATGCTGTTTTATGGAACATAATTGTCCTGTAACAAGATTAAAAATATAACTCAATAACTCAATAAAAGTTTTAAGAGGACTCAAGTGGTGAAGTAGTTAAAATACAAAAGATTTTACATTATTAAGAATCATACACATAGACGAAAGTATTGGGACGCCTGCCATTACACCCACAGGAACTTCAATGACATCCCATTGTAAATCCATATGTATTTCCATAAGAGCCAGTCTGTGCAATTTTTGCTCATTCATTCAAAAGACTTTTGATGAGGCACTAAAGTTGGACAGGAATTCGACTTGGCTTGCAATCTCTAATAGCTACTGTAGTTTATCCCAAATGTTTTTGACAGCGTAGAGAAACCTATTCTCTGTGGACAGTTAAGTTCTTCCATACCTATCTCACCCATTGATGCCTTTATGGATCTTTGAGCACTGAGATACAATCGTGCTGCTGTAACCAAAACGGGCTTCCCCGAACTGTTCCCAAAGAGTTGTGAGCTGAGCACTGAGTTGTTCCAAATGTTTTATTTCACTGATGTACCTTGACTGACCCAAGCCCATCCCCTGCAAGACATTACTACATCATTATCTCTCCACCAACATGGCTGTCCAGAGCAAGATCTGTAAAGGCATGTTTAAGTGTATGGAAGAATTTGACTGGCTTGAAGAGAACATGGTTCTAATATCCAACACCTTTTGAATGAAACAGAACAGAAGTCTGTGTGAACCCAGACAAACCTGTTTGAAATTTTTTATTTGGAAAGGAGCCCATTGATGCTCATTTCCAAACTTGCTGTTTTACTACTTCCACAAGCATAACCAGCAGTGAAATTAAACTCAAATGTGAGCATTAGCGTTGTAATAATAATTTCAGATGACGTCAATGGGCCCCTTTCCAGACCAACCTGCAGAGCAAATTAAAATGTGCGAACTGGTCTGTCTGCGTACATCCAGGCAAGAACAGACATTACGAGCCATGTCTTTCCATCTAGCAGTAGTGCCTCAGTCTCATGTTTTTTCTGAAATAATGGCAAAAGTTCTCACTGTCCCTCCAAAATTGTGTGCCTTCCCAGTAGGCTGGGTGAACCCTGCCTGACCTGCCGGCGAATTTGGATTTCGCCTGGCAGCTCAGGCTGGAAACCTGCACATCTACTGTATCTCCCCTGCTTCCTGTCCACAACCTTTCGGTCACAAACTAGCTTATCCAAAAGATGCACCAGATTGTTGGTCTGATTGGTTGAAGGACTATCCAAGCGTACGAAGTCATTTGAACTATGCCGATTGATCATGCCTCTAGTCTTGGACAGTAGAGATAAAGCGTAGACTCCCCATTCTAATGTTCAATCTTATTGAGCTTAGTATGGTGATAGCCAGACTACCTTCCCAGCTGAATGGAAGCAGTTTTAGCTGCAAAGGTGGTGTGTGTGTGTATGTGCATGTGTGCGTGGTGGGTGGGTGGGTGGGGGGGTCCATTTAGATTTAGAATGGGGCATCATTGAAGATGCAGTGGGTGTTATGGCTAAATGTCTGCTCTAAATGTATGGCAGGCATCCCAAGACTTTTGTCTTATAGTCTATTTTACTAGGGATGTAAAACACAAGGGGTTGTAGTTCTGCCCAACAAAATTCTGCGTTTCCTCTTTGTACTAATTCGTCTTTCGAAGAGAGTGATCACCAAACTTTCCGTTTGAACTCTAATGACAATATCTCTTGGGTGTCAAGTCCCATAGGGTGTTGCATACAGTATGCTGCCAGCAGTTTAGCCTGAGAGCAGTCGCAAATCAGCATGGCTGCGAGTGTGTGACTTCATACATCAGCATAAATACTGCTGGAGCCCATTAGGCTTTTGTTCACCGAGTGTAATCTAGCTAACAATTTGTGAGGAGAACATGAGCTGTGTCCACACAAAGCCTTACTCAGTGGGCCTATTCACAGTCCTCCTCGCTCTCTCAGCCCATACATCAGTGGATTAAGATGAAACTGTTGACTGTGGCAGTATGAATCAAGCACAAGTGAAATATTCATCAATGTCCTCATTTCATATTCCTCTTTAAATTTGCTGTTGGTGGATTAGACAGTCGACAGGGGACTGGTGCCAGCTGCTTTCAAAAGTGGCCCTTCATCGCGTGTGTGTGTGTGTGTGTGTGTGTGTGTGTGTGTGTCTGTGTGTGTGTGTGTGTGTGTGTGTGTCCGCACACACGCACGTTTGCATGTGTGCTGTCACATTTTATTTCTGTACTACATTTTTATATTCATTCTCCAGCATTTAACACGCTGAACTAGTTTACATTAGGCAAAAAAAAGACATCCATTTCTGTGCTACTGTACCCATTTTGTTTACACATTCAATTTCCTGAATAAGCCTATATTTAGAAACACACCGAGAAATATACCTCTTCATCTTTCTGCCGCCATCACATTGCTCAATACACACGCAACTCATACATACAACAGCTCTCATAATTTGTCAGAGTAATGTCCTTGGGGGACTTGACTGTGGTGTCAAACTGAATTATTATTGCAAATATATGCTACAAAAATACTAAAATCACTCAGAGTGTTGCAAAATATCCCATGCAGGCATTCGATTTTCATATAGGTACAGTGTAGTACATGCCTGCATAGTGCTTTCAATGGCATTAATTAGCACCCCGGGGGATACGTTCTCTCCTGACTTTGGCAAGAGCCATGTTGTGTTCAGTAGAGATTTTTGAATTTTATGCTCAGGGGATTTACTTAAAAAAAAAAAAAAAAAAAAATGGACGTTTTTGGTTAAGCTGGAGAGGAGCATGAATATCTCTGCTAATGTGTAGGAAGCTATTTTTCACATTACGCCAAACGAAGAATCGCAAACTGTTAAATAAATGATTTATTCGTGACCTTTCCTTCACCAGCTGCTAAGTCACTTTTGCCTTTAAAAAAAAAAAAATCTTGTTACATTTGCATAGAGAGGTGGGGGGGAGTATTATGAAGCCAAGGTTATAACATCCATCTAGCACCAGAATTAGCTACCTGGACAGATAAGTCTTACTCACTAAAGATAGGACTTATTTACAAAATATCTTATTTGTAATTTTACGTTAATGATACATAATACAACAGTAATTAACAACTCAGAATTCCGGTGATCTTCTAAAAAAATTTAAAGTCTGATAGCAAAAAGATCAGTGGTTGCTTGGACTTGTTTAAGTTACATGTAGGCTAATATTCATGTGGGGGGGGGGGGGCATACAGTATGTTATTGTGTTAATTTTGATCTGATGATCTTGTAGTACCAAGTATTAATTCATTTACTAAACATTAGGATCTACTCTGATAACATCGCCTCTGAAGTCCACAAGGTGGCACAGCACCTGGGTGTCTTACGTCACAGCGGAAATTGGAAAGGAAGTTGAGTACAAATTAACCATGCCAAGATGGCGTCAGATAATCCCATTATCAAGCATAATATATGGGGGGGGGGGGGGGAAATCACAATGTTTCGCAGAATCAAATGGCAATACTTGCTGTATTGAAATATCTGAAAAATCGCAATAATTACATATCGTGGCCCATATATTGTCACCTCTGCGATAATTCCCACTCCTAAAGCAATTGTTTAAGAGTTTTTTTGAACTAATGTAATAAACACAATGCATTCAATACAATAAACCCAAGGCATCACAGTTTGGCTCGACGTGCATGCCTTTTTCTGATGGAAACAGTAAGCCACAACGCTGTCAAAATCAATCAGAATCACAAAATCGATAAATAAGGGACATTGGTGTGCCAATAAGGTTTGGAACAAAAGGATCCTACAAAGCAGAAATGGTAAAAACCCCAGAGAGGAGCATGATGGAGGAGAGCAAGCTCTCTGGGGAAGAGGACGAAGAAGAAAAAGACAATATCAAAGACGAGCAGTTTCCGACGAAATTCCTCATCATCCATCATACTCGTATAGAGTGACTATGATGAAACTGGACAATGACTGCAACCAAACTTACAGTGAGTCATTTCACAACTGCATCCATTTTCAATGTAATTTGTATTGCAGTGTGTTTTCTGTGTTACACTGAGCAAACTGTAGTTCATGTAAGGACTACCTGTATCTACACTTCAAACATCAGGGCATCAGGAATTACTGATAGGCAGATACCCCCTGAGGGTAGGGGGACACTACTTCTGTTGATGGGTAAGATATGCACGATCAGTATCAACAAAACCAAAGGGCAGGCAATTCAAATCAGGGCAACAGGAGCACTCCCAATATGCTATCATTTTGGGCTAGTGTTTCTGGCTTCCATCTCATTGATTTGCTTGGTTTAGCGATCATGATCCCAGAATCACCAATCTCTTTAGAAGGGCAAACCATTTTTTTTCCTACCGTAAAATGGCTTTATTGCTTTACCTTTATGCATAGCTCTGTCAATCAACATGTATTTGCTTTAGAAAATGTGTGCACTCCTTATTGCCCAAGTGACACCACCAAGGTACTTTATAGTGTTGATTTTAACATATGTCTCTTTAAGGAAATCTGTATATAAGAAAAATGTAGATTGCCCAAGAAAATACATTTCGTGGAAAATTATCTTATGATAGTGTTTTAGAATAACCACTAGCATGAAAGAGACAGTCCCATATAGTGTGTGTTGAACTGTGTGTGTTGGATGAGAACAAAGTTGGACTTCGACCTGGAAGTAGATGCTTGTACCCATGCTGTTGAGAATGTGTGTGTGTCTATGAGAAAACCGAGAATTGTTTCAGGAAATGTTACTTAGCAATCAGGGGAAACTGTGACATCAGCATCTATTAGGCTACACATCTATTTACACTCCATAATGGGTTTTGTTCTTGTCAGGAGGTCTCAAGGGATGTTAAAGAAAACTGTTCAAAGGTCTCCTTCAAAGATATTAATCAATAAAGCTGACAACGACTATTAGAATACAAGCAGTCTTTCAATGCCTTTTTTGCTTGCTGTTCAAAGAGGAACATACTTTTTGAACATTGATTTGGAAATGATCGCAAAAATATCAGAGTTATAATGAAGTAAGGTGAACTCAGGAATCGGTCTATATGAATTAAAGGCTAGAGGATATTTTAGGCTAAAGGACGTTTTGAAATCTTTACAATATATATCAGTCCCCCTACCAGCTCTGCAGAGCAGCTGAGTCTTTCAGGTTGATGGATAAATATTCTTTAATAGCCTACTTCGCCACATAAACTTTTCCTCTGTAGCCTACCTAGTCTATGTGTCATGGTGGTCATATACTATGAAGAAACTAAGTCCACGCTATCTTCATTCATCTGAAAGACCACATTTGGCAACAAAGTGTTCATAGGATTCTTTCTGTCACAGGTTGGTATTTGTAAATAACGTCAAATGTCAGTAGGCTAAGCTTAATAGCCTACTTTAAAAAGGTTATATTTTGCATTTTGTACCCTGCATGTCCACAATGAGGAAAAGAGTAGCATCAATTGTCTAAAGCTGAATTTCCTTAGCAAAAACAGCACAGCTCAGTGAATTAC
>NC_085002.1:20263812-20331312 GCF_963854185.1 Sardina pilchardus | reverse complement strand
ACTCCATGCACCTGTATGGGATTGCAGGTGCCTGTGGCACTTTCTCCTCTGGCTCCCCTAATGGCCCTTACAAACAATAAACTGTGTGTGTGTAGCTTTTTCTGGGTTGATGGCAACCGCCAAATGTGTTACTTAACTCTGTGTAAAGTGTAAAGAGAAGGGTCTGGATGGAAGGCTTCACACACAGTTCAGTGGCTATTGTTTCTTTGCCAGGGCTTCTCCCGCACGCGTGTTGATGCAATTTTGATTTGTGTTGAATGGCTCCAGTGAATATTTAATGAAAATATCACTTTCATGTAAAGTGAACAGCCCTTTCTCATTCCTCTTCCTGCATGCCTGAATTGCTCTGTATCAGTCTCCGTGGTGACAAGGAGCAGACCCTGGCTAAATATTCTCTGTATTTCTTCATCTGATGGAGAATGTCACATTTCTGTCCCATTGTGGTACAGTACTTCGGTGCCTCTGACAGATGCTGTGCCGTGCTAAAGTCTGTCTTCATTGACCCAAATGATGCTGAAATGAGGAGATGGCTGTCAGTTGAATAGGTTGGAACGACACTATTTCCTTGACCTCATGAATCAAGTGATCCGGATCAATGAATTTGACTATGCATTAAGATGTCAGTCACTTACTGCGAATGCTTGACTCACCAAAACAACACTTTAAAGGACTCTGAGACCTTTGTATACAAACACAGAACCTATATCATTACGCAAGCATTTGACTAAGTGATTTCTCTCAATGGAATGTGTATGGGATGGATGCGTAACACAGCTCATGTCTGTGCTAGTGTGACTGCAGAATGGAAGGGCATTTTCCAAACAGTGTCATAACAGAGAGTTCAGATGAGATTTGGGTGTTAGAGCACGGCTAAGACCCAGAGATATGCAAGCAGTCCCAGCGCTTCTCCAGCAAATCTCACATTAGCTTAATGAGCCGGCATGTTACAGCGCTGTGGAGTGGATCCACATCATTTTTCTTTGATTCCTAAAAATAAAGTGAAATGAAAAGGAAAAAAGAAGGGGATGAGGACAAAGAGGCAACGCCAGTGTAATTGCTCGCCTAAAGTAAGGCGGCCAAGCCCAGTTAAAAAGATCCTCTAGCCGACTGCCAAGCCCTCGAGGAGCATCCAGGGAAGCCGACTCTCCGTCCTCTCTGTTCCTCTCTTCTCCTCTCCTCTCCTCTCCTCTCCCCTTGTCTCGTTCTTCTCTCCGGTCGCACCCTGCCTGTGTCCGACCTTTAATTAAACACTTCCTGTGAGAAGGAGCGGGCAATTAGAAGACCCCCTGAGCCACGGCAGCCACAGAGGCCAAAGACTAAAGTGAATGAGCTGGTGCTGCATCAATTTTACAGGATGACCACTTTCAGGCAGTCCGTTTCTGACGTCTGTCTAATTCATGGCATCATTACTATGCATCTATTCCTAGGTGTAGGGTAATATAAATTGATCGGGTGACAAGCTGTTAAATGTCACATGCTCTGTACTGTATATTGCAATTGTCCATGAATATCCAATTATAAATGTACATGTTTATAGCAGTAAATTACCCTTTTTCATTCCACAGAACAGTGGGAACATCATCTGTGTAAATGTCAAATGTAAGGCAGTCTTTTCTATAGACTAATGTCCCAGTACATCATTCTGTTCTGTTGTACATGCATGCTCTGTTGCAGTGACACAGTTTCTCTTTTGACCACATGGGGCAAGCTTGAAAGCTGTGAGGTCACATCAAAACAATACTGAACTGTTATAATCTCTTGGCCCATGGACATTTAGATCAATACAGGTTATTTCCATCTGCAACATAGTTGCCTGTGTGGACACGGTGCAGACACAGTTTTGTTCTTGTTGGAAATATGAAACCCGTTGAATGTCTCGCCAGTCTGCCAGCTATTGTAGGCCTCATTTACTTACACTGCTTGGACAAAAAAAATCCTCCCTGATGGCACGGGCATATTCCAAGATGACAATGCCAAGATTCATCGGGCTGAAATTGTGAAAGAGTGGTTCAGGGAGCATGAGATATCACCACAGAGTCCAGACCTTAACCCCATTGAGAATCTTTGGAATGTGCTATAGGGAAGACTTTGCGCAGTCATCAATACAAGAGCTTGGCAAAATATTAATGTAACACTGAACGAAAATAAATGTTGTGACATTGCAGAAGCTTGTGGAAATTTTGCAACAGCGAATGCATGCCATAAACAAAGCTAAAGGCCGTCCATCGAAATTTTAGAGTGTGACCTTTTTTTTGGCCAAACAGTATTATCTTCATTTCACATTTCATAACATGCAGCTTGATTTATATTAACTCTTTGTACCCTTTCTCAGAACAGTTGTGATCTCAGAAATGCTCAGAGCTACTGTTGGAAGATCACGTGGCATAATTAATTGATCTTTGTTTCATAATTAATAGATTTATTTTGCAAAGAGATTCACATATTATGTCTTGTCAGTCCAGCTGAATATGTATTATCATGTCTTCTGATGGATTTCCAGAAGAAAATGTTTGATGAAAGGAAGACATCATGAGGAAGTTGTAATGAGGTGATTATTTTGTGAGCATATTTTTTTTTGCCAGATTTCCCAAGAACAAAGTCTGCATCACTTAAATGGAATAAAATTAATACAAATTCTGCACAGCTTTGTATGTGTGAAATTAACGTACATAATACTTCCACGATAATTCATTTTGTTACAAATAACAATTGGTGACATCCTATAAATCCTTTATCCATAAAACATTATTAAAGAGTGTAAGGCATTAAAAAATACTAATTGTCATAAGTCTACATGACTATCTATACATGGTCATGATGACTGAATATACAAAGCATTAGGCCTATGATGTCTTTGTATATAAGCCCTTACATCTTGGAGTACTAAGATTCGTTCACCTCTGTAATGTCATCCCTGTTGCCATCAGTGCATTATCAAGAGATAAAAGAAGCTTTTTAATGTATTCCTGACACTTGAGTTGTAAGGGCTTATCTACAGCATCTTTATGATTCATGACTTCAGTCGTAACTATTTAGACTCAAATTAAAACCACTAATAGGCAAGAAATATAGGTCTTTCTATGAACCAAGTCTTTATAAAGTATTATACACACATGCGTAATAGGCCAGAAATATAGGTCTTTCTATGAACCTCTTATAAACACATGTGTAAATGCATATAAACCATTCCAACCATAAACCATTCATAAAGCCCTATAATCATTAACATTAGTATGTGTAACTATTTATACATACTCATGACCACTTTCAGAAGGCATTATGATGTTACCCTGTAAGCCTTTACAGCTTGAAGTGTCACAAAATAGTATAACATTTCTTTGACTTGTTGACAATAAAAAATTTAATCATTGCAATAATCAAGAGGTCACATAAGCTTTATAATGCATTACAACTCTTCAGGCTGCAAAGGCCTATACAGTAACATAATATTTCTTTATGAAAGCAGTAATGAGTTACCCTGGATATCGAGAGGCATCGGGGGAAACCAATCACATCGGTGTATCTGACACAGGCAGGCCAGAAGTGAGCTAAACTGATAATGACAGCGCTAAAACGTTCAAAGTCAGTAAAGATTGGTCGTAGTGTTATCCAGTTGCGACGAAGCCCGGAATCAGATAGAGTAAACATTGCGCGTAGTGTTAGTGAGATCTCCAAATGTATGCTTGGTGCCGCCCCTCGAGTTGGGCCAGATCCTTAATTAATCTGAAAGATTACCAGGCTCTGGATTTTCCAGGCAATTAGTATAAATAATTATACTAATTACCATAGTTTTATGGCTTTATAACACTTTATGAATGTACGTATATACTGTATATATACTGTATATATAATGCTTTATGAATACTTTACAGATACAGGGTACAGAGTATTATTGAAACTCTAAATGTCGTAAGCACAGTTATCTGACGCATGCTCCAAATAAGTATCATGTTTTTTACATGAGTAGAGACTATATATTCCCACAGGAGCAGCCAATTAAAGCAGCAAACTGCTTTCTTGTTTACAGTTGTACCAAACAAGAGAGCATTTCTGAAATCTTCAGCATCACTGTGAATAAAATAGGCTGAACTCAGAAATGCAGGAGGATTTTTCAGTGACTTAACTGGACTTTCTCCTCATAAGCTTTGACAAACTGAGTTATTGTAATTGAGCCGTCTGTGAATTGGCTTTATTATCTTTATTTATTGTATTACTTTTATTCTTTCCCAGTGATCTCTAGTCTAATAGCACCAAAAAGTGTGTGTGTGCGCGCGCGTGTGTGTGCGTGCGTGCGTGCGTGCGTGCGTGCATGCGTGCGTGTGTGCCTGCGTGCGTGCCTGCGCGCGTGTGTGTGTGTGTGTGTGTGCGTGTGTGTGTGTGTGTGTGTGTGTGTATGCTATACGCGTCAGCAGAATGAGATCCCAAGTGACAGTGTCCAAGTGTCTGAGAAGAGTGCGGTGGCTGAGGAGCTGATCCTGGTGAGGGCGGCCTAGCTCTCTCTCACAGTGGAGGAATCATTATTACTCAATGTATCCTCATTATACGCCTGAGTCAAGCCTTCTCCAGCTCATCCTCAACATCTCAGGAGGGATCGCTCACCACTTAGCAGACAGCGGATGCTGCTTCAGTGTTCAGTCACACACACACACACACACACACACACACACACACACACACACACACACAGACACACACACACACACAGACACACACACACACACAGACAGACGCACACACGCGCACACACACACACACACACACACACACACACACACACACACACACACACACACACACACACACACACACACACACACACACACACACACACACACACACACATATACAAGCACTCTGAAAGACTTTCACATTTCACATTTAAGCAATCTCACAGATATTTGCAACCAAAACACACTCATGCAGACATACAGTGCTGATAGCAACACAGGTATTATGGCAGAATAACACATTCATGGTTATTTCATGGTTCATTGTCCAGGCCTTGTCCACTGTAATAAAACATATGTCAAAACACACCACTTTTCTCATTTCCATTTGCATTGATTTACTCTAACATGTTTTCAATAACTGATACTAACAACAGTTTGTTAAGAATTCTATCATGCAGATGCAGCATTTACAAGAGGACAAGAGATTATCTTGTCTTGTTGGATGTTTTTTCTCTCGTTGATGTGGCATCCTTGCAAGGTAGTGTTGCAGACAAACGCCTGGTGGACCTTTCGAGATACGGTCATTAAAGTACTGTATGAAAAAGGCATTCTGAAAATGAAGTATCAGAGTGTGTCTGCTCACCATGAATATTTTATAGACCAATATGCCTTTCCCATATACGTACACTAAGGGCTACTGCTATTGGCCAGATTGATGTTTTTAAGTGTGGTTAGCCCTTGCGCCCAGCTAAACCATTGGTGGTGGTGGTAGCAGTGCGGCAGCTAAAGAGATGTGCTAGAATGCAGCGGTCGGAATAGCTGTGGGTTCAATTCCTGGCTTCCACCATCGTGCCTTTGAGCAAGGCAATTAACCCTGACTTGCTCTGGGGAGAATGGGCCTCATAATATGCAATATGTAAGTGACTTTACAGATAAAGTCACTTACATTAGCCCTTGCGCCCAGCTAAACCATTGGTGGTGGTCGTAGCAGTGCGGCAGCTAAAGAGTTGTGCTAGAATGCAGCGGTCTGAATAGCTGTGGGTTCAATTCCTGGCTTCCACCATTGTGCCTTTGAGCAAGGCAATTAACCCTGACTTGCTCTGGGGAGAATGGGCCTCATAATATACAATACGTAAGTCATTTTGGATAAAAGTGTCTGCTAAATGAATAAATGTAAATGCAAATGTCAGTCAGCACATCGGACTGTTGGCCAGTGGTTCCGAGAAACCCACTGGCGGGTCCGTCTGCTGTGTGTGTGTGTGTGTGTGTGTGTGTGCGCGCGTTTGTAAGGCCTCACTCTTTTGCTATACGGCTGATGTCACGCTACAGCAGCAGGCTGTGCTAGGTGAGTCAGCCCTGGCCATGCGGGGCCTGTATAGACGGGCCACCTGGACTGCGCGCGCTATGTGGGCGTCCTGCACCAGGCCAGGCTAAAAATGCTCCATTCCATGCAGTGAAGTGATCCTCTCAAGCAGGCGCTGGAGTGTGCCGTGCGAGAGCTGTGAACGCGTGAGCAGGGTTTAGGATATTTATTTTCATGATGATACCCTGAAGTTGCTGCTTACCGCCCTCTCCATGCATACATTAATACGCATCGTAGTATAAGAATGGAGTTTGTCAGAAGGCCTTGCAAATGGCCTCGGGTAGGACATTGATATGTCTGCATGATGTGGCCCTGCACGCAAATGCATGGCCTGTACTCGCTAAATCCATCCGCTCACCCCACCCCCTTGCACCTTGTGGCAGAATCGCGATGTGTATGGACTATCATGATTGTATTTAGTTTTGCATTCTCTTTCTCTATCTCCCTTCTCTGTCGCTCTCTTTCCCTCTAACCCCCTAATTAGGCCATAGCCTTAATTCAATCAGTTCGCCTGTCACTTAGTTTCACTATGGCGACACAGCACAGAGTGGGCGTCGGTTGGAGGGAGAGACACATGTAATGAACGTTAGCTTCACTCTTCTCCTTTCACACAAGATTACCACGGAACACATGGGTCTGTTCGTCCCAATGGCTGAATATATGGAAAGAGGTCAATTTGACAAGGAACACGTGAAAGTGCCGTGAAGGATATTCATGTTGTTACAGTACCTGCTGTACACACACATGCACAACTGACATTCTACAGATTGTAGACATTTTAAGGAAGGAATCAATCAAATCAGAGACTGCATTTTCTACTGTATATGGAATTGTATGTAGAATTTCTCTGTTGTTCATAGCAGGAGTTGAATGGCATAGAATGAATGAGTTGCATAAAAGACTTTGATATAGCATGAAAGAAACATGCGTACATGTTTAAACATCTGCTGTTTAAAAGCAAAAATAGCTTCAGCAATGAAACTTTTAATCATGTTCAACTCAACAATATAATCTCTTGAAACCATCCCATTAGTACTCTGTGTAATTCTTTGTACCAAAGTGATTTACATGATTTGCAAAATACTTGGATGACAGATTGGACTCATTGGCCCTGGCTTGTAATGTATTATACCCCCCCCCCCCCCCCTGTCATGTTGTGAAGCTCACAGAACACAAGCCAACCCTGTCACCAGGGAAACCAACTGTCTTTAACAGTATCCATATTCACATTAAAAATGTCCTCTTAAATTGTGAGTGAATGACATCCGATTCTGCTGTTCTCTGTAGAGATGGGCACATTTATAGCATCAGACTAATAGAAAAGTTGAATACATTGTTGAATACAACTATCAAGGTGAGTCAGTAATGACAATGAACTTGTATGGGCTACCTGTACAAATTAGATAATTTTTTTGTGTAAGGAATCCTGAGATTAAGACTATTTTGCAATAAAAAAACATTTTGTTATTGTTATTTACAGTCTCATCCCAAGGGTCATTTGTATCATTTTGTGGGCACTGAAGTAACACTGTACTGTAGGCCTAGGCCTACAACTAAATAGGAATTATACTTGATTAGTACTTTGTTAAAGATTAAAAATACTCACATACATTGGCCGAAGGGTCCACATGAGCTCAACAGAGATTCTGCTTGTGCGTTGCAGAGACTACGTGTGGCGGGAAAAAATCCTCACTTACTTACATCACAGCGCTTGGCACTTGCGATTGCGAAATTCAGAGGTTGCTATGGTTACTGCAACGCAGTTGCCCCAGTTATGTTCAATGCTATGAGTGGTGGCATGTCATGAGCCGCACAAAAGCAAGAGCACTTTTTCAAACAAAACGCTGTCATCAGGTTTTTAACCATTATGAAAGATAGATGATGTTGAGACGATTCCTTTAGACAGAAAATGCTCCTCTTCTTTTTTATTGTTGTTATTACTATTGTTATAGATTATCATTATCATTATTACTATTATCATTATTATAATTATTATTTTTAACACTGGTATGATTCAGAGACTGGTGTGAGGTGTTAGAATGATCTCATCAAAGTGATAATTATGAATCTCTTCAATACTCTCTTGTGTTCTCTGCTTGTATAAGGTACACAATTGTTGCCAAATGTATTAGATTACTGGCCAATCACTTTAAATCACACTGTTCTCATAGCATGCACAGATTTTCTCTTGGCAAATCTGTTCTTCTACAAAGAGGCATGTGTTTGAAGAAAATAAACTTATTGAGATAATACAGATTTATCACTGTGTTCACTGATGCCACAAATGTTTACGAACGTCACCATTTGCTGGTGTTTTGCTGCATTAGAGCCTCGTAATGCAATCATGTATATGAAAATGTCCTTTCCCTGTACCATTCTAGATAACTACTGTGTGTCCTTGTTGTTGTGCCATTGTGTGTGTGTGTGTGTGTGTGTGTGTGTGTGTGTGTGTGTGTGTGTGTGTGTGTGTGTGTGTGTGTGTGTGTGTGTGTGTGTGTGTGTGTGTGTGTATGTGCATGTGTGTGTGTGTGTGTGTGTGTGTGTGTGTGTGTGTGTGTGTGTGTGTGTGTGCGTGTGGTGTGTATAACAGTTATTGTTCTAAAAATCTCATATCTGAAGAGTAGATAAATGCAATTTCTGACACTGACTTTCTCTCTTTCTCTGTCTCTGTCTCTCTCTCTATGGTGTGTGTGTGTGTAAAAGCAGAGAGGAACATATATCAGGCTTTTTTACTATAGAACTCTAACTCAGATGACTTACATTCACTGTACATTGTACTTTCACTCTCAGGACCCAACATTCTCCTGGTCAACAACTATAGTTCATGTTCCCAACTTATTTACATTTTTTTGTCCACAAACAAGCTGTGGACATACTGCTGACAGTAAGATATTGAAGGCTTCTATAGCGTGTGGGATAGGAAGATGACAGCTAGACTTGAGTGGTGTTAAATCATTTATAGATACTGTTTGAAGTGTCTGCAGTATATCTAAACGTGGGCCAAAAACCTCGCCGGATCAACCTTACCTTCATAACCACTCGAATCTACACAAACACAGTGATTTTTTGCCTTTTTATCTTTCAGACAGTTTATATCCCTCTGACTGAAGGAGCTGATATTGCAGTATGTCTGGAACCGCTGTGCATCCCCTAATTATAGAGGTAGACCCCAGCGGACTCCATAAGCACAGTGTTCTCCTGGGCCCTGGTCTCATGCCAAGTGCTGGCCCGGCTGCCTCTTCTAATATAGCAGAATCATGACACCACCATCAATTCTTGATGCCTCCAAGTAAAAATAGTGTTTGTGGAAGCCAGCTGGCCTGCATGTCTGACATCTGATGCAAGAACAAGTAAAAAAAAAACTAAATTGTTTTGTTCACTGGCACCTTTAGTGCTCAGAGACCACTTCCTATTTTTGAGAATCCTGAGGAGAAGCAGCAATACTTTTTAATGAACATAATTGCGATGTTTTTTAAAAAGCAGAGACTAATTTGAATATTTTATAAGCAGACCCGGCTCCTCCGAGACCCCTGAATTGATCTGTTTTAAACAAGTGCTTTATGCCGTCTGCCAATTTTTCACCAGCCTCGCATCTTTTCTGCCTTTCTACTTGTGCAGCGTCAAACTGCTGTTGCCATGGCGACCAGCTCTCAAGCTACAACAGAGTCCCTGGGAGACAAACAAACATGCCTGTAGGGTGTAAGAGCAGCCGGGGAACGTGGGTAATGAAATTAGCCTCGCGCCGCACTCTCTGTCGCTCTCGCGGGGCTGGGAATTTGCAAGGTAAAAAAAGAGAGACCTGCTCTTAAATAAGGGATCACACAGGGCCAAGCCGGCAAGCACACCGAGTGTGCTGCCATCGCTTGAGCAGTGATCTCTCCGGCTGATCTCTCTCTTTACTGTTGTTATGCTAGTCTGACAACCAATCTTACACTCAGACTGTTAGTGTGTTAGAGGGCAGTTGACTTGAAATGCTGTGCTATACGTCAAGCCATGGGGCACGTGTGTGTGTGTGTGTGTGCGTGTATGATCGGGACGCTGGAGTGCACATAGAAAGAATGGCGGGCTGTGTGAATGTTAAAGCGTCTGTGGTTCTAATTGTGATTAGGACTGGAGAGGGGGGCATGTAATTCTCTCTCTGTAACAGGGAGCACTCATACAGAGTAGAGCGCCAGGGGCCACTTGGCTGTTGTTCACGAGCCTGCATGGCTTTTTGAAAACTTTTAATCAGTCTTTCTTCCCAGAGTTGAACTCTCTCGACAGCCAGCAGCAGGATGTAATGAAGACTTGACTTTCTCCCTCCCTCTCTGTCACACCCTGTCACCCTCTCTCCCTCTCTCTCTCTCTCTCTCTCTCTCTCTCTCTCTCTCTCTCTCTCTCTCTCTCTCTCTCCCTGGAAGGGCATTCAGATGTTTCTGTTTCATGGTGTTAGGGGGTCACTGATGGCTGTGATTTCTGCCCTAAGGCTGAAAGTCTTGGGGATTCATCTCCAAATGAAGGACTTTACACACGACATGCACCAGCACAATTGATAGTCTGAATCGAACATGGAATGGGACTAATGTCATTTTTGCCTTACACCAGATCCTTTGGCCTTTAGGGACCTTAGACACTGCTATCAGATCAATGAAGATGTCATGGCGAGTTCCCCTGTGCAGGCGGTTCTAGTGGCAGAAACTGTTTGGAGAACAGTGGGATCCTGCGTGGTCTTCTGTCACCCAGGGGCTGGATGTCAACGCATCCCCTCAGATAATTTTAGACTATCACGCCCACATCCCATTTGTGGCCCTGGCATTTGATGTGAGGCTGTGTGTGTGTGTGTGTGTGTGTGTTTGTGTATGTGTGTGTATTTGTGTGTGTGTGTGTGTGTATTTGTGTGTTTGTGTGTGTGTGTATTTGTGTGTTTGTGTGTGTGTGTGTGTGTGTGTGTGTGTGTGTGACAGCTGATGTGAGGCTGTGTGTGTGTGTGTGTGTGTGTGAGAGAGTATTTGTGTGTGTGTATGTGTGTTTTTTTGTGTGTTTGTGTGTGTGTGTGTGTGTGTGTGTGTGTGTGTGTGTGTGTGTGTGTGTGTGTGTTTGTGTGTGTGTGTGTGTGTGTGTGTGTGTGTGTGTGAGTGTACTCACTGTTTCAGTTTCTTTTCTAAAAAATCTCAAAAAAAGGTGACAGACATAACATAAATCTAAAATAGAATCACATATTCATGAAGATTGACGTCAACTTTAAAAAGCAGCCTATCATCATCTTGACAGATTGCCCTTTTGGAGGCATTCTCCAGTGTCTGGTGAAATTGGGCTTCTCTGTTAAAAATGCACACATAATACTGAAGTAGTCCTAGTGCTTATCTCTGCGTCATTTGTCCTAGTTGCTCATATTGTGAGTCATAAACTGGTCAAATGAACCATGTTATTGCATGCTATGTGGATCACCAAGCGCTCATCTTCATCTTGTAGACGTCAGTTATAAGGTGTACAGAGTGGCCATAGAAAGTTGGAGCAATGAGCTAGATTATCAGCCTAATGACACTTGCAATTTGTAAAACAGGCCTATAATTTGACTCTATGTTGACTCATTTGTTCTACATGTACAGTACACAGACAATTAAAGTCATTATGCATGTTGTGATATACTGTATACGGATAAGCCCTTTCACACCAAGTCAGAAGGTCCACAGCAGTTTGAGACCGGCCATGATGTCTGTTCACTCCGTGTGTTTACAGGTCATAGATGAGCATTGCAGAACTGGTCTGAGTGTATGCGTTGAGGTGGTGCCAGTTTCACTGCAGTGAAACTCAGTAAGAGAGGCACAAACGATCACTAGCAGGTCCATTCTGACCTTTTGTTGCCGAGCTGATGGTTCTGAAATACACACTGGCTATTACACACTGAGGAGGTGACAGTGACTCAGCTGCTCCCAGATGTGAGACTACACACTGCATGCAAATACGTGGCATTCAGACAATGATCCCCTATTCTCTGAATTTAATTGTTTTTCAAAATAAATAATAAAAGCTTTGAATTTCGTGGTAACTGTTTCTTCAGAGCAATCTGTATAATCTTCTTAACAGAGCATCCAGCCATGTGTTTTGTTTTCACATGGGCGGTAAGTGGATGCCTTACTTTTATGAGATGGTCAGCACAAGTTTAGTACAATCTCAGGATGTATTATCTCCCTTCAAGAAGACAGCATGCACATTTTGTCCCTCATTTTGATCTGAAGACTGCAGATTTGAGCATTAGTTGTGTTGAGAGTCACCGCAAGCAGCCTTCAAAAGACGCACATTCTCTTTGCCCATAACTGCAGGTAGGTTACCATGGTTACAGTGATGTGCGCAGAACACCACTTCATGGAGGCATGAAAGGAAACAATATGGAATTGGTTAAGCCCGAGAAGAGCTTTTCTGAGCCACCATATCTCCAGCCTTTGCACTGGAATGCAAATCAGACACTTTGGAGCACACAGTGAATGGTGTAGTCATTAGTTGCCAATCGATGAAGTGTTAGTAAACTGGTGTGAGGACACTAATTAATTAATGTCAGATCAATAAAAAACAGGGGTGCTTCCAGTAATGAAGGAGTTATAGCCCACAAATGGCTGAGAACCAACAAAATGCCTCTTGAGATCATGCAGACAGATGTACTGAGCAGTGTCTTTGTCTATTCCAATTACATGAATATCTAAAAGAGAATTAATAAATGTATGACTGTGCATTGTCTAATAAGAGCTAATTATCTAAAATACTTAGGAGATTAATTCTGGCATGCATTGCTTTAGGCACTTTGTTTCAGCCTGGTACAAAGTATGTTCTGAAAACTATTTTATTACAGTACACATTAGACTAGAGGAATCAAGAAGCTCTGTAAATGTAGTGTGGTAAATATCAAAAGGGGGTGTACTTGAGAGGTTTGTTTCTTGTTTAGGAGGGCTGCAAAAAATGAATGAGCTATATCTGCAATGAGAGAAAAGAGATGCCGTGTAAGCACCTTTTCATACCATTCTCACATTTTTTTATGATGTGAAAATGATCGCAAGGGGGAGAACATCATTACTGAGGTCAAACTTTAAGACAGGCTCTTAAATTCTGCCAAATGCCTGGGGATGCTAATGGAAATTGCTGGCAAAAGTGAAATTCTCCTCCAGGTTGCAGTCTCCCATTGTAAGCACTGAAAGCAGAGGATCTGTGTGCTGCGACACCACAGAGACAGGAAATGTAGTTTTTTTTTTTTAATGTTTTTTAGGCCTACTGCAGTCTGTTTAAATATGCTCCAAGACATTCAGCAATAATAGAGTTCCAATCTTATAAAAGCATCTCTTTGTATTCCTATGAATTCTTTCTTATCTCTGGCTGGATGTTGTATTGAAAGCTTTTTCAAGCTGTCATTTTATGTAAGACCCTGAAAAAAGTGAACATACAAATGCATAAAAAGTTATCAAGCTGTAATGCACTGTTAACCCGGACGAGTTTAAAGAACAAAAATATGTGTAGGAAACGAATAACCTAACAATATGTATTAACGGATAATGAAATCAAGCGACCCCTCTTGGTACCCCACCTCGACGCAAACAACAAGTGACTGTGGGCACAGACTTGTGTGCACTTCCATTATGTGTGTGTGTGTGTGTGTGTGTGTGTGTGTGTGTGTGTGTGTGTGTGTGTGTGTGTCATGTTGGAATCTCAGCAAATATTGTAGCCTTTGGTCTATTATCCCTCTATCTCTTGATAAGACATTCAAATAAGGACAGACCAAAGACGTTAAGTTAGTAGGCAGTGGACCATTTTTCTGTCCCGTGACTGCAAGACAAATGCTTTTGTCATTTTGACAGAATGACTGCACCACCCTTTCAGTCACTGATACCGTGACAATTTAGCCTTGGTGAACCCAGATGAACCTGTTAGCAAATTTGAATTTGTTCCATTCCGTCTGGAAAGGATCCCATTGACGCCCGTTTGTCTGAAACCTGCCGTTTTACGACTTCCAAAGCAGGTTCCGAGGAGGTAACCAGCAGTGAAATTAAACTTGGTGCATTAAACTCTAAACAAATTGTTTCAGAAGTGCAGCAAACACATTTTTCCTGCAAAAAAGCTTTAAATGCAGTTATTTACTCAATTCCAAAGAAATAACACGTTCCTGGGTTTTTGGCGAAACAGAAACTGGCAAGGCGGCACATGTGGAGCAATGCATTGGTTGCAAAGGATTTAGCATGTTTTTAGCATTATAGGAGAGAGAAAGAGAGAGACTTTGACTTAAGTTTCTCTGTTATGGGTTTGTTTTTACGTAATTATGTTGGTTTACCAACATGTGCCATGTGTTCTATTTACTTCCTGTTGCTGTTTCCTTAGTTCCTGTTGGCCATGTGCTCCTTTGTTTATTTTGCCATGTGATACCTGTCTCTTGCTCCTACCCCTCATCTGAGTATTGTTTCCTGATTGGTAGTTGTTTAGCCTGGTTCTTGTGTCTGTTGTTCACCTGTGACTTGTCGCTTTTGCCCTATTGTCTGTGTCCTTTGATGGCCGTGAACTTGGAGGACCCGACTTTAAAAATAAAAATAAAAATAAAAATAAAAAACTTATTCAAACTGCTCACTATGGTTGAGGAAGAAAGAAAATGTCTCAGACAAGTGTTTTTATTAGGGATGGGCAAAGTGAGGCTTTGTGAAATACTGAAACGTTTGAGGCAATTGCGCAGGAATTGTGACACCTCAGAGCTGTATACTGTATGGTGGAACAAAGCTGTCAAATGCTTCGTAGCAGAGATGCAGTCTATTCATGATTTGCAGTCACTTCATACTTTGCAGTCACGTGACTGGCTGGATACCTGACGGGCAAGAAACGCTGAAAAAAAATGGCTAACGGTTGCATGTTGATAGCTGTTCCATGTCATGAAGTCCTCATTTGAATGTAGCCTACACTCTGGCTGCATCGATGATCTAGATGGGCTTGTTTACGACTCTGCAGTCGATATCACATGGCCTTAACGTATCGTGGGAGCAAAGCGTCTGCTCCCCAGGTACTGGGGAGCCTAGACCCTACCTTCATGACGTCAGGACTTTGCCCTAAAGGCCGATTCACACCCTACGGTGAAGCCGGGTCCATGCGCTTTCGTCCAGTCCCGGAGGTGGTTTCGTCTGTCAGTAGGGGTGCCTCTCATGTAGGGATTTATCGGTCCTTCCTTCCTCCCTCGATCCTCGTTCACCGGAAATCGCTCACAGTCGACTTCACGAGGACATCTCATTCATGTAATTGCAATCAGAGGAGGCAAGGCCGAGGACAGAGGAGGGAAGTGGAAATCCCGATAGGAGAGGAAACACAAGACCATCCCACGCGGAAGTGTTATTTCGGAGATGGGTTTTCTATGGCTACGCATGGATGATGACGTATCCTGTATAACGTTTAAAAATATAGAAATATTGTCTGTTATTTATGGTGTGTGAAGTTGATGCTAAAAGCTAGAGTGGGATTATGTTAGGGGCTCATGAAGAAACATAATGTAGCCTAACGAATAATAAGTTCATTATTTGAACGTCCTTTTGCAACATTTGCCATTGAAACATTTTGTGTATATCTACACAAAAAAGCATCATGTCGGACCTGGTGATTTTTAATTATGCAGTTATGTGTTGAGTTCAAAAGACAATGTTGTGAATGTCGTTTTTCATCAGCAGAAGAGCTGACGAGTTGCATACAGATGTCGGCCTATAGCACGTCTTTTGGATCCGCCCTTACACTGACGTCTCACGTTTTCAAAATGTGTATGCAGTCAAGGACGTCTCATTTGCACAGTTCATCGGGCTTCATTCCTCCATCCTCCGCTCGTTCCTTCGTCGTTTCCTTCACAAAATTCATTAGTAGGAGGGGCTATGACCGGGGGAAGGATTGAGGAAGGAAGGAAGGACCGATAAATCCCTACATGAGAGGCACCGGTTACATGTCGGCAGTTCGACATCCTGCCAGTCCGACATCCCTTTCGTCCGACATGCCGCTATTCAGACATGGTGTTATTCCGACATGCTGCCAATCCGACACATTTTAGTACCCCCATTCCGACAGTTTACAAATCCTATTTTTTTTTCCACGTCAATTTAACGGACCCTATGAGCCCGACGGACGCAAAGTGCGTCAAAAAACACACCCATTCTTCTCTGTTACATTGCTCCACGATTATTAGCCTAGTCACAGCGAGATGAGACCTATATTGCATGAAATAGCTCAGAACCAGGGCTTTCCAACGAGACTAGACACGTGTCTGTACGATCAAGTACGAAAATAAAAATAAAATCATGAATTAAAAATGATATCATAAGTCTATATTGCTCTGCGTTCACCCACGCAGCCACTGCTCTCGCTTGAATTACTCCGGGACCAGGCATCGCACCGACATAACACGCATATCAAATGAAAGAGGAGAAACAGAGCTTTCCATTGATACCAAACACATCGATCCTTTTGTGTTATAGAAACAGACGAAGTGACAAACAAATAAGAATCATATAGCTTCAACTACCGCTACTTTCGTTTGATTTACTCGTGAAACCGTGGTTAAAAAGATACGGCTTGCATGTCAGATAAAAGAGGAGAGCTAGAGCTATCCACAGATACCAAATACAACCTTCTAGGCCATAAAACAGACGAAGTGACAGCAAAATAATAACTTAATTTAGCTCCACTTAGTCCGCGAATAATGAGACAGAGAAGAAAACTTGCCATGGCTACAGAACTGCTTTCACTTCCCCGAGTCGTGCACGCAACAGACACATAGCCTAACCATATCAAGAAGTCTTCACAATGACATTTTAAATGTGAATCTTTATTATTTTACACAATTGGATATAGTTATGACATTAATAGCCTATTAATAACCTCATGTCGGAATGGCACGTTGTTTGGAAAAAAAGTTAAATAGCCTACCGCCACTGCGACCATGAAAAAAACAAATGTCGGAGTGGTGGGACTTTTTCCCATAAAGAGACATGCCTCCACTACGACAATTGGACGCCAATGTCGGAGTGCTGGTATGTCGGAATGAACGGCGGTAGCCAGAGGCACCCTAGGTCTGTAGCCAGAGAGCTTAGCAATCCAGAGTGCTCCGGGCGAATCGGAGCAATACCACCGCAAATCGCGGCGGCAGTATAGAGTCAAGTTCCAACCATTCGCGAGTAGAGGGTCCCTAAAGCCAAACCGAAGTATCCCGAGGTCTTTATGTGGTCGGATAGAGAGTCCAGAATTGATTTCATCAAGCCTGAAATGTCGCTGCTGCAGCTGGGGAACATTTCAGCAACATTTCCGGAAAGGTACTGACTCGATTGAATTCATTCTGGACTCTATCCGACCACATAAAGACCTGGGGATACTTCGGTTTGGCTTTAGGGACCCTCTACTCACTACCACGTAACTGTAATGTTGTTTGGAACAGTAAAAGAGGTATAAAAATTGCGTTTTGTAGCAGCGAAAGGGCCTTGCCCGATTCACTTCCAGGCTAACAAGTTTTGGCTAAAAACGGTAAAATCGAACTTTCACAACACGAATGACATGATTTGATGTCAACTCAACGTATGTACTCCTAATCATCCGTAAATTGATCTAAAGTGCATTTTACTTTAGATTCCTTTAATATACGAAATTGCCCAAGGGATATTACCGGGCACCCTCTTAAATCTTAAAGAGGTACCCCTAGTCTACTAGATTCCCCCCCCAAAAAAACTTTGACCGACAAAACCAGGTCTGACCCCATGGCTGCCTGACTAGCCTCATGTTTCGTCACATGGTCACGTCTAGACTATGGGAAGTAGAGAGTGTCCAACTTCATAGCAGCGTTTGTATCCCCGCCCCTGCTGTCACCGGCAGATCTCGCAGCTGCAAGATGTCAGTTGGGGTTAAACTTGAATGTGCCTATTGTCTTAAAGAGACCCTATGCAACTTTTTCATAGTCATAAAATCGCTTAGAAATCGTTGTTTTGCTTGACTGACCAGTTTTATCGAAAACAGTCACATTTCCTCCCGCCCCTGGTGTCCCTATCCGCTATTGCAACCTTGCAACTTTCTGATAAACGATCGTTTGCTGTTTACATCTGGAAGTCAGAGACGATCGCTTATCAGAAAGTTGCAAGGTTGCAATAGCGGATAGGGACACTGGGGGCGGGAGGAAATATTACTGTTTTCGATTAAACTGGTCAGTCAAGCAAAACAACGATCTCTGAGCGATTTTATGACTATGAAAAAGTTGCATAGGGTCTCTTTAATCAAAAGCTAAGAAGCGATGTAAACCGAGTTAGCTACAGTAATAAGCTAATATGCATATGGCCGCCGAGTGGATGGACATGCCTAAAAGGACTTTGGCACAACGTCCTACAAAAAAAGACCAAAAGCTGCCATCTTTGCCCATATAAGGAGATCCGGGTGGTAGTTGATGCTAAATGGCAAGTTGCATTCTAAGTTAGCTCTGGGGTAGCAAAGATCGAAAGTGTGCCGTCTTCACGTACCGAAGATCACATTATCCATTGGAAAGCAGTGAACAAAACTGTGTAGAGCAAAACATCTGCATTTCCGCTTTCTTTGTCCCCGCGAGAGTTTAACAAGTGCGATAATTCAAAGATCCTCATGTTATTTTCCCATAGAAAAAATATCAAGATACCGGATCTCCTTATTTGGGCAAAGATGATGCTTTTTTTTGTAGGCGAACTTCAGAGGTCTATTGGAGATCGCCTTTTCTTTCGAATTGGATGCTTTTGCAGAGATGGCCAGCTGCCTTTCGGAGAGGTGCCTGATCCCAAAAACTCACACCACCTAGACTCCTTTGCACCTCGGAGGGTCAGGATGTTTAAACACACACACGGTAGAGAGCCTTCTTACTCACACACTGTTGAAAAAGTTTTCAACTATGGTGTTGCAAAACTGAGGAGCACACTTTCACTGCCCTATTGCAGGTCTCTCACCTGTAGCTCTGGGAACCAGTCCAACTCCCATAAAATCCACTGGGGGCAGTAGGTCATTGTTTCGCCTCCTGGAGCAACTTTTGAATGTCTATTATCAGCTTTGAACAATGCAGACTGAGAAGGTCAAAGTGAGCCCCACGACATCCTCTGCAGTGCACTAAGAGAGCCAGCAACCAGTGAGTGCTGTCATTTTTTTACATTGGCCAAGACAAAAGCAGCCCTCAAATTGGGGGATTGCAGAGTCACCGCTGGTAAAGCTGCAGTGCATACCCTGGTTGGCTGTAGGCTATCCATCTGAACTAGCTGAAGTAGCCTATAGAGTTTGGGTGACTACGCCATGTTTGTGTGGAAACGACCAAGAGGAGGTAAGATAAAAATGGGCCGTGATATAAGAAAATGTGAGCTGCTTCCCTACGACGAGATGTACAAGAAGGCAATGAAGTGGTAGGATGAATAAAATAAAGACCATTATATATGTTGTAGATTGATCTTACTGATCTTACGAAGCTGTAAGTTAGGCCTACTACTGCCTGTGCGAACACTCGTATTAACTTGTTTTACATCCACTGGGTAAAACAGACCTAGTTATTTATCCATAGAGATCCTTACCATGCAGACCAACATTTGGGATTACATGTTGAACAGGCCCGGGGTGGCTAATCGGGAGATTCGGGAGGATTTCCGATGGGCCATTAACGTTTTGGGCCGGTCTGAATATTGTGAGCAAGATATCTGAGATATGGCTGAAATTTAGTAAACATTATTCTGCAGGGGTTTTTTCTAAGTACAGTGCATATATACAGTACAGGGCAGCACAATAGTATTTTCATGTCCAAAATACTGCATACCCACAGTAGGCAAAGTACTGTACTATGCAGAACTATGCAGTTGTTTTGTGTTTGAAATACTGCATTTCCTGCATAAGAACTGCAAATATTTCCTCTTAAACTGCAGTTTTGACACTTGAACCTCAGGGTTTTATTTACAGTCACTGGTTGTACACATGTACAGTACAATCTCATAAATTGTGTGCCGCTTATTTTCCGTATCAGCCTAGTGAGCCTAGATCCCAACCAAGTTGCATGTGCTACTGTGGTCTGGTGTCTCAGGAATTGTCAGCTGAAAAATTCAGAGAGAAAAAAAACGTTGACGACTCCTATATGACCGTGCTGCGTTAGTGTCATAATGAAATAAACCCCTAAACCCCTAGGGTAGGAAACACACGCAGAGTCTACTGGAATTAAAATAAGACTTCCCTACTCCACAAGACCCTCCACTGGGAGCCTGAAGACAACAGGCGGGCATTTGAAAATCCAGGTGATGGCCAGAGATTACCGCCTCATGCCTCCTTCATGGCACGTCGGATATTCAGAAATCCTGACCTCCAACTGAGGAAAAGGACTGGAACGTCGGGTCTGATTTTATGCTCGGCGACTCGCGTGGAACTCTTGTGCCCTGAGGAACCCAACTTGACGTCACAATCATGCTCTCCAACCATGACAGCCTTCCTTGCAAGAACACAGCAAGACGCAAACTTCCCTCTCATTACAAATAGGCAAGGTAATTTATCCCTAAGTTAAAAAACAAATAGAAACATCCGCCTGAGATATTCTCCCTCTTGCTCAACCATAGTAAGCAGTTCTTATAACTCATTTATACATTTCCTGTAAAGACTACAGAACAATGCAACCATGTTACTGGGGGATCCATATTTGTTTTCCAAGCTTATCTCATGAACACACCTTTTTTGGAGGTCGGAATTCCGGCCCTCTGTGCTTGCTATGTCAGTCCTGGCTTACTCACACATTGCTCACCTGCATGCCTATATTACCTGCCGCACAGGTGAGCCTAACATCACCTGGCATTACCAAAAGCACATGCTTTTGATCTCAATCTCAGTCTCTCATTTCAGAATCTATAAATTAATTATTTTAACTTATTGCTGCCTAAATTGACTTTTGGGTTGACTGGTTGGGTGTGTACAGTATACTTTAATATGCTGTATATATATATATATATATATATATATATATACACAGTATATACTGTATAATATTGTGAAATAATCTTATTTAGAATTAACCCGACCTACCCTGTATGGTAAGGGCATACACAGGTAGTTTGTCCTCAAGTCTTCTCAGAGGAAACCTGCTGCATGGCAACTGTGATGAGAGTGGGACTGCACAGTCAGCCACCTCTGACTGAGAGAAGGCCCACAGTCGCGCATGCTACACTTATAACAAGCAGGAAACTGACACTCTGTTTACTCGCAACAGGGGGAATTAGTCTGCTTGATAAAACGCATTGGAACAGAGGAAGGAATGTTCTTCTCCTGGTTTCCTTTGCTAGTATGCGTGCATCAGTGCATTTGGTTTGTGCATGTTGGTGCACTCGTACATACATCTGCATGTATAATAAATGGGCCGTGGCCCTGGCTGCACGCTTTTCTTTTTTTTCCAGTTATGGTGGACGTGTTTTTGCACCACATGAGCTGAACACACACATGACAAGTCACAACGAGTGGCCATGAAAAATGCATGGCTTGGTGGCCGTATTAAGCAAATGGATGCATAATTGATGTCCAGTCACTCTCGATGAACCATACGAGCCCAATCTAGTATCTATCCTTACCCAAGTGAAATGAGGGTTATGTCACACTGCTTACCATACAGTACACCTTGGACATACTGTATCTGTGATTCACCTGATAACAGCCTTGAACTAGAGGAGCACGGCATCTCCATCAGATGCGGATACACCATGGTTCAGCTAGTCAGGCACTATGAGAATACATGAATATCAGTATGTTACTGTAGATAAAAACTGAGGCCTGCTAATGTCTTATCATCAGCCTGTGTGTATCTTCTCACTATAATACAGCTAAGCTACCAAGAGGCCAAGAGTGATTGTGGAGACTTAACAGCCAGTGCATTTCATTTCAAAACAAGAAATGAAATGTAGCAAGGAAAAAGTGAGTTGCAAGGTGGGATATGCAATCCTGTTCAATCTGGACTGAGAAGTCTGAGAAGACTGATTTTTTCAGAGGATGCCAAATGTGTTTTTTTTATGGGGTTGAATAGGTTTTTTATGTTACAGTAAGGTCAAAATCTACAACATTCAACAAAATGAAAAAAGAAAAAAACTGATCGCTGCTATCTATTTGGACCTGGCTGAAACACTAACACCACAGATGGCAAGGCATCTTTATCACTGTCAAAGAACCTGGTTATGAAACAGTACCTATTCAAATAATCCTCGGTCAATCGGCTTGGACAATAGTAGCCACATAATGCCAACATACTCTTCCCTGATTGGTGAACATCCTGGCCTGGTTGCTAGCGCTACTGATGGAGGAGCTGGCGGGACACAGAGAGATCTCTTCACACCATTGTCCCACGCAGCCTTGAGTCTTCTCCTCTAAAGCCTCTGGCAGCCGACAGAAATTTTTCAATTTGCGAGCGTCTGTAGACACATTCAGTCCGATGGCAGAGGAGTCAATACACTCGCCGCTTCCTTCTGACCTTTCCAACTTCTGAGAGACATCGCCACGCTGAAGAGGGTGAGAGGGAGTATGGTGGAGGAGGAGGAGGAGGAAAGGCAGAAGAAGAAAAAAAAGCTGCCAGCTGCACTATTCATCTGCTGTATACAAGACTCAAGGCTGACGGAGAAATTGAATTGGGTAAAAGCAAGGTAGACCAAGGCCACGGCCGTGGAGGAGAACAAAAACAAACGGTGGATCGTGACTTAAGGGAAGCTACCTGGCAAAGAGAGTGGCAGGAATTAAAAGGGTTTAGCGAGCATCCACCCAACACAGCGCACCACAGACAGCATAGTCACCTATTAAAAAAGCTGTGGTGTTCTGTCAAGTAAACATGCAAGCTGGAACCGCACAGAGGGAGAATGAGCGCCAATTATCATCAGATTAGAGTGGAGTGGAACGTTGTCCCTTTGCCAGAACCTCTCCTCTTAGTAGATGCATCTATGGGAGCAAAATATTGTCATGATAAAATAGAGTACGCCCCCTCATTCACTTACCCACTGACTTCTTCAGTCAATACCTGTATCTGTCTGTCTGTCTATCTATCTGACCATCTGCCTGCTTTTGATTTGCAACGGGGAGAAACTTGATGGAACAGCAATGACATACAGATGATGATCATTGATTGAGGATAAATACGGATCATTACACATGAAATGAATGTATTCATCTTCTCCTTACTGAGATGAACTAGCAGCAGCAGCAGACTGCTTTGCTGCTGATAATGTCATGTCAGCCTTTTGAGAGAAACACTGCAACAGATCCTCAGGCTGCACACCTCAGCTCTTTCTGCAGTATAGTTCCTCCATTTTACTAGCCTGAACTGAGACTAAAATAAAAATGGTGAATGTATTTTCCTTTAGTTTTACATCGCCCTCTCATAATTTGAGGCATGGTTTGGATGAATTCTGTGCAGTGTGGAGACCTCAACAGAAACCTGATGCAGTGAGCAGGTCTTGTCATCGGCCCCGGCCCTTCTGACAAGGACAGTTGGAGAGGATGAGGATGTGTAAATTATAGATTGTGTGGATGAAACATGCAGCACAGAAATCCTCCAGAACAGGGCCAATCCATGAAAAGCTGACAAGCCACAGTCCATGTAGCCTGTGTGTGTGTGTGTGTGTGTGTGCTGGTCCACTTAGTTTGGAACCTGGAGCGGTTCTCTATATTTTCTCTGCCATGCAGGCTGTTAACTCTCTCTCTCTCTTTCTCTCTCTCTCTCTCTCATCTGCACATCCGCTGCAGTGTATTCTCCCTGCTGCTTGTATCCACTATTAGTCTGCGGTGCCTCCACATGTTAAATCAAACTCTGACCGACTAGACTCTTTCATGGTCGCTTCAATAGGAGCAATTAACTTCGCCTACCTGTTGGTAGTACCTCTGGTGCAGTGTGGTTTCTTTCTGTAGGAGAGTATGTTTCATCACTGAATGATCTACTGAGCAGCATTAGATAACACTCTGTTCTTGTTTTGATTTTCAATTAGGAAATCAATGCAAATACAGGCTATTACTCATGATACTGTTAGGTAATTTGGCTTTTTAACGGAGTGGAACTATCATTATGCAGCAGTGCCAATGAATTGTATGTAAAAAGCAGTTGTTTTACAAAATGATGTGTTGTTCCCCCACTGAAACATTTTTAGCAAATTACAGTTTTTCTCAGTCGCTTTGGTGCATTTCTCAAATCATCATTAACGTTTTCACAACAGTTTCTCAATTAATTAGCGCAAACCACACCACATAGTGCTTTACCTGCAAGAGCATTTCTTTTTGCTCAAAATGCTTAGTCTACAGTATGTCTCAAAGGCAAGTATAGTAAATGACAAGTCCTTACGTCATTTTGTATGAACAAGATAGTCAATCTGCTTTGTCATGTTGTCAATATGACAGTTTACTCTGTAGGTATTTTCTAATGAACAATGCACAGAGCAGCACTATTTCCCTGTGGCATAGATATGTCAAAACTACAAAGTAACACATTATTGTCTGTGAAGTGGGTTTGATTGCAACAGAGTGGATATGTTTCAAGGTGTTTACTGTTGACAGACATTGTGACCGTAAAACAAAGGCATTTACAGCATTACGCAAAGAAAAAATGTTAGACAGACTATGACAACTGAAATGGGGGGGCGAGGGTTGGGGGGAGGGAGCGAGTGAAAGATCCGTAACACCATGGGCTTCCAGGAGGGCAAAAGCATTGTAGCTACCTGAACAGGTGGTATATTGACTGAAGAAAGGCCTCCAATGCATCTTCCTACACAGTGATTAAAATAACCTTTTCAGTAATCTTCATTACATTCATTTGAGATTATAAGTTCAGATACGTTATACTGTATTTTTCAAATATCTTTCTTTCTGTCCTGCAGGACTATTCTGCACTATACTGCATAGTAGTCTCAAAACTACTACTGAGAGGATGGTATTTACACACAATACAGATGTGTAACAGGAGCACGTACAGTAGCAGAAATGTAGTCAAAACATAATTGTCAAAAATGGAGAGACACATCGTCGCAGTGGGACTGTGTGGTGTTCAGCTGTGCTAAAAGCCAGACTTGCCGCAGAAGGCTTTGTTCATCTACTACTGTAAGACTGGAATAATGCTGTCCTCTGCTGGTGCTGTTGTGCTTCACTGTATGCCAAGTCAAAGGCAACTCACTCTCTGCCTCTTGCCTTTCTCAAATCATCAATAATGTTTGCACAACAGCTAGTGCATTTCTCAAGAATTCGTGCAAACTGCACCACATAGTTCTCAAAAGCCAGAGACTAGACCAGAGTATACTATGCAGATTAGTTCTTCGCACAGTTTATGAATGGTGAGGATTTACATTCACATTTATTAATTAGCAGGCGTTTTTATCCAAAGTGACTTACATAATGTCAATTATACAAAGGGCCACTCTCCCCAGAATATATGGGACACCAGCATATGCTGTAGGTGACAGCCGAGACAATTTTTCAATATACTGTAGCTGCAAGCAACAATGAGGGGACCAAGCAGTTAGGCCGCAGTAACCATGGCAACTCAAAGCTGTTAGCTCAATGCTGCAATCTGACACATGGCCGTAAGCTGTCAGAGCAAGTGTCATGTCTAGCACGTCAAAAGTTGACTTGCATTTCTGCTTTGGTAACCTCTAGGTCACCAAATTTCTTGGGCGTCCACTCGATGGGGTCATGAGTCCATGTACTAAGTTTGGTTTTGATACATGCAAGGGTTGCCGCAAATTTTGATTGGTTATGAGCGAACGGTTTTAGTTCCAAAGACAAAAAGGTTGCGTTTGTGAAAAAGTTTACTCAATGGATTTGTAAAGCATTATCTGTGGATACTCTGTGTCAAGTTTGGTGTCAACTGGACAAAATTTGTCACCGAGATAATCTCTTAAATGTTTTTGATAAAATCCAAAATGGCGGAAAATCTATCATGGGGGAAATTGACGTCATATAGTGCATCGAACTCGGCTTGGTCCAAGGATTCCAGTGATACCTGATTTTTGAAAATTGGAGCAATGGGTCAAAAGTTACGTGCGTGAACACACATCCAACTTTGGCCTGTTGGTGCCGCTAGAGGGTTCGGGGTGCCGATATGAAACTTGGTAACATGAATCATGGGACTGTCCCCAATCAGTGTGCCAATCACAACATTTTACCAGATGGTAGAAAGCACTGATATTAACCTGATAATACACTGATAATAACCGACAAGTATGTCACGGGGTGACTAGAGCAATTCACTGAGGATTCCGTTCTAAATGGGAAGACTGAGGGTGGGGCACCAAGATGGCTGCCCCAGAGCTGATTCATTGTTCACTAATGAGCCACAAGTGTTATAGCGTAGTGGTGGTGGTTGTGGTTGGTGTACTGTTGGTGGGGTTAGCCCTTTATGCAGGCACTGGTGACAGAGGAGTCGGGGGACGAAGGCGCGCTCCACTGACACCGAATACAGCCATGGACCAGGAGATAACGGCGTATCGAATTCAAATTGATGCTGCTGTCGTGCTGAGGCCTACCTGTGGGAACGGACACGAGAGAGATGGAATCGTCCAGCATCAGAACATAACAGGGGCACTGCACAGGCCAAAGGGCATCCCCTAAAACTGCTACAAGCCCAGCAGTGAGATCCAAAATGGAGTACCAGGTTGCCTTCTTCAAACATTTTACTTGCCAGTTGTCATCAACTATGACTCCCACCACCTGTTTCCTCTGCCCACAACTGTTTCAAAATAAAAGTCATCAGTACCATAATTCCCTATTTAATAATTTGACTATTTAAACTATCCATTTTCATGCACTCGTAATTCCCTGGAATTACTTTCTCTTCTGTTGCAATTAGTTTTAGGTTGGGTGATTTCTTCTCATAGATTGCCTAGACTATAGTCATGGGAAGGACTGTTGTTCTACTGTTCAACAAAATGCCTAGGCCAAGCAGTTCTCACCAAAAGACAAGCATATATCAGCAGTATATCAGTGCCAACTGTGTAGAGTGGGGGGTGTTTGGACCACTCTTTAGTGCTGAATTGCACTCAATACTTTATCTGCTAATGATCTACACTTGAGAACTAAACTGGCACTCAAGACCATAAGAAGTTCCCCATGTACCTATTCTGTTTCAAAGATATGAGTCAGGGCATGTTTGAAATTACTGTGAAGTTTATTTTACAGTGTACAGATGTAATTATGAAAGAATTGTTTATTTATCAGAATTTGTTTTGTTGTGCTATAAAGATCTGTATACATATATTTTTTTATAAAAGCCTTTTTCACTTACAGGTTGAAATAACTCTCAAAGGATTTTGAGGAATAAAAGCAAACTCAGTTTCCACAAGCTTTCAGGGGAGATCAGCAGACCTGTGGAACAAGGTTCGATGGATGTCCCACAAGACATTGTGCATGTTCAAGCTCCATTGCTGAAGCTTTTGTAAACATACTGCAGTAGTGGCCTTTGCACAGTGCACAGTTCTCTGTTGTCCTCGTCTTGCTGAAGAAAGTCACCTTAGTCACGTTTATCCAACATGACTAAACAGGGAAGCTACTGTACATCAGACACGTAACTGAAGCGCTCCGTTTGCATTGCATCTGCTGCAACAATTAGCGTCCACTATAATCAACGGAGGTAGCTACACCAGACGCGATAGCGGCGCATACATTCAAAATAGAAATGGACGAGACTTATGAAATGGATTTTGCGCATTGCGAACGGAACGCTTCAGTTACACGCCTGATGTAACTTCTCTGCAACATACATAAATTATTTCAAGGGCCAGTTTCCCCAGAACAATTCAGGGTTAAATGCCTTTCTCAAGGGCCCAACGGTGAAAGCTGGGAATTGAAACCTTCGACATTTCTGGCCACTGCTTGCTAGCGCAGTGTCTTAGCCCCTATGCTACCACGGGGCTCAAGGTGTCACAGTTAAGTGTCCCTTACAGATCATGCCACTTCTGTGGCTGTTCTCTCGGCTCTGTCTCTGCCTGCCTGCCTGCCTCTCACTCGGCCTGGGCTCAGCTGGGGTGAGGGTCATGAGGAGGTGTGTCCATCTGAGAGGTTGTCCAGGGTGTCCGCAGAGCTGGAGCAGGTGAGTGCGGGGTAGGGCCGCGGCTGGTCCAGGTTGACGTACATGGGCATGAGGCCGATGTAGTGCTCGCCCTCCAGGCAAGACAGGATCTCCTGCACCACCTGCACCAGGGCGTGGAAGTTGGGCCGCGACTCCGGCTCAGGGGCCCAGCACTGCAGCATCACCGAGAACCTGCACAAGCACGAGCATACAGTAAGCAGTCAGGGATGCCTGGAAAGTCATACGCAGGATATGAAGATGGCAAAAAATCACATCAATCAAGACAAACTGAAGATCATCAGTGATCTACTATCTGTAACTGTTGGATTGATTTTGTGTGGGTGATGTCGACAGAGATAAAGTCAGTCTTACAGTGCAGTAGGACAGTACTGAGGTTGAGGCAGTCTGCGGCCTTTCAGCAGGTAGTGGGAGATGTCATAGGGGTCCACTTCCGGGTAGGGGCTTGCTCCTCGGGTCAGCAGCTCCCACATCAACACCCCAAATGACCACTGCCATACACACACAACACACAATCACCAACTGTTGCTCACTGCACTCATAAAAGGGCGTGTGCATGAATGAGGGCATGCATGAGTCATAGTACAAGTCAGAGGGTGTGTCTGTTTGTGTCTGCATTTGTCTGTGTTCTGGCATGTACAGTGTGTTTCCATGTTCAACGTGTGGAGCACGGGAACCACTATCCCTACAACAAATACTGTACCACATCAGATTTCGTTGTGAACTTCTGCGTCTGAAGACTCTCCAGGGCCATCCATTTGACAGGCAGCTTGGCCTTCTTATGGTCCTGGATGCTGTAGTACTCCTTGTCGAAGACGTCGCGTGCCATGCCAAAGTCAGCCACCTTCACAGTGAACGACTCATCCAGCCTGCCAGGGAGTTTATAATGAGCAATCAGTACTGTAGCTGCACACAGCAACCATTAAGAGGGACAACATCCGTCTGGTGATGAAAATAAGTCAGATTTTCCCACATGTGTGACCAATTATCCCTTCAGGTCATCAGCAGGGTGGGATATTTACCCATTTATTGGGTTTAGAAGGTTTTGCACCAGCAAGAGTTCTCTACTGGATTTTGCACCCGCAAAACGACTATTCTAGCAAAACTGTACAAAGACCTTGAATCTTTTATTCATGACCTCATTCATTTTATTGTGTTTTCTGGCCACTGACGCCTCATGGAAATTTGCACACTGCCAAACCACTACATTTTCGGCAGCTAATGATGTCAAAGCAAGTACAGCATAAATATAGCAGGAGCGCTGCAGGTGCTGTTGAACTCGTGCCTGTTGCGCCTTGTGGGTGATGACTCACATGCAGTTGCGTGCTGCCAGGTCTCGGTGCACAAACTTTTTCTGCGCCAGGTACTCCATCCCCTTGGCAACCTGCAGGCCAAAGCCAATCAGGTCCTTCACGGTAGGGTTCTGAGCAGAGGAAACAGGAGCTCTTAAAGGGATATTCCGCCATTTTTGGAAATACGCTCATTTTCCACCTCCCCTCGAGCAAAACAGTCGATATTTACCTTGTTCCCGTTCATCCAGCCATTCTGTGAGTCTGGCGATACAACTTTTAGCTTCAGCCTAGCATAGATCATTGAATCGGATTAGACCATTAGCTTCTCGCCTGCTAGCTTCATGTTTAAAAGTGACTAAGATTTCTGGTAATTTTCCCATTTAAAACGGGTCTCCTCTCAAGTTAGAAAGTGCAATAAGACCAACTGAAAATGAAACCTGCCGTTTTTCTAGGCTGATTTGACATGGAACTACACTCTCATCTGGCGTAATAATCAAGGCAACTTGCAAACGTACCATAGGCGCAGTGATATCTTACGCAGCATCTGAAAATAGTCCCCATAGACAACAAGCAGTAGTAGTGCCAGTAGCTGCAAGTTGCCTTGATTATTACGCCAGATGAGAGTGTAGTTCCATGTCAAATCAGCCTAGAAAAACGGTAGGTTTCATTTTCAGTTGGTCTTATTGCACTTTCTAACTTGAGAGGAGACACGTTTTAAATGGGAAAATTACCAGAAATCTTAGTCACTTTTAAACATGAAGCTAGCAGGCGAGAAGCTAATGGTCTAATCCGATTCAATGATCTATGCTAGGCTGAAGCTAAAAGTTGTATCGCCAGACTCACAGAATGGCTGGATGAACGGGAACAAGGTAAATATCGATTGTTTTGCTCGAGGGAAGGTGGAAAATGAGCGTATTTCCAAAAATGGCGGAATATCCCTTTAACCAAACACATTCTATCACAGGTGTGGCGAACTCTTAGTTCATACCTGTACATGAATGTGGAAAATATACTGCAGTAAAAACAAATTACGTGACCACATATAACACGTAAGTGCTTTTGAAACCAAATAAGAAACCTGACATAACTAGCATGTTGCATGTTTTGCGATAGGAGCTATACTTTATAATGTGCATTAACAATGTCAACATGCAATAACTGTTTATTGCAATTTATAGCAATTTTCCTTTTGAAATAAACTAGCATTGATGCTTTCTAATGTAACCCTTGTACTCCCCGCTGAAGTGACAACACTGATCTGACTTGAGATCAGGGTGTTTTCGTCAGAGCAAATCTACTGACTCCAAACCACAAATGTAAAGTTCTGATCAACCTCTGCCACCCCAGCTTACCCGCTGCTCACTGCGGATGAAGTGGCGCAAGTCGCCATGCTTCATGTAGGGCAGCACAACAACGGGGAGCCCTTCCTCCGGCAGGAGGATGCCCAGCAGACTGAGCACGTGCTGGTGGTGGAAAGCCCTCATGATGATGCCTTCACGCAAAAACTGTTCCACCTCCTCCAGGTCCGTTATTCCTGTCACACACACACACACACACACACACACACACACACACACATACACACACACACACACACACACACACACACACACACACACACACACACACACACACACACACACATACACGCATCATTTTGACCCACAATTACAATCAAAGTTATTGCAACTTGACTTCAATTATTATCACTTGTTATTTTACGGCTCTTCACAATGCAAGTAGAACACTCCATTGACTTGAATGGGATTTCCCAAAGTTCTACCTGTCATTATTTTCAGCTAGAGGACATCTGAAAAAATAAGTACCTCCGCTTCGCATCGGGGTCCGGTTTGCCCGGTCGGTACTTATTTTCCCGATGATGACCAGAGTATACATTATCGCTTATTTAATTAATGAATTGATCATTGTTTTTTTTTTTTTGATTACCCATCATTGCAACATTACATTCATGCTCAGGTCTATTTACAGAAATTAACAATAATTAGACAATTAAAAGCCACATATCAGGCACTCACTGGTCAGTGATTTCACAGCACAGTGGATCTCCTGATCATGATCATCTTTCAGGAAGCCATGGTACACAGTTCCAAAGTGACCTGATCGAGACAAATACATAAGTGTTTATAGTCTTAGTTGAGTTCATCAACTAATTCTGATGCTTTATTCTGTTGTTTAAAAGCCCCCCCGTTTAAAAGATCAGTGAAGGTACTTTACCCTTTCCGATGACCTGGCCATAATCTACAGTGAGCTTCTCAGCGGGGATCAAGACATCCTTCACCTCCTCCAGAAGGTCCTCCTTCACCTTCACAGAGACATCGCCCGGCAAGAGCAGTGGCAGGGAGGCACTGCTAAAGGCACCGGCGTACGCCAGGCCATGGAACGCCAGCGGGGGAGGGGCACCTGATGTGGGGCTGTGAGATAGATCTGAGGGCGAAGGTGAGAGTGAGTTGGAGACTGTAAAAGACAGCCAGAGGCTCAGCAAACACAGGCAGTATAGCCCTGTAACAGCATGCCTATCAAGTGGTGCTATGACACTGAGCTCCATAATAATATAATGGAGATCTACAAACTTGTTCATAAAGCCACCAGCGATCATTTCATCATGCAATCATCCTATCAATGGGTAAATCAAGCAATCGTGTGTTTAGCTGCATGTCACCTCTTCTATAATCACCCATTAGCATCGCGTCTTGAACTGATGCACCACCTCGACTGGAGAAACGGGATAACCGGCGTTCAATGGCAGCTGTCAAGTGAGGAAAAAAAACATGTATTAGTCTCCACACTGTTCATTTTAACACCTTTTCAATTTACTTATTTTTATTTTATTTGAATATAATTAGTTTTATTTTGTACTGCACTTTGGTCAGTGAACGCTGTGTTTAAATGTGCTTTATGAATAAATTGTACTTACTTACTATGTTTTTAAATACAGTATGTACACAATACCCCAAGAGAGCGCCCAAGCGCTAAAGAGCTAACAGCTCAATCCCTCTATTGTACAGACCTATTGCACAATATCGTGCCAGTTTGACCATGCTGAATTCCTTCACTCTATAAAATGCAGCTCGTGCAGCAACTTGGCTTGTGCTGACAAGCAGTCTCCTGTGACCTCAACATTACAGCACCTTGTTAAGTTGCATCTGAGCAGAGTATAAAAGCTAGGTGCTAACAGAGTCAATGTTTATCATAAAACTTCACAGTAATGTGCCGTGTTTCAGCTTGCACTTCACGCATCGCTTCAACAAATTCCAGTCACAGCTTTAAGATGCTCTGGAAGTTCTAGTGCTAGAGGTACTGTTACTATATTTCCAAATCCTCACCCTTTTTCTTATTTTTCCTCAAGGTGTGCATGATGAGGAAGGCCAATGCTGCCCCCACTAGCAGGGCTATGATGATGCCACACACAATAGCAGCAACTGCTTCGTTCCGCGCATACGCCACCCACCCCACTTCATGAACCCAGCCATTCACTATTATCTGTAAAAGAAGTAAGGAAAGACATAGACTTAGGTTGAAAATGTCCACTGGGCATTACATACAAGTGCTCCCTGTGGTGTAGAATTCAGCCAAAACAATGGTACCCTCTAGGTTTTTTATACCAAAATATTAGTTACATATATGGACTGATAAATAGCTGACTGGTTAAACAATCAAGATATTGTAATACAGAATTCTAGTAGAGTAATATAGAAATTAAACTTTGCTTTTGTTAAAAAATAACAAAATGTGTTTCTTTAAATCAGAAGAAATCAGTATGTGTTTACTCTTTCTGCTTAATTCCTAATCTGTGTCTGTTATTTTAACGTTTCAAACTTTTGTTGTAAAAATAGTAAAAACACAAGACATATGCAGGACATTGTTTTTTTTTTGCTATTTTGATCTCAGATTTCCGATCTAGTTCAATCTGCAGTGTGTAAGGGAGATTAGAGCCGGAGTGATCAACATCCTCACCTGAACAGGGACACCCTCGGTGGGAATGATGAGGTCTTTTGGGATCCGACAGGTGATCTCATTCTCCAGGATCTGGGCATGGCAGTCCACCCCACCCAGTGTCATCTTGATTTTCATGCATTTAACAACATTCAGATGCTCATGCTGGAAAACAATGATCATCGGAATTGGACTGCAATCTTTTTTTTATATATACACTGAGAAGTCAATTTCCTTCAAAAAACTACACACACACACACACACACACACACACACACACACACACACACACACACACACACACACACACACACACACACACACACACACACACACACACACACACACACACACACACACACACACACACACACACACACACACACACACACACACACACACACACACACACACACACAGTATCCCCATACAACAGAATACCATATACCCATTCATCTTTTGGAATGCTACGGTTCAGGCTGAATTGTGTCAAACTGAACACATCGAGGGAAAACCCATCTTACTCTACCACATAGATATATATAGGCTCTGCAACATTCATGTTTCTTTCTCAGCACAGACTCAAGTCATATGATGTTGCTCCTCGTACCACTGCTGTACTCTACCAAGACTGATCAAATACGTACGTGCAGCGAGACCTCGTCCTGGCCCGAGCTCAGCTTAAGGAGGTTGCCCTCCTGCTCGATAGGGATGGGTCGGCCGTAGGGGTGGCAGGCGAAGGCCTTCTGGTGGAGACCCCTGGCTCCGTCCATGTCCACTGACAGCACACCGTCTGACTGACACACAGGCGTCAGGCACTGCACCTCAGTGGGGCTCCCTGTGTGTATGCACTCCTGGGGTTCACAAAAAACGGACAGAGGCTCAGACCTTTCAGAGGATCAATTACTTAGTCTCACAAATGCTTTTGCTGGCAGTACAGGAGCTTTTGTATTTACAACACACTTTACGCAACAGTGATGATGTTAAAGGTGCTCTAAGAGATGTTGGTAACGTCACTTCTGTTGACGTTTAAACAAAACAGAGAGCTAGCTCGCTACAACCTCCCCCTCCTTCCCATGTCATTGAAACTGTCCTAAATGTGCATCTTGGCCCCAGCTGTGGTGCAAAAAGCCCCAAAAAATACTTAAAAATGCATCTCATCACTGACTGGCTGGAACAGTCATGTTTTTATGGTCCTGGCTGGACCAGGTTGTTTGTGTTGCTGTTTTTGGACCCTGGCTGACCACAGAGACTACGTTTATTCAGGGCATAGGCAGCTACCGGATGCCCTTTCAAAAATTAAATGTTTGTGGCAGATTTGCTGCAAACTTGTGGGTGATTTGTGGGAAACAAATGAGTTCCCAAGAAAATTTTGCCAGAACTTTGCCAATGTTGGCCGCTAGAGGTAAACTTCCAGTGAAGTTCTGGCAACAATGAGAAATTTGCCACCAGACTTAGCCACAGAACTGGTGGCAAACCTTTTGCAAATGTACTGCAACATTGCCAAAAGTTAACCGCAACTGTTCACCAGAAATCTGAAACTGTGTAACAGTGTTTAGAGCACCTTTAATGTTAAGTGACTGTTATGGCTTTCATGCACAATGATTTCAGTGATGAGCAATCAAGAATGACAAAAAAACTAGCAAAACATGGTATAGATTTTCAACATTTGAAAACTGACAAGGCTAGAGTGAGTATCCTGGTGTTTAACTATTACTGTAAGATGCTCTTACCCGAGAGGTGGTATTTGGTGAATTATTTGGTTTGAATCGGACAATTGATCTCACAACAGAGTCCAGGTTCTTGCCAATGAGTGTGATGTTGGATCCTCTTTTATAAAAGAAACAACAAATCTCAACAATTAGGTATGTCAGTGACAAGTATGACATGTGTGGGATTAGAAAGTAAGCAAGTAGGATATGCACTAAAAATGTCATGGAGCTATTTAGGTCTGATAAAACAGGGACTAGTTGGAGGATCTTTTATATTTATATATAACTATGTGTGCATGCTGCAGTACCTGTCAAAGCCACAGGCTGGCAACACCTGTGTCACCACTGGATTCTTCTTGTAGCTGAACTGCTTTGCCGTAGTGACCTCTGACATGTCGATGGTCATCTTTATGGGCACCTCTCCCAGCTGTGGTGTACCACCAGATAGGCAGAGGACAGAAGACAGAGTCCCATTGGAGGAGGTGCTGTTGGAAAAAAGAAAAATAGGCACAACTTGTATGGACACAAACTGCATTCAATTCTTATAACCATTTGTATGTGTGTGTGTGTGTGTGTGTGTGTGTGTGTGTGTGTGTGTGTGTGTGTGTGTGTGCACGCGTGTGCGCTTCTTGCAATTAAAGCATGAAATAAAAAATGTATGACATAAGCTCACTCAAATACATAAATCCTCCGACCACACTGTCTCACTGACGAGTATCACTGAGCTTTATATTGTCACTGACCTCACGCTCTTGATGGAGCAGACTTTCCCACCCAAATAGATCTGCCTTGTCGTCCCTGTGTCAAGATGGGGACCTGAGATGGACACCAATGTGCCCCCTATCTGAGGCCCATGGCTGGGGGTGATGTCTGTGATCTTTGGCACCTGATGGGAAAGACAGATAAAACTTGAGAGGGAATGTCCAAAATCACACATGCAACTTTCATCAACAAAACAGCTGAGCCTAGAAAAGAAAACAATATAAAACGTTTTTAACACCACAAAAAAAAAAAAAATTCACAGTAAGGAGAGAAACTTGCTATGACAATGCTATTACCACAAAGGAAAAGCCATCAATATGAGCCTGGCCTTGGATAGAGTACTGTCCTTCCACCTGCCCCTCATCCACTGTCAGTGTGATGGGCAAAGGCTTATCCACCTCCACCACCTCTCCACCAATCTGGCACACCAGTCTGAAAGATATCAGTGATTGGTATGATTTCATTGGCTAGACGCTGAAATAAAATGTTTTGTCCGTTTGTTGGCAAAGAATGTGTGTGTGTGTGTGTGTGTGTGTGTGTGTGTGTGTGTGTGTGTGAGTGTGTGTGTGTGTGTATGTGTGTGTGTGTGTGCGTGCGTGCATGTGTGTGTGTGTGTGGGTGTGGGTGGGGGTGTGTGTGGGTATGTGTGTGTGTGTGTGTGTATGTGTGTGTGTGTGTGTGTGTGTGTGTGTGTGTGTTGGTCTGCTTCACTGACTGGGTGCTGTTGCTCTTCCGCTGCTGCACTTTGCAGGATGTGTTGCCCACCAACACCTGGTGTGTCCTATGGCTGATCAGGGGCCTGAGGGGAGACTGAAACTCCCAGCCGCACAGAGTCAGCTCAGCCCTGCCATCACGGGTCGCAGTCCTGGGGAAAAACTGCACAAGCACAGGGGCAGAGGCTAAAGGAACGCACCAACGTTTAGGGAAATGAGCTTATTTGCCATCTACCTCAACGTTCGAACAGTTAGGGTTAGACCAGTTAGCCTATAGCTAGCCTAGAGTTACATGTAAATAGGAGCTACAGTGTATAGGCTAGCTGGTCTAACCCACTTCCAGTTAATTATGCTAATCGAGGCTAACAGTGTCAGACAGGGTTATAGCCAACACAGTGGAGAGAAGGGAATGTATCCTCTTGGAAAATAAGTGTCTTTCCCTAAAAGTGGGCGTACTCTTTAATGCTGATCTAATCTTGGAAACATGTGGTGGAACTCAGGGGAGAAAAAAACATCTGCTCAGGGTCTAAGGAGGAATGTCTGAGAGAGATAATGGTGTATCTGCCACTGACAGGATGAGTTATGTTCATCTGCCTGAAACACTTCTGGAACAGCACTCCTGTCCATATGAAGTGAGATATTACCATTCTGGCAACAGACTTAACTTTGTAAATGAAAACAGTCAGAAATGCATGAACAGGATAACTAATTACACATTTAGTTGAGTTCTGTTTTCCATATACATTATGGCCAATGAACAGTTTCACTAAACTGTGGGAAAACAACCCTTTGAGAGAGACAGATTGAGTGACTCATACTGAATCAATTTGAACTTGTCCTTGAGGCGTAGAGGTGTGTCCTACTGAACAGAAGTCCTACCTCTGTGATGATGGGTGGACACGTGTGGTTCCTCCACTGGGTGGCGCTGGTGTTGCACTGGCTCTTCAGGGCACAGCGGCCCCCACACCAGCCACAGCCCATGAAGTGGGGAGCCCCCAAACACAGCTGACAGTTGGGGAAATGAGCGCAGCCTGGACCAGTGGGGGACACACTCAGCAGCTAAATAACAATAACAATAACAACACATCACTCAATACACGTAAACAGTAATCATGCCAGTCGCTTTGAAAAGTATCAGCCAATCTAAAGGACAAGTTCATGAGTCATTTACGAGACTATGTCAGGTCATGTTTGTGGGGTGGAGATGAAGGAGCAGAGGGGGATTTCTCAGATGATTTAATCCAAAGCAGCAACGACTTGCAAAAGCCAGTTCAGGAATCAAACTTGACCCATGAAAACATGGCATGGTCAACCACGCCAACCACCCACCAACCTACTGTGAGTGTGCACTCACTCACTCACACACACACACACACACACACACACACACACACGGCCCATGTAAGTAAATATAGGCCTACCTTGTTTCCGACTACAAACAGCAGGGAGTCCTCCGACTGGATAGCATTGGTGCGGGACACGGGCTCTCCTTCACTAAGAGAGTAGTTGGCAAAAATGATGGCATTTGTTCTCCTCAGGACCAGCTGTGAGGACCAAACACACATCAGATTCTAACAACTGACCTCTCCATTTCCAAATAGGACACAAAAGTGGGCCAAATCTCTACTATGACCTAATGGAATGGGATTTCTTGCTAAAACCTAATCTGAGATCAAAGATAAACTACTCATGTATTTATTAACTGAAACAAAAAGTACCCATAGCCAAAAGAACAACTGACATATTCTGATTCTTCCCAACCACACATAAAATCACTTATATTTAACCAAAGTTTATGAATAAACACTTTTGAGGACTGAGGTTTTACATTCACACAGCCCCTATTTCAGAAATGACTGTTACCATAGTGATCAAGCATGGAAAAGAGCGTGTCCTTCCTGTGGCCTGTCCTGTGGTTCAGCTTGCTCATTTTGTACTTTTTGTTCTTACTGCAATTATAATAGGACAGTCCAAGGGGACCAGGCATCTTCCAAAACAGATCAATTTAACGTTCCAATGCTTCGTCAGATACTACTGTCACAGAACAAGGCATGTTCACAGTTTATTGGCTTCGGTGGACATTCACAGAGTTCAGAGGACTTCGGTTTTCAGCCGACTGACCCCAAAAGCCGTCAGTAGGTGCACTCTTAAAACAAATGAGTTGAAAACAACACAACTTCCGTTGTTCTTTTTAACACATCTCTGTGTCCAGATAGGGACGACACAGTTTGTGCTTCCAACACATTTGTTTGAAGAGTGTGTTCCTACTGCCCTTGTAGAACCCTCAGTAGGTGTTCCTACCTGTAGAAGTCTCCCGTTCTCAGTGCCAATGTGAGCTACGGTCACGTTGCCTATGGTGGTCACCAGCAGCGAGGTGAGAAGGACGTCCTTCAGCTGTCCGTTGAACAAGTCCGATCTTCTAAACGGTTTAGCCACCAGGGTGGGTTGTAATTTGCAGCTGTCGTCTGCATTCTGTACCAGAAGAAACAGAGGCAAAAACGTCAAAAATACTGTAAATTTAGTTAAGATAACAAGAGTGTATATGCCAGAATTGGCAAGTACTATTGTAGAAAAAAGCAGTGTTGATGTTCAATATTCTATATTAATCAATAATATGTTTTTACATTCCATGTTATAGTGCTTCAGACTATTTTGGGGATCTCCATCCAAAATAATTGCAAAATTTCTATACTCCTAAATTTAGATATTTTAAGGCTTTAACGATAGTTCTGAGCATCTGATTTTAAAATATGAATGCATAACCTGCAAACCATATAATTCAGGGCAATTTATTCAAGGCCATGGGAAATATTGCATTTTCCTCTATCAATCTGAGGCTGACTGTTTTTTTTTAATTATTATTATTAATTTCAGTCTTCTCTCATTCAGTTTCTACTAGCCTCATCTGAAAAGCACTTTGGGCCAACTGTGACTTGCTAGGCCATGCAGTCTTAGAAAAAAATCACACGAGTGAATAGTCCGGTGACTCATGGTTGGAATTTGTTTCCAACACTTTGTGATTTCCAACACGCATTGTGACAGGCACTAACTATGAAATCATTAATCCAACCTTACCAATCACATTCATCAGAGTTTTCAAAGTTCCTTCTTACTTTGCTTAAACTTTACAAACGGACGATAAACAGCATCAATAGTCAGCAAACAATGTATGTGGGTCTACCTTTGCTGTATATAAATGTATGCATTTTTCCAACTACACTTTTTGATGTCTGCAGATGTTCTGTTTCTGCTTATCACAACAATTTTCGGTTTCGTCTTCTCCTCTCATCACTGATAGGCCTGACATTTTTCTTTTCTGAGGCAAACGGTTATGAACTATGGGGTTCCAGATTAAATCTCCCTGAAAGAAGATCCAGGTGGGCAGGCCCAGGCTAATGCCGTCCATGGCTCAAACGGAATGTCCATGGACGAGGTTTCCCAATGAGCCGATGAATCACACAGGAACCAAGGTGTGCATCTCTGAGCCAGATGGAGTTGTGAATCAAGTGAGCGTTCAGGTTCACTTCCCAGTTCCCACACATACTGAGAGCTGTTGATGCATTCATGCACATTACATGGAAAAAAACTTTTTAACTGGTGGGAAACTGTGGGAAGAGTTTCCTTACAGAGTTGCCAGGTTGTGGGCTTGTCGTCACTTTTGTCATCACGTTGTAGCTCATTTGTAGTCCCTGTGGACTTTCATGTCAAACTATTTTAATGTGAACTTGGAAATTTGCTGTTTTTGACACTTGAAAGCTACACATCCTTCTTTCCCAGGCGTAACACCATGTGTTTTTATAACACCATGCTTTTAAGCAAATGCAGTTTTCGTTTAGTGAGTGTATGTTTTAACCTTTGTTGTAACCCTGATATTCCCAGATGGCTTGAACGCACCATGAGTTAACAGACCCCACCACAAGCTGTAGCTGCCATCCCTGCATATAGAGGGACCTGGACTATCATCATTAAGTTCCTGCCGTCACACAATAGACTTATCTACATCTTCCACATGCACATTACATTTACATTTATGCACTTAGCCAACACTGCTGTCCAAAGTGACTTACATATGTCAATTACAAGGGCCATTTTACCTGGGGCAACTTGTAGGGGCTGAGTGCCTTGCTCAAGGACACAACGGCGGAAGCTGGGAATTGAACCCACAACTTTTCGGGCTACTAGCATGCTAGCCCAGCTCCAACCACCCAATACAAATGCATACACCATGCATGTATACTCGAAAAGATGAAACTGACAAAATCTCTGAGCTGGCCACTTTATTTACAGGAAGAGGGACTTGGTAGCTGAGGAAACAGCAATTGTCCCTCTTCTCGCTGGACGGGAAGCGTGTGCTCAGGGAATACCTTAGTGATTTCACCACTAATTATAGGAGGCTGAGCTGTGTGAGATGCTGGATCCTGTGCTGTGGAAGCTAAAGATATTACTTCTACTTGGACATGTAAATACCTGATGACTTGCTAAACATGAAAGCTCTATTTTTACATGTACACCTAAGCTCCTAACAACTTGACAGCATCTGTTGCCATTGAAGCATGACTTTGTAGCTCCCTATATTCAACATGTATCTTTCATTGCATGCTTGCTTGTGGTGTAGTCTACCATATTTGTAAGTCACTTTACATTTGTCAAAAGCCTTGATATAAATTTCTGTTAATAAATTATGGGTAGATGGTGTCAGCTTAAAAATGAGTATTGTCCCATCGTTTTGTTTCATGCATTTGTTTTTTTACTCCAGAGCAATCCAAATCAAAATCACACACTTGTGTATGGAGTTCTGGGGATTTATGGTGAAAAATGTTGTCAGAGTTTTGTTCACATTCAATACAAGTGGAGCGCTGCAGGGTTGTGTGTTGTGACAACATTGTGACATTGGCAACATTGTGTCATGTGAAAGCCAATTTCTTACAGCCTTCACCTCAGATTGCCAAACTACTGGACCTGTTTTCACAGACACATGCGCGCACACACGCACACACATGCACACACATAAACACACACACACACACACACATACCAATGTGCACACTCACACACCACTCCCTCTCTCTCCCTGTCTCTTTCTTGTCTTCCACCTGAACGTTTATCTGATTTACCTCTCAGAAATACTTGGCCCTCAATCTCAGTTTCTGATTCCAGGCTGTAAATTCATATCCACAAAATTCCAAACTGTAACTTCACAAAAACGTTTGGACTATCTCAGGGGGAAAAGGCCAAAAATTCCCCTGTGCATGGAATGTTCTCACAAGATATTATATGGTTCATGTGAGGTTAAAAAGGGAAATGCCCACAACTGTCTAAAGAATCTACAAACATTCTGAGATACATTTTGAGATGTTCTTCCATTATGTACTTCCGTTAGCAATGACTGCACTGATGGTACAGAGTGTCGTGGTGAGCTGAGTTAAACGAGTTTGTCATTATATACACAGTGATGCAACAACCGTCATTTCCTGTTGTTGTGCTATTTGTTACATTTTCCCTAAGCCAAAGCTATTAGTTCACTAAAACAAACACTGACAAAGTACCCTATCATGAAATATTTGATCAAGCTGCATGGGTCAAATGAAAGTCAAGTGGTAAATTGCAGCAAAGGCAAAGGACAGACACCACCATTTCACGCCCATTAATTAAACATAATACATAAAGTACCCATTGATCTTATTGTAACAACAAAATACATATTTCCTTTTGTTTGAATGATGACACTTTGACTTCACTGACAAATCTTTGTGCCTGAAAAGATTAGGGCTTTCCTGAGCTTTTCTGCTTCTAGAGTCAGGAAGAGAGGCCAAAATGTAAACTTCACAATGTAAACATTTCAGAGTATAGTAAGTTAGATGAGTCATGGATGAATAACGTGCGTTGGTAAGTGTTCTATATGATAACACACAACATGGCTCTTCCTGTGTTTCATGGCCCCTGCTAGCAACCCTATGCCATATAACAAGACAAGACCCATAAAAAGGTCAAAGCGTCTTCTTCAAGAAGTGCGGCGGGGAGAAGAAATTTACAACGGAAAGTTTCCCCGTTGAGTCACAACATGCGCGTGTCCTGAGGGTGTGTTGGGGTGGGGGTGGGATCCAGGGGGAGAAAAGTGTCTAGGCTATTTATCCATTACACGTGTATTTACACGAACCCCACTACCTCTCAAACAACCATTTTGACTGTAACAGGATGATACAAGATACAGAATGATTGCAGATAAAATCCACTTCCTGCTATTGAAAACAACTAAAATGCCCTGTCATTATCCACCATATCAATTCCATAAAACATGAAATAACTTGCCATCTACGGACTATAGTTAATATACTGATATCTGTCATATCTCACATTTCTGAATGAGTCGGTTAATTAAGTTGGTCGCTGCTTAATGTTGACTTACTGTATTGAACAACTTTTAAGCACATCACATGACATTCATAACAAACTGATTTTCAGTATCAGTTAAACTGGAAGGAGTCAACTGCAGTGCTTTATAAAAACTGACCAAATATGGAATTACTTAATCAGGCTCTTTCATCTCATCGACAGCCCACAAACTCAACATTCTTGGGAGAACTATACATGACCCTGAACTGTGTCAGTCCTCTGCTGCGACATCTAAAAATGACAGACAGCTCATAAGGATATGGCTGGCTGCTCCTTCCTATTGAACCTTTTGATTTCTGTATGCTGTTGATTAGAGACAAGCAGGTACAGTAGGCTATATGTGGCGCACCTGGCTGACTGTGCATGGGTGAGACATACAGTAGGGCTGCAATTAATGACACACTGTGCAAGATTTTCACCTTTGTGAAGCCATGAACATGAACATGGTACATGGTGAACTTGAAATAGACTAATCTTTCATGTAGCATAGCTATAGCAAGTTGTTACCGAAAACACCAGCCATGGAACTTCAAGAACGGTGGCTCGCCAAATCTTGCGAGAATCGTGAAACAGCTCTTAGGAGTTGTTCATTTTTCACCTCCACAATAAAAGCATTTTTTTTGTATTGTTCTATTTGTTTTTCGTAGTTAATGGTGTTAAATAACAGTGATCTTAATATTGACCAAAATAATCATGATTATGATTTTTGCCATAATCGAGGACCCCTACTTGGACATACCTCGTGAGGGCAGTTCATGCAAGGCTGATACTGGCCAAGTCCTCTGGAGAGCTGTTCGGTGCTGGCCTTGCAGCAGTCCTCCACGCCGTCGTCGATCTTCTTGTTGATGGCGCTGACAGGGAAGGCGCACAGCGAGGACTGGCGCAGCGGCCTCCCCTTCGCATCGGTCTTGGCGAACACGCCGTACAGGATGGGGTCCCCAGCCTTGACCCCCAGCTCCATCGCCAGCACCTCCCCAGCCTTGCTGAAGTGGGCTGCCTGCAGGGAGTTGTACTCTACGTCCGCGTAGTTCCCGTTCGTCCTCCTCCTCCTCCGTTTGGGCTCGTAGCGGCACTCGAGGACGATCTCGCGGTACAGCAATGCCTCGCTGTCCCTGTCCGGGATTCGACCCAGCCGCGTCTGGAAGTGTGAGTCCACAGAAGCCGGGTCCTCCCTCTGCACCGACAGGAAGTACACATGCTTCATGGAGCGGAAGGTGTAAATATAATCGATGGGGTAGGAATCCTGCAGCTTTGGGAGCACTGTCAGGTTACCGACCGTCATCTCAAAACCATCTTCAGTTGACAGTGGCCTATACACTCCTATGGAACGCCGACCATAATGGCTGGCCACAGAGCTGTTAACACTGCTGGCAACAAAGAAAAACACTGTATGTCCATCTTCAACAATGCTGACCTGCGTCCCGAGAGGACTAGCAATACAGGAGGGACAGAGGGATGGCGAGTTGTTCTCCTTATTAAAGTAACATTTGATAGGCGAAGGTTCATCGTCTTCATAAAGTTCATAGGCATGGCAAACTCCATGCTGAGTGCTGCCACAGGTGTATAGGAAGTCGTAGTACAGTGTTGGGTCCAGCACCAGCACTTGGTTGTCTGTGTCCTGAGGTGATTTAGGGTCCACATCAAAGCCACAGTTGCAAGTCTGACATTCAGGGCTTCCCACTGGGCCAGTTTGGACCTGCCATTTCTTTACAAAGTCATAAGTCACAGTCTCAAGGAAGTTTCGTGAGGCCACATAAATCTCCTTCAACCTATGATTGATCAGTATGTTTTGAATCGGTCCAGTCGTATTAAACTGGTAGCGAGGTGAATAGGCGACAGAGAAGTCCACAGCTTTCCGAGGAGCACAAGGGCAGGCTTGGAGGGCAAAGGTCACATGAATCTGGAGGCATGCTACCAGCACAGAGACCCACTGGATCATCTCCACTTGAAGAGGTCTTTTAGCAGCCAGTAGTTAGCACAGTTTTCTGGAACATTCCAGGAAAGTTCAACAGGGTGCCTAAATCGAGGAAAAGAAGAGAGTTATATTTGCAGGCTTACTATTGACCTATTGACAGTGATCGACATTTCAACAGCCACATGAAAGCAATAACTTATGAAAAATACTGCCAAAGATAGAGGTCTTATGTGAAAACATGATTTAGAACAACTCATTCATTATGCCTTTGTCTCCAGCAGTATTGATTACTGTAATGCATTTCTCACAGGCCTTCCTAAATAGACCATCAAACAGCTTTAGGAGATGAGACGCTGATGCAGCAGCAGGAATTCTCCTGAAAACTAAAAGAACTGACCACATTGCTCCAAACAGTTAAGTCCACTGGTTTCTAGTAGGTCACAGAACTGACGTTGAAGCACTAGTGCTCTTGGGTGTCAGGAGAAATACTGTTCAAACTAAACATGGTGAAGCAACTATGCGATTAAGCTGGAATCAAAAATGCCCTCAAAATTTAGCTAGTTTTAAATTGAGACCTAAGACCAAGACTGTTCTCAAATAAACTACTAACTTCTACTAACTAATCAAACACATTTCCTTTTAATCAGATGCACTCTTTTAATTTACTTTGTGTCTTGTTTTTTAAATCATTCTATTATACTATGTTACTTTTCAAACTATAGACCTGTTATGCTTTTATTCACTATTATGTATTTGCTTTAAGTAAACCCTGTATCTAAAAAACTTGCCCTGCCTTTCCTAACAACTACAGGATTCCAACACTCCAAACAGACTGCCTAAGTAGGCCCACGTCTTCAAACGCAATATTGGGCAATGATGGTACAATGCGTTATTTCTTTACCTCATAATAATTTGCATTGTAATAAGTATCAGTTGGATTGGATCACAGAAAATAAAGACACACTATATTCTTGACACACTATATTCTCTATCTATGGTCTATTGTGTGCATAGTTTTACTGACAATCAAATTGTCCTTTTGATGCCAACAGCATCCGTTTTACACAGGTTGGGATGGGATCGTGGGACATTCACTCTATGGCACCTGGTAGAAACCCCTCCCGAGAACGGCTCACCCAACCAAGTTATGGGCATGTTTACACGGACCTCTTCTTGTTCGACTGAACAAAACTTGATCAAGGACAGTTCATGACAAGCGTATTGTGACTTAAACAGACTTACAAACATTAAGCTAGACTAGTTTAATTAATCGCGCGTAATTGTGCATGAGGCTTTGGAAATTATCCACGATTCATTCATAGTTTGGTATTTAGTAATCCAAACTTAGAAGACTCTAGCACACAAGAATACACATTTGTAACATTGCCAACTAAATCTAACAAAAGGGACACGTCCAAATGTACCTTGTTTGTTAACAGGTTCAGTCTCACGAAACGACTCCAATGCAGAATTGTACGCTCCATACCTGTAATGTGACAACACATTCCATATTCCCCAGAGTAAATTATGTTGTCTACGGACAAAATGTGGTCTTCAAATTGTGATGACCTCAGGTATCCTTCGTCGACATCATGTTCTATGTCAATTTCATGTCGGTGACTTCGAAATCTCAGAAAATAACGCGTCGTATGCTCAGCCCCTCTTCAACCAAGCGTCGATTGAGGAAGTAATGGAACAGATTGCACAACCCATTTTTTTTTTACGAAATGAGGTGCGTGTCCAGAACTTTGAATTGGCATCACAGCTAGCACTGGTTTCTGTAAGTGAAGTCTTGTTTGTCACACAATAATGGCTTTGCCTAACACAGTTCAAATAGTAGGCTACCTAAACTATCTTTGTCTTTTAATTGAAAATCACTTATGACCCTATCAACAAAGCGTATCCATCTTTGGCATTGCATTCTTAAACAATTTGCTCTTTGGCTACACCACCAATATTGATATCGGTAGGCTATTGAACTCTTTCTGTTACACACCGATTTGATGACAATGCCTTTTAAGCAGGGTTTGACCTGAGGGAAGACCTGTGGCAATGTCAACATCTGCTGCCCCAGACATCTGAGAAGTCAAGACACGTTTTCGTGAGAGAGGGGAATGTAGTTACTGTCTTGCAACCATAGCTTGGCCCTCTACATAGATTCCAAGGGAGGCTAACTAGACTGTGAAGTGACAGTTGCTTGTATGTATAGGTAAGCAGACAGAGGTGGGCGCAAATACATCAAAACTATTTTGTTACAAACTACAGATACTGACTCATGAAATGTAAAAAAACTAAAACACAATATACTGATGTGACAAAGGTATTTTTTATTTTTATTAAAGTACAATTAGTCATTTGAAAATACAAAAATACCCACACAATAATCATGGTAGGCCTACCAACTTTTAAATGAAACTTCCAGGCACATTCTTAAAAATGTATCCCAAAGGGACAAGACATACTGTATGTTCTTATTGACTGGCAGGGGGCTATCAATTCAGTAGGCCTAAAGCGGGGGCTACGAAGAAGATCTGGTTTAAAAAAAAAATCAAATCCATTAAGTGGATATCATAGGCTTGTAGTGAGAATGAGCATTAGATATTAGGTACTCACGGACATGGGGTCAAGGGTCATGGTCATATGGGGCCTTGATGTTCTCATTCAGCATCCTATCTGTATTGTTTTAAAATTTCAGTCTTGTAGCACTTGACACATCTGACAATTTGGTTGGGGGGTGACCTCTAGAATTTAGTTGGCCACCCCACCAGAGATGTGTTGATGGGCATATCAACATAAAAAAGAAGAATGATTTTCTTAGAAGTGTTTTACATTGATTTGATATTGGCCAAATTATTAGGTTAAATTTATGGGTACGTATTGATGAGTACCGGTATGTCAAGTCTGGGATCAAGAACCAAGTTGTAAATTCCAAGTTTTAAATTGTTCTATCCATGCTAGCCTATCGTAGAAAACTTCATTTTAATTGCCAACTGATTTACTTAAAAAATACTCTCTTTCTTGTTGCACTGCATCTACCAAGTTAATGTGCTTCAAATGTTCTACAAAAACTTCAGTTTGGTTATTAATAACGCATCATTTAGTATTGAATCTAAGGCTTTAATAGCAGTTATACGGAGCGTCAGAAGGCTACTCCGGAATACAGGTCTAATCACATCCGCTTCTCCACGTTGATTATGACACATAGACAGTAAACATACTGATAAATAAGCATATGCCGGTCTACAGTATATGTCATATTTTTAATTATGTTTGGACCACTGATTTAGTTTGATACTCAAATTGGTGTTGATGGTTGATTTTTTTTTTATCTTTGCAATTTGCATGCTTTTGTACAAAACAATAACATACGGATGATAAAACCGGATTTAAAATGCAGTTTTAGTTGACGATAGCTTAATTGCTGTCAAAATCAATGTTATCACTCGCTTAGTTAATGTGATTATTCTGATGTTCCTCATTACCCCTATTAAACAATAAGCCCCGAGTGGCCCTAGGTTACACTGATTTCAGAACAACTAAGGGGCATTGTTAGGCACGACGCGCAAGTGGGGGGATATAAGAACTGTCCGTATAAGAATGTGTATTTCACTTTTCACATTACAGTATGTTGATGTGCTGCCCCTCTCTGAGTCTGTGCCCCAGCCTGGCCACCCCATCAAAATGTTTCTAGAATTGCCATTGGCAGAAGAAAGTTGACCAATTTTGGCTCCCTCAGTTGACTTTGCTTCAGAGTGTCCAGAGGGGATCGTAAAAAAAGTTAAATTGGATCCAATACTTCTAAGTTGGTCACAATGTCAAGTCAAGTCAAGTCAAGTCACATTTATTTATACAAAGCATTTTTTTGAGTGCAAGCCATGTATTTTTATATTTATAAATGTATGTACAGTATATGTATATATCCTTTTATATATATTTAAATCTTTGTTAGACAATCCTCACTCCATAAAGCCAAAGCACTTTGCACAAAAGCACAAAAACAGTAGGCCATGCCAGAGAGAGTGCTGAATGTGGCATATTAATGCAAGAAAAAGGAAAAGTGGGTTCACATTTCATGCTGTCCTTCCAAAAGGGTAATGAAGTTGGCATTTTTATTGACAAATCACTATTTAGGTCAACTTTAGAGCAATACACAGTATATAGAATTGCCTGAGGGATACCACCGCGCACTTGTATTATTGAGTAACCCCTGGGCAACAAGAAACAGCAAAGAAAAAAATGACAAACTTTAACTGACAAAACCAGATTCACCAAGACACCAAGTCTAGGCCTTTGGCTATGCTAAGCATAAAAAATTGCAGATTTTTCTGAGGTATTTGAAATACTCTAATTACAATCCCTCATAGAATTTTGTTTCAAACTACATTTGATTTTTTCCACTCCTGTAAAATACAAACGACACAATACGCTAAAGTAATTAAATATGCCTAAAAATAAATATACAAATACATCTAAATAAAATACTGCTGAGCACAGACAGCCTCTCTTTCTGTAACTGTCTCGCACACACACACACACACACACACACACACACACATGGGCACACACACGGGCACATGCATACCCAGACATGCATCATAGATAAACACTCACAGTTAATTATTCTCCTAAATGACTCCAAAGGTCACTTTGTGGATAAGTCCAACTTGATTTGAGAAGGATGCCTATATGGCTTGGCACAGAAAGTGGATAATACCCATGCAATAACTCCAGCACGGATACAGAGATCTATACTGGCCAGGTGCATAATACAATGACTTCAACAATGCATGAGTACCATGTTGTACTGTATGTCACCTTAGTTAAAAAGCGGCATCCAAATGTAATGTGATGTAATTAATACAGAAAACAAATGGATGACTTAATACTTATACAATCCTGTATGACTTGAGGTGGAAGGACAACATAAAGTCTGAAATACGGAAGTAGGCCTTCTGCAAAATTACTTTCACATTTTCAGAGTAGAACTGCTTAGTGTCTCTGGTGGCCGAGAAGTTGTTTTTTTTTTCTGTGAATTTAGGCAACACACAACACATTGCATTTATATAATGTTTTTCAAGACACCAAAAGTGCTTCACAGTGAAGGAGGAGCCTCACTAACTACCAGTACCACCAATATGTAGCACCCACCTGAGTGATGCTCAGCACAGCAGCCACTACACTGTATATGCACCAGAACGCCCACCACACACCAGCTTCAGGTGGAGAGAGGGGGAATGAATGAACGAGCCAATTACACTGGGGGATGATTAGGGGGCCAGATTGAATGATCCAGGTTGGGAATTTTCCCAGGGCAGCAGGGAGCCTCTTTATGATAAGTGCCATGGGGGTCTTTAGTGACCACAGTGAGTGAAGACCTTGTTTTACGTGACGTCTCATCCGAAAGACACCAGAAAGCACACCGGGTTCTTGACTCCCTTTGAACAAAGTTACGTGAGCCTAAGAGTTGCTCACAGGTGCTGTGGCAGCTATGGTGTTCACTTGCTTGTTTGTGCTTGGAAATCCCATGGTGGGAACAACATGCAGTTATAATAAGGGCAAGTGGTAATGCGATACATTCATTATTAAAATATTTCAGTGTGCAGTGTGTTTTACTGTACATAGCCAGACTGTATCAACCCAAACGAATGATTGAGAGCATCAGTTTTCACAGAAACACATACTGATAGGGCTTAAAGGTTTAAAGGGATATTCCGCCATTTTTGGAAATACGCTCATTTTCCACCTCCCCTCGAGCAAAACAATCGATATTTACCTTGTTCCCGTTCATCCAGCCATTCTGCGAGTCTGGCGATACAACTTTTAGCTTCAGCCTAGCATAGATCATTGAATCGGATTAGACCATTAGCTTCTCGCCTGCTAGCTTCATGTTTAAAAGTGACTAAGATTTCTGGTAATTTTCCCATTTAAAACGTGTCTCCTCTCAAGTTAGAAAGTGCAATAAGACCAACTGAAAATGAAACCTGCCGTTTTTCTAGGCTGATTTGACATGGAACTACACTCTCATCTGGCGTACTAATCAAGGCAACTTGCAGGCGCAGTGATATCGTACGCAGCATCTGAAAATAGTCTCCATAGAGAACAAGCAGTAGTAGTGCCAGTAGCTGCAAGTTGCCTTGATTATTACGCCAGATGAGAGTGTAGTTCCATGTCAAATCAGCCTAGAAAAACGCCAGGTTCCATTTTCAGTTGGTCTTATTACACTTTCTAACTTGAGAGGAGACACGTTTTAAATGGGAAAATTACCAGAAATCTTAGTCACTTTTAAACATGAAGCTAGCAGGCGAGAAGCTAATGGTCTAATCCGATTCAATGATCTATGCTAGGCTGAAGCTAAAAGTTGTATCGCCAGACTCGCAGAATGGCTGGATGAACGGGAACAAGGTAAATATCGATTGTTTTGCTCGAGGGGAGGTGGAAAATGAGCGTATTTCCAAAAATGGCGGAATATCCCTTTAAGACAATAATAGGGAATATGCCATCTCACTGAGATTCACTGATCATAATGGCTTTAAATCAATTTACGAAATTAAGTTAATTGAAACAGTATGTGTGTGGGATTAACACATTAATCTACTAGGCAAAATTGCTAGGACTTCTTATCAGGGAACAGTGGAACACCATGTGAAGGAAACTGAAATCAAAAGGCTGTTAAGCATATACTGGACTGGGATTGCCTAAAGGTGTCCCGTGGTGTTACGAAACCATGACCATTGTCTGACCATTCCAACAGCACTGCTACACAACAGCGCCACCTGCTGAGCCTACTGCCATCCTACTCAGGGTGGCACTCCACACTTATTCAGAGGTCAACAACTAAAAAGGTATGTAATTTGTACCCAGGGAAATTGACAAACAGTTGAATACAGGGAAGCTCAATAGGCTAGACCTATACATGGGATATATGTAGAAGTGTGGTCAAAACACAGTCTGCTGCATTGCAGACACAACCACGCAGTTGCTATAGTCCACAGGGCAGTTGCAACATTCATTAAAATGTAGGTAAAAACATTCTTTCATATTATTTAGTAGTTTCCTTTATGACATTTTATTTGTGCAGACAGGGTTTTCACTAAGTTAATAAAGGCAAAGACTATATAACAAGTAATAAGTAATTACATTTACATTTGAGCTAAAAAATACATTAACCCCCCCCCCCCCACACACACACACACACACCACCTTCACCACCAGCACGCACGCGCGCGCACACACACACACACACACACACACACACACACACACCACCACCACCACCACCACACACGCGCACGCACACACACACACACACACACACACACACACACACACACGCACACACACACACACACACACACACACACACACACACACACACACACTTCTACTTGTTTTAGCCTACATCGAAATGGGAAGGAGGAAGGAAAAAGGGCTAACTACGAATGCTTTATGATTAAGACCATAGACAGTAAAGGAAAGATTAAGACGACTTAACATGGTGATTTATGAGATTCTGGTAGGCTACGCTTTCAACCATGACGTAGCCTATGCACAACTCCGGGTTGAAAACGTAGCCAGAATCAGAATCTCAGAAATGCCCACGTTATGCAGTCGTCTTTGACGGCTGCCGGCGGCGGGTAGTACCGGGTACAGCAGCAAGTTGAATATCATTACCGTATTTTTACATTAGGCTACATCATCGCAACCGTCCCCATTCTCCCCTACAAATAGTAGTAAGCCACATGACATTGTGTAAGAAAACTGTAGAAAGCTAAGTATGTTCTTAGAAAAACGAAAGTAGATGCAAAAATGAAAGTGAAACATAAGTAGCCTGGCTGTCTGTGTTGTCGTAGCAGGCTTGTCAAACTATTTTTCCAGTTCCATAAAGACGAATAGTTTTTTTGATCTGACAGTCTATAGGGCCTACTTTTTGGAATAGTCCTATCAACCAACTTGCCAATTCAGCCTCATTTTGTTAAGAAATAAAACGCAAGATGGACATCGATGAAGTGCTTTATTCCCGTCAACTGTAAGTGCCTTTCGGAGAAACTTTCGAGACAACGTAGCCTACAAGAGCAAACTTAGCATGTAACATTATAACAATTTGCTTATTTGGGTTCTCCCAGACCCGTTCTAGGTCATGATGCGATGCGCCGCATGGGCGAAGCAGATGTTCTCATTTCGGGGATGCGTGGGCTTGGAATAGAAATAGCCAAGAATGTCATCCTGGCCGGTGTTCGGTCAGTCACGGTTCAAGATGAGGGAGTGGTGGAGTGGTATGATTTGTCTTCTCAGGTAAATAGATATTGAACCTATATAAATGCGAATTCTTCTGGTCATAGTGGTACAGGTGTACAGTATCTTCAGTCTAATATAGATCTGTGATCTTTTCATATCGAGCATACCTTTCACAACTTAAAGCAAATTGTTCTGTTAGCTACTTTCTCCTGGCACACACAGCCTACCGGTCAAAGGTTTGGGATCAAGTAGATATTTGCATTCCACTCCAGTAAGCACCTAGATTATGAATGCATACTGCATGGTGCTTGATTAATGCACCTGTGGAAAGGGACCTGAAGAAACATATGAATAGCCAGAGATCAGTTGCATTGTTTTATTTGTTTGTTTGTTTTTTAAGAAGGGCAGCAGTTTTCAGGTTACATTATGTTCTTACATAATTGCAAAAGGGTTCTGCAATGTTTTCTCAGTAAGCATTAGTAAACACAATGTGTCTTTGAAACATTGGATGAATGGTTGCTGAATATGGGCAATGTAGATATTGTATTAAAGATCAGCCATTTCTTTCTACAACAGTCACAAACCCAAAAGCAATTAAACTGATCTCAGCTGGTATTCTGTCCATAATGGAGTGGAATGGAAATTTCTACGTGACCCCAATCTTTTGAATGTAGCTTACATTTGTGTCCATTTTATTTTTGAACAAAGGCAATTGGTTCTGCCTACTGGTCAATTATGCAAACAGCTGTGCTGTCACCCATTATCAGTCCTTTATGCTGTTGTTATTTATAACATGCATTACATTTCATGTTTTCCTGTTTCATATGTCAATACTCTTCTTCCTAGTTTTACTTGAAGAAATATGACCTGGGTCAGAACAGGGCCCTTAGGTGTCTCACCAGCTTGTCTCGCCTCAATGATCATGTGGCCGTGGACGGCCACAGTGGACCCCTGGATGAAAGCCTTCTCAGTAGATTCCAGGTCAGGAGATGGAGAGCTACCTTCCATGTTAGATTCAATGTTCTGGAGTGTGTTTCCTAAAACCATAGTTGCTAACCTGTTAGATAGATACTGATAGATAGATAGATAGATACTGATAGATAGATAGATAGATAGATAGATAGATAGATAGAAAGATACTTTATTGATCCCCAAGGGGAAATTCAAGGAACTTTGGCTTCGGGAAACACACCCCTGGACAGTACATCTGAAAGTCTATCCCAGAGCTGTGTGTTGGATTCACTGTAATAGGATAACTGTAACATTTACTGTAAAACACATTGTAATGAATTAGAGACAATCTGTAGGAATGTAGGAGAATGTAGGCATATGAAAAACATGGACCTTAATTCTGTACTTTACTTTCAAGGTTGTGGTGCTCACAAATTCTTCACTGGACGAACAGAAACGCATTGGAGAGTTTTGCCACTCCAAGAACATTAAGTTTATCGTTGCTGACACTAGAGGACTGTGTGGGTTAGTATTTTAATATTGTTTCACTGTTGCTAAGCAAAGAGCTGTTATACGGGACATCATGAAGTTGTATGTATTACAAGAATCGTTGTGTGTCTTGAGTAGCATAGCTTATTATTATAATATACAGTGTGCCATCAAAATGTGGAATTTATAGCTACATTTTAAGATGTAGACATCACATATTTTCACATATTCTAAGACATGATGAATTGTCCCAAGAAAGTAAACTCTGACTGGTATCTTGGGATGTTTTATTACAGACAGTTGTTCTGTGATTTTGGAGAAGAGTTCAGAGTCATAGACATTGATGGGGAGACCCCACTCACAGCGCTGGTTGACTCCATCACAAAGGTCAGACAAAATGGTCGTTCATCACAATAAAGAGACCTCTCTTTGTTGCCTTCCTTTAAATAGGACATATGTTACATAAGAAAAGCATATACTGAATCGTGAAAGAAATATAGGCAGAACTGAGCGAAAACATTGTATAGAAATGTTGATCATGATCGTGGTGTTACAGTAGCTCCTACTAACATGCATTTGATGATGCTGGTGTGGTCAAAAAAGTTAATGTAAAGTATTGCCCTAGGTCTTGGCATGCTCTTGTAGAAACTGTGTATTTGAGTGGATATACTGTAGGCAGTGTGACATGTTATGCAAAGAAATATTTGTGAAAATGTCCTGCTGAATTTTCTCACTCAAGGGAAACCCTGGAAAAGTCACCTGTGCAGAGGAGCATAGATTTCATGATGTCACGCATATCACCTTCTCAGGGGTGCAGGGTATGGAGGAGCTCAACAGCTGTGGCCCTGTTGAAGTTAAGGTGCTAGGTGAGTTTCATTGTTCAGGTGCTACAGTAGGTGTTCAAGAGGAATTGAAAGCCTGCATAGAATAGATGAAAGGAGAATTTCAGCTTGTTCTCTGATGCAACTTCAGTCTGTCAATAAACCTTTACAAGCCTATTTACAAACCTATAATTATGCTGGGGAATAGAATGCCCCATTTTAGCTGATATCTTACGTCCGTCATGCATATCTGGCACCCACATTAATAATTGAGTGAGCTATAAGCTGATTGTCTGATTTACAGCCAAATACCGCTCACAACAGGTTATAGATAACAGGTTTTAGCCACATCTACTTGAATCTCCAACTCAAAGAGGTAACATAACGTGTGTAGAGGGGCAGTGATGGTTTATGTCACAGTCCGTGTTTGGCATCACACTCTGTCTTTGGTCAGATTGGTGGTCATTTCAAAGTCCGAGATTTGCATATAAAGGAGGCAGCAAGCATGTTTCAGGTTCATGGTAGCTTTGTGGCTATGGCCCGAACTTTCCTTAGTCAACAAAGTCAAGGTAAAGAATGTTTTTCCATTCTATGTCTGCTTTAACGTATTGCCATTTGTTTTCCAGATAATTACTCATTCACCATCTGCGACACCTCAAATTTCTCAGAATATGAGAAAGGTGGAGTTGCGACAGAAGTTAAGAAGTCAGAGACTCTAACATTTGTATGTATCTGTATTCAAATGGAGATAAAATGGGTATCACTTTTATGATTATGATTGACATTATGCTAAAGTGGTTAACATGAGTTGAGTGACTTCTGTCATTTAAAGTAACCAGCCAACGTGACGGTTGGACTCTCTTTCAGAAACCCCTGCCTGAGGCTCTAGATGAAGCCCTGAGGGACCCAGAGATTATGGTGCCAACTGACTACGGAAAACTGGAGAGCCATCGAACTCTGCACATTGCCTTTCAGGCTCTACATGACTTTGTGAAAAGCACAGGGAATTTACCAAAGCCCAGGTCAAAGGTCAGGGACAAGTAACATAACACTGACGAAAGCTTGAGGTTTAGATACAGAGTGAACGTTGAATTCAGTCTTATTTACTATTGCTACTTGAACAACATCAAATGAATAGTATTTCAACATGACTCGTTGATACGCTGCTCCTTCTAGGTGGATGCTGATAGGCTGGTGACCTTGGCAAGAAAACTGAGCGAGGCGTCCCAACTGGAGAAGCTGGACGAGGGCGTGGTGAAGAAGCTGGCGATGAGTGCTCGCGGTGACCTTGCCCCTGTCAATGCTTTCATTGGAGGACTGGGGGCCCAAGAGGTCATAAAGGTGACACCAGCACAACATCAACAATGACCCTGGAGAGATATAACCTTAACCTTTGAGAGAGTGGTTGGCAAAACAACAATGTTTTTTATATGACTTTTTTATGACTTTTTTTATGACTTTTTTTAAACATTGTTGTTTCAGAGAATGTTATAACTGTTTAAAACATAGAATATGTTGGACATACTCAAAGTACAAACATCATAACAAGGGTGACTTGAATATGGTCTTGGATGCTTGCAATACCACCAGACATGTGTTTGGTGTCAGACATGTGTTTGCGTGTCTGCTGGAGAAGAAAAAGCTGTGTGAAAGTCCAGAGATGAGTCACTGATGAATGCCTTTGCTCTCTGACTCAGTCCTTTCCCTGTTTTGCCTCAGGCCTGCAGTGGGAAATTCTCTCCCTTGCATCAGTGGCTGTATTTCGACGCCCTGGAGTGCCTCCCCGAGGAGAGTGAGAAGGAGGATGAGGATGAGGAAGAGGCCCTAACGGAAGACGAGTGCGCCCCAGTGAGTTCACTTCCCACAGTCGGGGACCCCTTTTCTCTTCGCCTGTCTCCTCTGCCTGTGCAAACAGCACCAAGCACTTGCTCTCATTCCAGACGGTCTCTGACGCCCAGCCAAACACAACATTTAGTCGAGGCAAAGCAAAGGAAGGCCACGGCTCCATTCCTGCAGATCTGCCGACCGTGTGTTTGGTTTGGAAAAGGCCAGTGCTGGTGACCTGTAAATATCTGGACTCCATTCTGTTGCCACGGTCATAGTAGATGTGTGGATACAGTACGCATCAAAGCTGAAGAAAAGCAGGCTTTTGTTTGTTTACCATAAAGATCTCTGTACAATATTTAAGGATTTGTTTTCAGTTGCCACAGTTAGAACAGCACAAAACTGTCACTGATGAGAGATTATGATCTGTAGCTTTTGATGATGGTCAATGAGTCAAATGTGTTTCTGTTTGTTCTCTGTCTCTCAGGAAGGGTGTCGCTATGATGGACAGATTGCTGTGTTTGGATCAGCCTTTCAGGAGAAGCTGGGCAGACAGAAATATTTTTTGGTCAGTGTTGTTCTGATTATACCCCAGTAGAGGGCGCTCTTTGACCAGTTGGCTTGGCTGTCCACTACTGCTGATGGCTAAGCTCTGGGAACAGGAAATGCTTGAGGTTTAAATGGTATTTCCCCTGTAGGAATACTGAAGTGATGTGTATAAGTATGTGTGCTTTCTGATGAAAAAGATTGTAAGTGGTTAGTGATTGCTATGCGTTTATTAAGCCTATATGTACTTTGTAAGGTAGGCTAGTGATAAAGATGTTAATCAACTCATAGATAATTGTTTATCTACTCATAAAGCATAATAGACTGTCTAGAATGCCATACTGTATATTATATAAATAAATTACACATAAAGTGAGAAAGTGAGAAACATTCTAATGATTCATTTTGCTATGATAGGTTGGTGCTGGTGCCATTGGCTGTGAGCTGTTAAAGAATTTTGCCTTGATTGGCTTGGGAGCTGGAGAGGGTGGGAACATCACTGTGACTGACATGGACTCCATTGAACGATCAAATCTGAATCGACAATTTTTGTTTAGGTCACAGGACATTGGGGTAAGACATTCATCCCATAGCTATTGTCATGACATAAAGTACATGCAAGTTGTCGGATGTTACTAAATATTTGATTCCACAGCATTGCTGAGGGCAGTTAATTTCTCCTCATCGTCCACTAGCTGTCTATGTTTGAGCCAAAAACAAACAAAAACACATCTGGTGTTTGTATGCAGTCGAGGCTCTGAAAATGGGGCAAATCCACAACCTTCACTAGAATCACAGTGTACAGTACAGTAAGGGAGGCTGCAGTAAGTATTGCTGACATGACAACAGAACACTATCCTTAAGTGGCCTAATACCATTTACCATATAAACTAAGCGCCAAGCTGAAATCACAAGCATATTTTAGCTACTATCTACTTTTGTGAAACACCACATAGTTGTTTGAACTCTCAAAGACAGTGTTTACAAACTGAGATGAACTGAAATTGTGGTGAGAAAGCTAAGATTATCTCCATATGTGTCATTATATGAGGCATTCGTTCTCTTATGTAACAGTGGTATTACCCCTGAACACGCACATCGCACAGGCAAAAAGAAAATAATCAATACATTGCATACAGTACAGTATTTCAGTAGGTAGATTAGTACATGGATCAAACCCATTTAGCTTGATGTGGACTGCCAGGGGTGAATGAGGAATTAGACGAGTGATATCCATTCCCACACACTTTGGTGGGAGTCGAAACTGAGCCCCAGGTAAAAAGACACCTCACAACACCCATGAGGCGTCGGAGCACACTGTAGACCTCCCGCCTGTGGGCACTAAAGGCCTGACCTGGTTAAGTGGGCCCGGTCGCAGGTCAGCGGCCCTGGACAGACCCGGGGGTCAAAGGTCGCTGCTCCAACAGTGTCCTGTTACCGAGTCGCCACTGTTGCGTTGAGCCCTGTGTGGGCTACTGACCCCGTGATTCACCAGCGGTCACCAGTATTTATGGCTGATGGGAGGCCGTCGGCAGGCAGGGAAGGACGTGTGAGCGTGCCTGCCCATTGATGACTGTCCTTCCTGCTCTCATTACAAACTAACAGCATAATAGTCTAATGTGTTGAGGCATTCAGAGGAGGCTTGGCATCAACAGCTTGCTCGTGTTCTCTGGAGCCTCCGAACAACAAGCATATGCAGACCATTAGAAGAGCATTTAACTGCTGTTGCGTAACACTTAGGGAATGCCATCCGAAGAAGGATGTGTTCTGTGATAACGTCCTCTAGTAAACATGGCAATCTTCTGATGGGCTCTCAAGCAGTGTGTGGAGATGAAGATTAGATTAAGACACCTAACAGTATTTGCCTTTCCTCTCTTGAGACAGCATCTGCTCCACCATCAGTAAACCTCTGTTTCCCCCTTTCACATTTCGCAAAGCCATATTCCTGTTTTTCTTTCTTCCTCTCTTTCCTGGCCTCTCTCTCTCTCTTTCTCTCTCTCTCTCTCTCTCTCTCTTTCCATCTATCTCTCTCTCTCTTTCTCCCTCAGAGGCAGAAAGCTGAGGTGGCAACACGGGTGGCACGGGACATGAACCCGAAGCTGAATGTCACGGCTCACCAGAACCGGCTGGGCCCAGAGAGTGAGGGCGTTTACGGGTACAGCTTCTTCAGAGGCCTTGATGGTGTAGCCGCAGCCCTGGACAATGTTGATGCTAGTGAGCCAACACCATACTACCATACACCATATACTGTACCGCCATCTACACAGGCTGCCAACTACAGTTTGTAAATGTGCGGTCAGTGATAGATGACCTTCTAATGTTACTTTGGTCACGTCCAGACAACACCTCTTCAAGGAACATGCCACCATTTTGGGGAAAAATAGCGTTTAATCTACCCCAGAGTTTGATAAGAGGATATACCCTTCTCTTCTCTGTGAATGCAATAACTCAGTCTGATACCGTTAGCATAGTTGGTGGGTTACACAAGTTAGCTTGTAGCGCCCTGCTAGCTATAGGCCTTATCTCCGGAGTAGACAGCAAATATATTAATTAAAAAAAAAAGTTAATGCAAGTCACAATAGCAGAGAATAACATGGTTTCCTCCTCTGATGTACCTTGGTTAGGAGTCTACCTGGATAAGCTCTGTGTGCAGCACTTGAAGCCCATGCTGGAGGGAGGCACCCTGGGGACCAAGGGCTCCACCGTGGTGGTGGTTCCCCGCCTCACTGAGTCCTACGGCCCCGCCACCCCAGGCACAGCCACGGCCATCCCCCTGTGCACCCTCAAGAACTTCCCCCAGCGCATAGAGCACACCCTGCAGGTGCCACATTACATTACATTATTATACCTCCGCTTCACGTCGGGGTCCTGTTCGCCCTGTCGGTGCTTATTTTCCAGATAATGACCAGTGTTCTATACATTATCCCTTACGTTACATTACATTTGGCGGACGCTTTTTTAACCAAAGCCACTTACAACAGGGTAAAAAACATTTGTAAGCTTTTAAGAGCAATTCGAACAACAATTTTGCAGCAACAAACAACAACCACAATCAGTGCATCAATGAGTGTAATAAGTGCATCAATGAGAGCAATTGTCCGTAGGATCATGAGAGGATGCAGTCGATGTCATGCAGGCGGCATCACAGCGCTAGTCCTTTTGAAGTACAACATGGACAATGTTTGTGTCTTTATGGTCTAGTTAGTTCTGGTCTAATTATGTGACTAAGGAGGCATATTGAGATGTTGTGTTGTGGTGGTTGTTTTTACAGTGGGCCAGAGACCAGTTTGAGGGCATTTTCAAGCACACTGCAGAGCATGTGAACCAATACCTGAGGTGAGGTTTGCCAATATCACTCTATGCTGCTGCTCATGCATCTTTCATGCACGAATACAATTTGGATTTTGTGTTAAGTCGGGAAAACATATTGCTGTGTAAGGACACTCACACACACACACACACACACACACACACACACACACACACACACACACAAACACGCACACACACACACACACACACCCACACACACACACCACACACATAGTGTTTATTTTCAATTTCTCTCTCTATCACACACACACACATACACACACACACACACACACACACACACACACACACTCTCAGATATATACCACCACACATCACATCCTGTAGCGCCAAGAGCAGTTTGTTATAACAAGTTCCTCATGTCCAGTCCAGAGGAATGTGTGTGTTAGTAGCACTAGCCAGGCTGCCAACGTGGGCTCCACATCCTGCCCCAGGCCCCCCTCACCACTCAGGCCTCTGCTGGGGAGTGTGCAGCTCCAGCCCTCCATACCAGCTACACACACTCACTCCGCTGGTTGTTTATGGAGGAGCCCTATAGGCCTCTGCCTCACTCTGCCAGGAAGCCAGGGTGTGTGTGTGTGTGTAGCAGACAGATACCAGTCGCCTTGCCCGTGTCTTGTCACCGGCGCAGCTCAAGTACTTCCTGTCCAGCAGCTGCAGGGCGACCTCTGCTCCCTATCAAAGAACCCCCCCCCCCCCCCCCCACACACACACACACACCTCCCTCCATCTCCCCAGGATTCATCTCATCAGCTCTCATCGCTGCAGAAGCCCCCTAACGGCCTTCCTCTCTGGATGCCGTCAGGAAGAAAAAGCTTATGTCTGATTGGCATGAGTTGAATGTTTCCCCTAAACACTGGCCATTTAAGCAGTGGTCTAAATGTATGGGTGGAGAAGATGTCTCTCCACTTATCTCCATTTGGCTGGTTTGGAACAAAGAAGACTTTGTTCTTGTGTTTAGTGGTCAGTGATTAAAGAAAGAACCTTAGTTGTGTCCAGTAGAGTCCAGCAGAAGTGCCCTTAGTAAGCATGCATTATCTGAGCAATTGAATGCCAGATCAGTCTGTTGTAGGCTGTCACTGTATTTTATCAGTCTTGGGAAGGAGGTCTGGAGGTCCTCAATGTCAAGGTCGTCTACCAAGCCAGAGGATTTGCTCCATCCATTTCCTGTTGGACTCTCTTTATTTTTGGCTCTTACTGGCTCCAACAGTCCCCTTATCTGGTGTTTGAACAGCACTAATGTTGTAATGATGTCATCTCGACTCCACAGTGATGACAGCTTCTTGTCGCGCTTGGAGCAGCGCAGCGAGGCGGAAGCCCTGGAGGTGCTGGAGGACGTCAGCGGCAGCCTGGGTGACCTCCGACCCCAGAGCTGGGAGGACTGCGTCCGCTGGGCCCGACTGCGCTGGGAGACCCTCTACAACCACGACATCAGGCAGCTTCTCCACTGCTTCCCTCCCAACGCGGTACCACACACTTCTGACCCAACTCACTGATGAACCTGGCTCAGTAGAATTCCAAGTTATAGTATGCCTATATACTTAGGTCCCGTTTTCATATAATAGCTGGAAATAATGCACCATAGACTAAACAAAGCTATGTTGACACATGGATAGCTGGATTGAATTTGATTGATGGGGAGTTTGAGTTCAAATGGAGTAGCATAATTGGCCATTGGGTGGCGATATTGTCTATGGAGTTTTGTGCAGTTGACTGCCTTCTATTTTGATCAGTGACAGCACAGAGCCTCTTCCCAAGCGGACAGTTAAGGACAAAACAGTGGTACATCCAAGACCAATGAATCTATTCATTCCAGGTCTTATTTCACAGTCACATCACAGCAAGATCTCTTTGAAACCACAAAAATCAAGCCAGCCAGATTCCGACAAAAGACTCTCTGAAGTTTCCAACTTTCTGAGCTCTGCCAGGCAGCACTCTTAGACTTATGGCAAGTAGAGATCTGTTGGTTTGCTAGCAGTAGTGTTTAACTAAATCTTGATGTCTGCCTTTACCTCGGTCTTTGGGGAACTCACTTTCGCAAATGCTCTCATTCCTCTGCAAACACTGTGTGTGACGCCTGTCAAAACATGTCACGGCAGTTTCGCTTTACATTCACTAAGCCGGGCTTTTTGAAAAAGGCATCATTAGATTCAGCACTGATTCAAGGTGCTCCTCCGAGTTATGGCCACGGTATGTTTATTTGGGGGGAGAATTGTGCTGACATGGACTGTTTTGGGATGCACCCTTTTTTGTAAGTTTATGTCTGTCTGTTGAAGACAGACATTTAGTGGTGGCTCACCCATATCCAGCCTCATGACTTTGCTGTATTTGAGCCATATATGGTTCTGTTACGGGATTCACAGCGGCAGTACTGTATGTCATTGTCTTGGTTTAAGTGTTTTTTTTTGTGCTGAAATTAGTCACATTGTGAGTTCTTCGCAGTCATGGGCCCTGTGTGGTAACCCAGAAAATCCTCCCTTCTTCTGAACACAGGGAATGGTATGAATTTAGGCTAGAGAGTAGTCTGTGTAAATCAACAGGACTTTTACACAAGTTTCATGAGTGGTGTTGATAGGCTGTTAACACTACTGCTGGTATGAACTTTGGGATGACCAAACAGTCTGCACTAGGTTTTGGAATGTTCCCTTTGCGATGAATGCCATGCCATTAACTGCACCGTGATCTTTATGCCCTTCAATCGGTCACTCTGTACTGTGCTTATTAGATCATACATTGTTAAGATCTATCTGATAAAGGTTGAGTTGCCTGTATTTTCGTCAGGTTCCTGGCTACCCCCCCTCGGTTGGTCTCTCTGTAAAGGTCATGCGAGTACATGTTGTTGGTAGTATCATCCACGTCAGTGCAGTAGGTTTCTTTTTGTCAGTTGGGTTTCTGAGGATGTATGAGGAAACTGCTGCCGGCCTTCAGTAAGCCTCTTCCACCACAGCGCGGAGACCTCTCCTGACATGTCAGTGCATGTTAGCGCAGTGTCAGGGTGGATTCACTCTCACGTGGGTCTACTGGTAAACACCATTCACACTGTAAATGGGATGGGTCCATTCAATTGCCTCAATGTGTCCGCTTGAGTGAATCTGAAATGAACAGAGTTGTCTAAGGTCTCAGTCATTTCCTAATAAGCCTGTCTGTCTAATAATGTACCAGGTGGATCTGATGAAGCTGTGGTCAGGTGGAATAGCTGTATTCTGGGCATGGAAGCAGACGTGTTGCAGTAAGCTTTATCCCCACTCAGACAAACAGACAGCCAGAGTCAGTCCAGATGACTTCAGGGGTTGTCACTCAGACAGTTGTGTTGAAACTCCTGACTTTGTTGGGATGCTTGCGGTCACTTGTTTTGTCTCTGGTCTCGTCCTTAGAACATCAAGACCACAGACAACACACAGACACCAGCCACATTGTTTGTCGACAGACATCCCAAAACTTTTAATGACTAGACGGGCAAAATGTGGTGTTTTGAAGCAGCTGGTATTGGAGAAATGAGAGATGAGATTATATTATTGAGAATATGGCTCCGGTTACTGTCTGAGAGTTGGACAGAATTGGACTTTAATGACATGTCGTTATAAATAGCATGTTATACGGCGAGATATGTCCACTCAACAGCATGTGTCCTGATTCCGTTTACAACAGCTGTCGCTTTCTCGTCCTGTCGCCCACTGTATGGGCGTTAATGAGGTTAAACTTGTTTGAAGACACCCTTACAGACTGAGTGGCACTGATAGAGCCCTCAGGCTTGAATAGGGTTTCAAGATAAGCCGCCACTGACTGAGTTGAGAACAGCCTCGTAGATTGCTCCCCATTGAGAGTGAGACAGGGGGGGGTAAAGAAAGATGGCCCTGCCCTGATAAAGACGCTTCGTGCTGCGGGACTTTCACGGGGGGAAGCTCCGGTGTGTTTGTGGGGCTATCGCCCCAGATCAAAGGCCCCATAACTGTCGCTCCTGACAGGTCATGCCCCCTCTCTGTTCTTTTATCAGGGAGCAAACTGTAGTAACAGCCCATGTGATAGCTACATTAGCTGGTCAGACCAAATGGCCAGAGAGGGTCAGGCGCTCTCAAGCACGTGTTTATTGTTTCATTAGATCCTTAACATGTCCTTAACATAGACACGGATCTGGTTTTGTTGTCCACTTTGAGGTGTCATTGAATGGGCAAACTCTTGTTAACTTTTTACATCTCCTCTGTGGATTATTTTAAAGTGGTTAGTTGGCCAAAATACTTAATGAGTCAGGGAGAATGTGGTTCTGTAGCACTCCTATGAGGTTGTTTTCCCCTGCATTTGAATTATATTATGAATTCAGAGTGTATTTTCCTTTCACTCTTTGACATAAATGTTTTAACAGCTGTCAGTCATTTTGCTTTTGGCTGTTATCACTCATTGATCTATCAATCTCCTTCACTCACTCACTCTCTCTCCCCCTCTTTCTGCCCTTCTCTCTCTCTTTCTCTTTCTCTCTCTCTCTCTCTCTCCCCCTCTTCTTCTGCGTCTCTGTTTCTCACCTCCTCTCAGCTGACCAGCTCGGGGCTGCCATTCTGGACGGGTGCTAAGCGATGTCCTCATCCCCTGACCTTCGACCCCGAGTGTGTAAGTATCTGCACCTTGATGGCCGCGGTGCTGAAAGTTCTCCCCTGGGGGCACGTGAACAGCAGCGTCTCACCTGATAAGCCCCTGCTGACATTTCTGACATTCTGACATTCCTTCGACTCTGTTGTGTATTGGCCCCTTATCTGCAGGTACAGATTACCTTACACAGATAACATGAAGGTGGGAAAAAATCTGATGATGCACACACACACAGACACAGACACAGACACAGGCACAGGCACAGACACAGACACAGACACAGACACAGACACAGACACAGACACACACACACACACACACACACACACACACACACACACACGCATGCATGCATCTGTACACAAAGCACACAAACACATGTATTCATATGATATCGACGTATAAAATGTGTTCTGGCTTGTAGTTATGTCTACATGACACGCTCGTGGATTCCTTATAAATCACAGGTTCTGTAGAACAGGAGTGGAAAATACAGTTTTAATGACAAAACACGCACACAAAGTGAACTAACTATGTGCATAGTCTCACTCTCTTTCCCTCCCTGGCCTTCACCTATTCTTCATCTCACTCTCTCTCTCTCTCTCTGTCTTCCCCTCTTATTTTCTCTGACTTTTCCTGGCCCACCTCTTCTTCCCTGGCTTCCTCTCTCCCTTTCTTCTCTCTCAGCCAGCAGGCTTGGCACACAATATGGCAAAGATTAAAGGCTTTCAGGTCCCATCCCATAAAATGCACTCCGCTTTCCTCCCGACACGTCCCACTGTCCTTCACTGGCCATTGTTCCCCTCACTGACCGAGAGATATCGGTTGACGAGGAGGGCCGTTAATTTGTCTAATGCACAAGCAATGAGGCATTGTGTGTGTGTGTGTGTGAATGTGGGGGGGGGGGGGGGAGTATTGAGAGGTGAAAGCAGAATTCCTGCCTCATGGTGTGGTGAATCAGAGAAAGCGAGGTGAGCAATTTCCACGCTTTCTCTGCCTGGCTTCCTGTGGCCCATGCCAAGAGAGCTCACAGCGAACACAACGCAGTTATGCTTCTGTTACAGATGTTCACAGTTTCCGCCAGGTCAACACCCCATAGTCCATACACATCCTCACGCACACACCCAAACCCACACATACACACGCACACATAAACATACAACCATGCACACACACCCACACCAACACCCACACATGTACGCGCACACACACACACACACACACACACACACACACACACACACACACACACACACACACACATTGAGTTCCTGAACCTCTTTTACAATCAACAGGAAATGTGCTCTTAGCATGTAGCCCCCTCATATATGTCTGCTTTCATTGCCGTGCTGTTTTAACGTGCGTCTCAGTTTAAGGTAATTATTTACGTTAAGCCCGCTCTGGTTTGGGCTGGGAGGCGATACCTTGATGGGCCGGGGCTGCTCTTGTGTACATATGGATAGACGTATGGCTGTGTGTGTGTGTGTGTATGTATAGACGAAAGGCCTTGAGCTCTGGGTGCTTGCCTTTCTCAGACCACCCATATGGATTTCGTGGTGGCCGCCGCCAACCTCTACGGCCAGACGTACGGCATCAATGGCAGCCGCGACCGCGCCGCCATCCGGGTCGCCCTGGGGAAGGTCCGCGTGCCGGCGTTTGCTCCCAAGTCCTCGGTGAAGATCCACGTGACCGACAAGGAGATGGAGGAAGACAAAGGGAAAGACGTGGGTAAGTGGACGCAGACAGAGGACAGGCGAATTGGGGTGCCACTGATGTGGGCAGCATGTGTGTGTGTGTGTGTGTGTGTGTGTGTATCTTTTGTTCCCTCTCTCTCCGCTCTCCTCAAATGGTGGTCCTGCTGAGCCCCTTGCTGAGGCGGTGATTGGTGAACGTCTGTCCCTCTGTGTGCCTGT
>NC_085002.1:20251312-20256312 GCF_963854185.1 Sardina pilchardus | reverse complement strand
CCATGATGAACGAATCGCCTGCTGACTGGTTTGTTTTCCTGGATGGCAAAGGGCAGATCTTTCATTGCCAGCTTACAGTAGGAACAGTGAACGTTGAGCTCGGTCCACTGCGCCCAGAAATGTGTCCAGAGGTTCCTCTCGGTCTGTATGTAAGATTCTAGAACAGAGCTCCGCTCTACAATCTTTGGTCTACTCTATACCCTCTGTATATCTTAGCAGCAGCGTGCTGTTACGTAATATGGTGCATGTAGCTCTTAATGAGTATATGCCCTCAAAAAATAACACAGCAGTTTTCCCTTAGTGCTTTCCAAACACTGCAGTCTTTGCTGTGGGGTTTGAATAGCGTGAGTTGGATTGGTGTGTGTGTGTGTGTGTGTGTGTGTGTTGAGGACTGGTGTTAGGGTGTGAGTAACAGAGGGGCACTGAGGAGTAGTGAGGGAGCTGTGACCGAGGGCACCGAGGGGTCTGCTGTGGGTGGAAAAGGTGTCGCATGAACATGGACTGAGGAGAATAGGAGCCCTGAGCAAAGGCTGCCTTGGCCTCCTGCTCCAGAGGGTTCAAGCATACAGTAACAGCTTTACCTCCCACACACACACACACACACACACACCTACTGTACACACCTACACACACACACAGACGCACCAGTACACACACACATACACACACACACGCAGTTCCGTCCCGGGGGCTTGTTTGAGCAGAGTGCCGTCTAACATGCGAGGCGAAGGAGGGGGATTTCGGGGAGGCCTGCTCGGCGCGCTCGCCCCAGAAGAAGGGAAGTCTTTCAGCTGCAGGAGCCCGGCTGCAGGCTTTAGGGGTTGGCCGCCTGGCTTATGCTGTAATCCCGCTTCATGACCGTTTGTTAAGCACAGCTGATGGGATCTTTAAAGTAAAGCCAAACTTTACTGCCACAACGTGGGGGGATGGATTGTGTGTGTGTCCATGTGTCTGCATGCGTGTGTGTGTGTGTGTGGCTGTGTGTGTGCTTTTTGTTGCATGTGTGTGTATGCATATGTGTGTGTGTGTGTGTGTGTGTGAGTGTGTGTGTGCAAATACATAGGTGTTTTGTGCGTCTCATGGGTGGGGGCAGTGAGTGGGTTCATGCCCGATGAGGTAACACGATCTCTCACGTTGATGGTCGCTGTGGCAGCGGCTGGAGGGTGGTTGGGGGGTTTGTGGTGGTTGTGGTGGTGGGGGGTGGGTTGTGTGTTGTGGGGACGGGGGGTAAAGATTTGCCCCCCCCACCCCCCTCCCCTTCAGCAGGGTCAGAGTGCAGGGTAAGCACCTCTCGGGTGGGGGCCTGGGGGGCAGAGGCCTTTGAAACAGAGGGGCTCGGGTTACGCGGCTGATGTGACAGGCCACACCACGGCGGCCGGACAGGGAGTGCCTGCAGCACACACTCTCAGACCCTAACGGCACCCCCGCCGTGCCAGCGCTCTCCCCCTGCAGACTCGCCGCTAAGAGCCTCATGTGGCTCGCCACTAACTGCGCACGGCATAAATCTCTCTCCAACGCCCCGCGACTTCTAGCCCCGTGCTTTAGCCTGTAGCCTCTTGGCAGTTACAACTTCCTGTTGATGGAGCGAGGGGTCTTAAATGAAGGGGGGATGAAGGAGGGTCTCCGTCTCATCCTCCATCGTACAGTCTCTCTCTCTCTCTCTCTTTCTTGCCTTTGGCTGCCTGTCTGTCTTCCACTCACATGTGTCTGGCACGAGCACAGATGCTGGCCCGGGCTTTCCACTCTCCCCGTCAGACTATAACTCCTGCGTTCGATGGGCCCTGGATGAGTCACTTGGCTTTGGTCTTAAGAGAGATATATCTTCAGACATATTTTCCAAGTTTTTTTTGTTTTTTTTTTAAATCTCCAAGTATTCGTCTTTCACCTACACATACAATCATCTCTTCATTTCTCTCTCACCTCTCACTCTTTTAACCCCCCCCCCCCTCTCTCTCTCTCTCTCTCTCTCTGTCTGTTTCTCTCTCTCTCTCTCTTTATTTTTCTCTGGTCTGAGGCCAGTCTGGATGTTCCACATTGGAAATATCAATCAGTGGCTTTTGTTCCTGGCGCTCCCCACACACGTGAGAGAGAGAGAGAGAGAGAGAGAGAGAGAGAGAGCGTGGGGGAAGACTCCGGAGAGACCGAGAAGAAAAGGAGTGAGAACATCAGAGAGAGATGGTGGGAGAGAGAGAGAGAGAGAGCGAGGGAGAGAAAGAGTGAGAGACGGAGCGAGTGGGAGCAAGCAGAGTAAATAAAAAACGAAGCGCTTTGAAGGAGAAGAGAGATGAACCCTTAAAAGTATGTTACAAAGAGCGAATATGAACAAAGGCGCCCAGTCAGCCAGCAGGAGAGATTTGTGCTGATTCTTCAGAACGGCCATCTTGGCTCCTGCGAGTACAGTGGCTGCCTTGAATGTCTCCTCTTGGTGTGTGGCAGCTGAGAGGTCAGCCTGGTTGAAATACCCTGACCAGGAGCCAACGGGATGGGCAGCATACCGGAGTGGACCGCACACTTTCACCACATGCCATGCCTGCCCTCTCCTACGCCGTGGTCAACAGCTGTGATGGACACACCACGGACTCCCTGACCACAGCACATACTCCTCAGAGCAGAGCGCCTGTTCCAGCGCTGAGCTTTACAGAGAACACTCCGGGGCTTTCATGACATTAAGCAGAATGTTGAGGAGAAGCACTCAAAGACACTCTCTTACACACACGTACACAAACACACACACACACACACACACACACATGTACACATACACACACATACACACGTACACACAACACAGGATGGATATGCTCTCTGTTTCCTGTTTTCCTAGGAGCGCATCCGCCCCTGCCTATTTTTACATATTTGCAGAATGGCTTTCGGACAAAATTGCAGACGCCATTTTTCAGGCGGTGAAAACAGCATCTGCTGCTTTAGGTGTGATGGAGGTAACCAGATGCTCACCCAGCACACTCTCGACTGAGAGTTCAGATGCTGCAGACTCCAGTGACAAACTCCAGCTTCTCAGGAAAGCGTAGAAACCGGGGGCCCCCAGTGTTGATAGGGCTCGAGCTCTCGCCCGAGCCGGCTAAGCAATCGTGTCTTAAAATAGCGCCAGTGATTTATCACGCTGTCCGGGACCCTTGTTCAGCCCCTGCGCAGAACGCTCCCTGCTACACTTGGCCTGTAAATCTCTGTTTATTTTAAATCACGGTACTTCAAAACATCAGCAGCCAGCTCATTGGTTGGGTTTTTTTTTTTTTTTTTTTCGCGTGTGCTGTCAAAGCCACAGGACAAACCTGTGTGTGTGGTTATGGGTTGTGCTGGGAACTGGGGATTCTGGGGAACATGCATGATGTTACAGTATGTGGTGGATCTGGTTGATCTGGTCAGTTATATGGAGGCCCGTGTGAACAGCTGGGGCTGTTGCCTTACACTCCCTTAACGCAGGAAATGCTGATCATCTTTTCCTGTGTTTATTATATCAATGTTCAATATGGGGGGTACAATGGAAATAATAATGTGGGCTTCACTGTGTTCTATCCTTTTGAGAATCGTGCACCAAGGCCACACTGTTATTTATTTATCAAAAAAGATCATTTCAATCAAATGTCAGTTTCAATCAATACACACCGATAATCCTGAGCTAGTTGTGCTATTGTGACCGTAGACTCATGGATATGCAACTGAAAAAAAGGAGCTCGTGGAGAGTAATTGAATAAAAGTGCCCTGCCTCCCTCAGACACAATAAACAGATCCACAATAGCCAGTCCACACCCTAAGCTGTTTACTGGCTCTGTTTTTGTCTCTATAAATGCATCAGGAAAGTTGCTCCAGTTGCTATTCTTGCTCCAGTGGATGTGTCCGTCTATACACTAACAAAAGTAGACGTGTGCTACTGGACCAGAGTGATGTATACGGTACACACCTTAGGTCATCTCCACGGTGCAATGTAGTGCAGTTGAATCCTTTTTTGCTTGTTTATTTTACAGCACTACCTCATCTCTAAAGAGCCCTGCTGTGTTTCTCAGCATGTCATGGCTATCTGGCAACAACGAATCAAAGATCTCATTATTTAGGGAAGGTTCAGTAAAGTGTCTATCTCATTCCACATCTGCGTTGAGCAGAGAGAATCAGATTCTCAGGAGAACCTTTAAAACCTCACGTTCCCCTCTGCGCCAGACATTAGATGTGTAATTCTCCTCCAGACACAGAGGGCATGGCCACCCCCATTTGACGACCTATCCCCGTTTTTTATTGTGCGTTTGTGTGTCATCTGACCATTTGTGAAGATCTGGAGGTGGGGTGCAGGGAGTGAATGCTGTGCATGTTGGGACCTGCCTGTTGCTTTCCTTAATCCTGGCCTGGCTGGGCCAGTGTGGCAGAGTGCAGAATGCTGCAGACCTCCTCTTATTATGTATTTCCTGGTCTGGTTTGGCTAGACCAGATGCCATTTCCCGGCAGATCTGGAGATGTAATATCACCCTGCCTTGCCTTGCTGAAGTGATTGCAGGTGAGCAGGTGGTAGATTTTAGCCGTCCTGACGCAGCTCACGGGACTTGGAGAGTCGCCTCCAGGCCTACCTGACCCAGCTGCAGCAGCTTTATCTCTCAGTCCTTCTCTCTCTCTCTCTCTCTCTCTTTCTCTCTCTTTCTCCCTGACGTTCTATATTTCATTCATTCTTTATCCCTTCCATTTATCATTTCCGTGCATCTTTTTTCTTTCTTCTTCTCCTCTTTTCCTTCTCTCGAAATCCACTCCCTTTCAGCATTAACGTGAACAGACAGATCTTGTTCTGTATAAACACACAGTAAAAAAAAGATAAATTGTGTGGTACGCGTCAGTCAAGTCTGCATTCAGTAAATGCTATGATATGCACGGGTGAAGACTTAAAGCAAATATGACCCACTTCCTGCCCTAACATGCCCCCAAATGTTGTGGAATGCCTCTTTTGCCCCAACCAGTAGCAATCTTCCGTGCGCCATCCGTGTGTAGATCAGAATTAGCCT
>NC_085002.1:20243812-20246312 GCF_963854185.1 Sardina pilchardus | reverse complement strand
TATTTACAAAGCTTGCATTCAGGGGTATAATTTTGGGATCTATGCGGGCAGACTTTATTAAGTGCATGGAAAGTATGTGGTGATATGGTAATACTCCCCGTCCTGGAAGGGAATCTTAGTCCAAAGATAGATGTATTATATGCGTTAGAGTCTGTGTATTTCTTGAATAGTAATTAAGTTTGCCAAATTCAAAAGTCATTTATTTGAATAGAACCATTGATTATTGGCGTCTTAACCTACTTTAAAGAGAAAAGGCCTGAGCCTGCAAGATTAAGCTAAGAGGTGATGGAGGAAGGAAAAACTATTTTCCCTTTAAGAGGAATCAAGCCCAGTTTAACTCAAATGAACCACCTGCAACTGTTAGTTTATTCAATCAAACGAAGTGGTCTTTGCAGCTGACTGTGACGAGTGTGTGGGGGTAGAACTGAAACACAGGAAAAGACAAGGTAAGTAAATAATGAAATGAGGAGATTATTGAGGACATGCAACCATCTCCCTCCTGAACAAATTGAATGTAATTCCACCCTTTTTTCGCAAGCATGTTTGGAATGCCTTGGCCTACATTTGCCTTTTGTTTTAACAAGCCCTCTGCAGTGTGACCCACGTTTCTCGTGCTGGGGCCGCATATGTCCGAGATGGACCATCGCCCAGTTTTTATTGGCCGAAGGGTCGCGGAGCAATCACCTGGCCAGGAAGTCATCTGATTTTGTCTTTAAATCGTGTTCCTATTTCAGGACGGATGCCGTGAAATATTCCTCAAATCCATCTTGGAACTAAATGACTTGTGTAGACACCTAATTGCGTAATTAGACTGTGGTTGTGAAGCCTCTCTCTCTCCTCTGTCTGGGTTTGTTTTCCATCGAGTGTTAGTCATTCTGACAGCTGGCTGACCTTCTCCACATAGAACATGCGTCGGGAGGTCACAAAGCTCTTGGCATGCAGTACCCCAATCAATCTACCAGAGGGCTCATCCAAAACATGCTGGCATACTGGTTCCCTTTTTTTTCTGTCTGAGCTGGTGTTGTGGTCAACACTTCTGTCTGTTCCAGTCAGGACATACATGCACGGACAGGGGGAAGTAATGATGGAACGAACACACACACACACACACACACGCACACACACGCACGCACGCACGCACGCACACAGAGAGAGAGAGAAAGAATGAAAAACAACTGCACACCATAAAAACACAAAGAGGGAACTTAGTCCTGTAGAGAGGGAAGAGCCGTTACTAGGTCATCTTGTGTTGTGAAATCAGCAGGATCACAACAGAGTTGTGCATGTAACAAGAGGGCGGAGGCGCATTTCGTGTTGGCTGCAGACACTCGGCTGGCCCTGTTTGTCGCCGTTCTTATTTCTGACAGTATCCACACCACTACTAGTTGCTGTTCTGGTGCAGTCGTGTAAGTGTGCCTGACAGGCTGCACCAGAGGAGTTATTGCTGTGTGCCACCCCCGGCCCTGTGGCTCCCAGCGGTGCCCGGGAGGGGCTCCTAAATCCCCCACAGGTGCAGACCTCTGTGCTGCTGGCGCTTGGCCAGAGTACCACGCATCTGCGCCCGAGTCCACCCCAGCAACTTCTTCATCACTCTCATCATCATCATCATCATCATCACCGCCTTTATCCCACTCACAGCATGCTACATTGGGTGCACATTTTGAAGCACTCTGTTTTCGAAGTGTGAAAATACTTTTATAAGACTGGTCTAATTTGTTTGAATGTACGTGCCGCTATCACGTCTGGTGTGGCCAGTTCCATGGAATATAATGGAGGCAAATTGTTGCAGCACACGCATTGCGAATGAAACGCTTCAGTCATGTGCCTGGTGCAGCCATATTGTCACGCAAACAACATTGCACTTCCTATAAAAGACACTTATACTAAAGTAATGCTTCCACCAAGATAACTGGTATCGTAAGCCTAGGATTTGACAGCAGCATAACAATATCGTTCCTTCAGGCGACAAAGACGCGCTGCACCGCTTTTAGGGGATTTCTGGAATGGTGTTTTTGCCTTAGAGCCATCGCCACTACAGAGGAAGAGCGAGGGGCCCCCTTTCAAAGTGTGTGGCATTAGATGGTTTGATGTGGTTTGTTTCTGCTGCTGTGCAGACAAGTCGCAGAGGACACAGATGTTCAATATATTAAGACTCCCTGCATGCTTTATGTCTGTCTATAAGCTGCATGTGTGTGTATGTGTGAGAGAGAGAGAGAGAGAGTGCGAGTGTGTATTAGTTGATGCTGCTGGCTGCCCTTAGTGACCTAAACCGTCTGGAGGGAAAACAGACGCCACCATTTCTGCCCAAAACTCACTTCCTGTCTCACAACCCCAATGCTCGCGTTTACTGACAGATGCACACACACACACACACACACACACACACAGAGCACACATACACACACACACACACACACACACATTGACACACACATACAGGGATAAACACACACAGACCCACTCACTTGAAGGCAGACACACTTTGGGTCTCACACTGCCT